>NC_058372.1:26714772-27016363 GCF_018350175.1 Felis catus | reverse complement strand
ATAACACCAGCATTGTTCACAGAGCTAAAGAAACAATTCTAAAATTTGTATAGAACGAGAAAAGACCCTGAATAGCCAAAGTAATGTTGAAAAAGAAAATCAAAGCTGGAGACATCACAATTCTGTACCTCAAGCTGTATTAAAAAGCTGTTAATCATCAGCACAGTATGGTACTGGCACAAAAACAGATGCATAGATCAGTGGAACAGAATAAAGAACCCAGCAATGGACCCACAAATGAATGGTCAACTAATCTAAATCTCTTCAACAAATGATCCTGGGAAAACTGGACAACAACAAGCAGAAGAATGAAACTGGACCACTTTCTTACAACATATACAAAAATGAATTAAAAATGGATAAAAGACCTAAATATGGGAAGAGAAACCATCAAAATCCTAGAAGAGAAAACAGCAACCTCTTTGACCTTGGCTGCAGCAACTTCTTACTAGACATCTCAGAAGGCAAGGGAAACAAAAGCAAAAATGAATTATTGGAACCTCATCAAGATAAAAAGCTTCTGCCCAGTGAAGGAAACAATCAACAAAACTAAAAGTCAACCAATTAAATGAAAGAAGATGTTTGCAAATGACATATCAGATAAAAGGTTATTATCCAAAATCTATAAAGAACTTATCAAACTCAACACCCAAAAAACAAATAATCCAGTGAAGAAAAGGGCAGAAGACATGAATAGACACTTCTCCAAAGAAGACATCCAGACATGTGAAGAAATGCTCATCACTCATCATCAGGGAAATACATATCAAAACCATGATGAGATACCACCTCACACCTGTCAGAATGGCTAAAATTAACAACTCAGGAAACAACAGATGTTGACGAGGATGCAGAGAAAGGGGAACACTATTGCACTGCTGGTGGGAATGCAAACTGGTGCAGTCACTCTGGAAATCAGTATGGAGGTTACTCAACAAATTAAAAATAGAACTACATTATGTCCCAGCAAATGCACTACTAAGATTTATCCAAAGGATACAAAAATGCTGTTTGAAGGGGCACATGCACTCCAGTGTTTATAGCAGCACTATCAACAATAACCAAGTTATGGAAAGAGCCCAAATGTCCATTGACTGATGAATGGACAAAGAAGAGATGGTATATAAATGCAATGGAATATTATTTGGCAATCAGAAAGAATGAAATCTTGCCATTTGCAATAATGTGGGATGGAACTGGAATGCTAAGGTAAACAAGTCAGAGAAAGACAAATATCATATGATTTCACTCATATGTGGAACTTAAAACTGATGAAGATAGGGGAATGGAAGGAAAAATAAGGTAAATACACAGAGCGGGGCAAACCATAAAAGATTCTTAAAGATAAAGAACAAACTGAGGGTTGCTGGGGGGGGGGGGGAATTGGGTCAGGGATGGGATAAATGGGTGATGTGCATTAAGGAGGGCACTTGGGATGAGCACTGAGTGTTATATGTAAGTGATGAATCATTAGGTTCTACTGTTGAAACCAATACAACACAGTATGTTAACTAACTTGAGCTTAAATAAATAATTTTTTAAAAATATTTTTTAAAAAATTCATGCCCTCACACAGCAGCTGGAAAAGTATGTAATTAGGACTTTCCAGGGTGAAACTGGGAGAGGGTATTTTTCTGCTCCTTCTGCAGTTGGTAAAGTTTGGGGGAGGGGGGATCCTGTGCCCATTAAAAACTTTTTGTTTGCTAATCTTGTGGGACTCATGAATGCAAGTCCCATGACTAAGAGCCAGGAGATCTAGGGATCCATCCCTTGGGTGGCAACTGTAAAACCTAGGATGCCAGATGTATTTACAATCACGTTTTAGAAAGATATTGACAATTTGCGGCAAGCTAAAGGAAAAAGGCAGTGGAGGTGTTCACAGGCTTCCCTGATCTCCAAGGAGGACCTCAGTCAGTCTCTAGATGCATGCTAAATTAGAAGCATGACTCTTAGGCAGCAGCTTTAAAAAAAAGCATGCAAATAGACCTCTTTCAAGGAAAGACTGGGAGATGGGTGTTTCTGTTTGCTTCCTTTACTCTGAGTCCTGGTAGTATACCCAGTAAGCAAGTGCTCCTTTGTTTGCTACAGTGCTGTGAGATTCATGAATGTAACACCCATAGGCAATTAGAGCCATGTATTACAGGGACCTATCTCTTAGGTGGCAGCAACCAAAACTGGGATGCTAACATGTGTATTATAAGCTCCACCCAGGAAGATACCAATGATTTGGAATGAACTGGAGGGAAAAGGCTAAGGAAGCATCCCGATCCCTGGGGAAGATGGTGGTCGTCCCCTAGATGTATGCTAAGTTAGAAGCCTAATCCTTAAACAGCAGCTTTTAATGAATGCAAATAGACTATTTTCAGGGAAAGAATTGAAGGTGGGCATTGTGTCTGTTGTTTTTGTACTGAGCCTTGAGGGAATAGCCATGGTGTGTACTGGAGAGCCTGTTAAGAACTTTCTTTGTTTGCTATAGTCTTGTGGGTCCTGTGGATACAAGCCCCATTGGCTTTCAGAGTTAGGTGTTTCAGGGACCCATCTCTTAGGTGGGAGTTTTAAAAGTTAGGGTGCTAGATGTTGGGTCCAAATCTTTCACTCCTCAGGAAGAAGCTAGGAGTTGACAGTTCCCTTCCAATTGTACAGCACTGTTCCAGGGTTGGGGTTTACAGGAAGAATGTGTCTCAGCATTTCCTGTCTATTCAATGTGGGTATTTTCTCATTTGCCCAATTTGTAGGAGTCACTCAACTGGTTTCTGGATTTCTTTCAGAGGAAATTGCTTGGTGAATATGCATTCAGGGTATCCTTTGGAATCTTGGACTAGAACCCAAAATGAGCTCTAGTTTCTATTACACAAGGAATTATTGATGTTTTGAAGTTTAAATATGGGGGAAAGAACATGTACGAGAATTGAGTAACCATAGGGAACTGTGACATGCGCTGTGAATTGATTCAACCAGCATCCTTGTCAGCATCCTTCCAGCGTACTTTTATGTATTTCAGAAGCTAGAAAAGTAGGGTTTTATGCAGTTTCTCAATTCTCTTGCATCTAAAGTTCTATAATAATTTAAGCCCCACTATTTAGAAACATAAATGTAAGATTTAGAAGGTATGTTTCTAATATTTCTGCTGACAAGCACCATAATGGAAGCATCTGGTTTCTCTGTGAATGAGGTGTCTATTTATTGGCTTCATGGGATACTCAAAAGTACTGCCCAGAGTAACTATTTTGTTGGTGTGGATTGCATAAGGCTCAGGATGGTTTTGGAGCCAGCTGCTTTCTACTCATGGAAGTTTCCTGATTGTGCCAACTACCTGCCAGGATAGCTTTCCTGATCATGGCAGATGGTATGGCTTTGGAGCCTCTGCTGTGGACACCATTTCCCAATGTGGTTGATGTCAGCTGAATTAGAGGAGAGGGAATAGCTTCTTTAGTTCTGCAGGGTGATTGTGGGCAGTGCTCTTAAAAGACCAATATGAAAAATGTTTCTTCAATCTTACCAACAAGCATCCTGTAATAAATCCCTTTCTGTTTAACTAACTAGATTGAACTCTATTGCCTGCATACAAACCTGGGCAATACACCCTCTTTTCTATTCCTTTCCCTATGTATCCTTTTTCCCCCCTAAACCAAGTCGCTGCACATGGATCTAGAATACATAATTCATTCTTTTTGGCCAAACCACAGGCTTTCCCTTTTTTAAAATGCAACTTGAGATTTACCCTCCATGAAGCCATTTTAGATGGGTTCAAAAACACATCCCATTTCCTCTGAAACTGTAACTTAGACACTTAGTAATCGTTCTTTGGGGATTCTAAGAGCATTAATCAGTTTCAGAAACAGAGTCAGAGTACTTCCCCTGGGAAGCATTTTTCACATAAAGTAAAAAGTACTTTGACCTAGCAAGGCAGATGAGGACTTAAGAGAAACGCTACAGTTTAAGCTAGAATGGTGAAAGATGTGAAAACTTACTCCTCTAGTTGTTCAAGTTATTTCTCTTCCACTTTCCTTATCTCTCCCCTTCCCACAACACCTGGCAGCTGGCAGCAAAACTAGATGGCAGTTGATCATACCAATGACAATATTCTTTCCAAAAACAGTCCAAATCTGTCAGCAAAACAACTCTACCTTTCAGAAGGCCCTGGAACCTAGATTCATCCTCCACTGTGCCTGAATCTTCTCAAATCACAAGTGCTGAAGTGCTGAATGGAAGCAGGAAGCTCTCTGGTGGGCACACACCACCTCCTGGGGATGGGTCTTGTCACTGCTTCCTGCTTTCCCACGAGGTCTCTGTTCCACTTCTCAGCTGTAGACTTTTCACTCGACCCAGAGAAGTGGCAGAGAAAGACACAGAAACAAATTCACTATAAGTTTTAAAGAGAAACACCAAAGGGAAATTAAATGAAAAGAGGTCATTTCAACTAATATAATGTGTGATGGCTCAAATATGTGAGAAACCATTAGAAAATGCATAAATTGTATTTCTCATTAACTGTGATTCCTGAAGTCACAGCTTTTTTGATTTATTTTTTTAAACCTGTAAGTGCCTCATTTGAAGTAGTGTCATGAATTTCCAATTAACCATATTATCAGACTTTGGCAACAGCGCCAATTTCAAAAATCAAAAAATGGTAACAATTGGCAATTAACAATGTCATTTACATTTTGATATATTTTTAAAAACTAAATAAAAATGCAAAAAAACTGATTAGTCAATCCTATGTGATTATGTGTCATTTCCAAAATTCAATATTCTTTGAATAATAAAATAAACACTTGCTCTAGCAACTGAAAAGACAAAAGTGTGCAGTGTCACTGAATCAACACTTAGGATTTAGAACTAACACATAAGTCAAAGAGATTCCTTAATTGGAAAGTTGGCTTCCTTGCTAAGGACATTAACCTGTTCCTATTTTAATTATTCTTTCCTTTAAAAATGGATTATGTTGCATGCCTTTTTGTTTACACATGTATAAAACGCTTGTCTTACCAGAAATCAATCAGATATTAAAAGAATTTAAACATATCCTGGCCATAAGTTTCATTTGGGGACATTCTAAATATTTTTATTATTTGCCACCTGTCATGTTATTAACATTGAAGAATAGAAGGGTTCTGGGGCACCTTTGTTTGTGAATTCCCAAGTCCTCAACTACATGGAAAAGTTAATAAGCCTTAAAAAGTTGCAACATCACAGGAATTGACCATCTGAGGTATCTATAACTTCATCTTTAAAAAAATTTTTAGTTCCTGAAAACTCTTTAAAAGATATGCATAATGTCATATGGGACCAGGTGGCTGTGCTCTTGATTATGTTTACTTAAAGGCAAAGGATCCAGGTACATTTCTTTGTATTCTCTTTTTAAAAAACTGTAGTCTTCTTTATTAAAAATAAAATTTGGTAACAAACACAAGCATATATTACTATAAGTGTCTTAACTGCTTCCAAAAATGTGTGAGCACATACATGTTTGAAATCTTTTCATCATTTTCAGAGACAAACTTTTAATTTCCTGCTCTGAAACAGGTGGAATATCATTTTAAGCAGAAGTCTGCTTTGATGGGTGTTCAAGTTTGGTGTGGCTGTTAGGTGCTAG
The DNA here is from genome assembly GCF_018350175.1 of Felis catus. Lineage (NCBI taxonomy): Eukaryota > Metazoa > Chordata > Mammalia > Carnivora > Felidae > Felis > Felis catus. The sequence goes on along the minus strand of NC_058372.1, from coordinate 27,010,767 downwards.
AGACCACTTGGGACATGGGTTTCTCTCTCACCACACAGATCAGACACAGCAGCTCCATGCATGGTAACCGCTTGTTTCTCAAACAGATGATAAACCAGAGGACAGTGGTTCACATTTTCCATAGTCTCTGTAACTGTTTCTGATGCCTGTATTATCTTTACACATAGGGATTCCAGGAATTAACTATAAGAGCTAGTATGTGCAAGGCATATTCTATGTGCCAGGCATGCATTATCACATGGAATTTTCACACCTTTGTTTGCTGCCTGAGCATACTGAGGCTTAAAGATAAGAGTTAATGTATCCAAGCTAAAAGAACCCAAGAACCAACCCAGGTCTGTCTGGATTGCATTTATCAGAACCTTGTATTTAGCCATCATATTGTTACTTTTTAATAATCACCTTTACTTAATTAATCAGCCACATTATTCTCCCGTTAGACCTATATGCAATCAGCATTTGGAAAGTGTAAAATAAGAATGTCTACAAAACCCAATAATGCCAACATGCTAAAAGTTTTTTTTTTAGTTTATACTCAAGACTTCTGCCTCTAAAAAGATCTACAATTAACTTATCAATTAAAACTATATATCAACTTAACTAATAATCAAATATTTTAACATTTATTTCAGGTTAGATTAAGTTTAAATGTATCATGAAATATTCAAGCTTCCCTTGCAAATGAAAAAAAGTTGAGCTACTTAATTTTATACTTGAAATATTTAAGCATATGCCATATAATAAAAAATCTCCCAGGCCAAGACAACGTTGCCAGGAAAATCAGGCTTTCCTTTCTCCACAAGTATTTACTTTTAAAAAACTCACTAAACTCCAAAGAAAAAAAAATTGGTTTAAAAGAGTGGAAGAATGGATGAGTTCACATTTTTATGTAACTGACATTACACAGAGGTTTCAAACATCAGTAAGAAAACTGTATGAGATCATCTCTATTGCTTCCCATTTTTTCTAGCTTTTTACTGAAACATCGTCTAAATATACACACAAATGTAGACAGAATATTGTAATAACCCTTTCTGTACCCTTTGGCCAATTCAATAATTATCAATACATATGTATATATACCCATACATAATACTCTAATTACTTTCAAGCATATTTGCTTCAAGATATATCAACTCATTTAAAAATATTTCCATAGGTATTTCAAAATATAATTACTGTTTTGGGGGAAAATACATTACACTATAATTATCACACATTAAAAAAGGAAAACAGTAATCTTCTATGTCCTCGAATATCCAGTCAGGGTTCATTCACATTTCTATAACAATTTCATGATTTTTTGATTGTGTATTCAAATCAGGTCCAAAGTCCATGCATTGTATTTGACTGATATATCTTTCAGGTCCTTTTTAATCTATATTTTCCCTCTCTTTTTCCCTGATATATTTGTTGAAGAAACCAGGTCATCTATCTAATAGCATTTCAACATTTCCAAATTCTGAATTGGCTGACTGCATATTAGTGGTGTCATTTACATGTCCCCTGTACTTCTTGTAAATTGTCAATTAGATCTAGATCCTTGAGATTTAGTGATGCCTCTTTTGAGATCGTTCTGCTTTGTGATTTTCCCTTCCCCTCAAAAAGAACAAATGTATAGCATGACTTCAATATTATGCAGTTCATAACTATTATAGATGAGGCCTTTTTCTGTGGAATTCTTTGATGGAGAGGATACATAAGGTCTCACATGGTCTAATGGAAAAAACACAAACTGTGGAGCCCAACAGACCTTAGTGGGAGACCCATCACCTACATGTTATGTGATCTTGAGCAAGTCATTTAAACTTCAGCTATTTTGTTTGTAAAATTGGGGCAATAATGACTTTCTTAAAAGTCTGTTATAAATATTAGAGAGAGCAACACATATAGAGCATCAAGCACATCATAAGTTTTTTATAATAGTTACTACCCTAATAGTCTAGAGGTCTTGAGGATGGCTCTGCTGTCTGCCTGGAATGTTCTTTCCCACTATGTCCCCTACTCCAATATTGCTTTTAAACACTCCAATAAGCCATTACCTATCCAGGAGGTGCTTTAAAACCCCAAGTCTGAACTATCAGCAGCTCCTTTACATCCCTATGTCTTTCATGTTATCAGCATGTATCAAACCACTTTTAGTTTGCTCATTTTGCTTCCTCACTAAAATGTGGGCTACTATAGATAATACCTCTGTCTTTTTTATTTAAATGTTGTTTTAATTATAAAATATTTCATATTTTAAAATACATAAAAGTATATATAATTGACACTTATAAACCCTCTACTAAAATTGAGTGAAGGGTTAATGTTTTATCTAATTGACTTCATCTGTCTCTCTTTAAAAAATAGTGATGATATTACTGACTCAGATAAGACCTCCCCCATCTATTTCTTCTATTCTTTCCTTCCCATAGGAAATGCCCTTATTAAAGCATATTTTATACTTTTATTTCATATGTATAAGATATACTATCACATACATTGGGTCTCTAAGGTTTACATAAGTAGCATCAGGGTATATGTATTACTTTGCTGCTTGCTTTTTGTTTTATGATTATTGTGCTTTTGAGGTTTATCCATGGTATAATATGTACCATTTTCATTAATTTTAATTATTATATAGTATTCCATTGTATGAATAAATTAATATTTAACCATTTTCTTCCTGATGGTTGGATTAATTCCACCTTTTTGTTACTATAAACAACCAGAAACATTTGTCCTTGTGCTTTCATGTTAGTGTTCTTGGAGTGGGGGAGGAGGGGTAGGTGAGATGAGAGTCTTGTTTCCATGTCCTAAATCCTAATATAGTGCCTGAAATATTAAGTGCTCAAACAGTGTTTATTGAAGAGAGGAATGAAAATATGACATTTTTCATTCATTCATGAATGAAATGCTGATGGGCATAAAACTAAAATATCACTAGGACCCAGTTATTAAAGATATGAAGTTATCCAGGAGGCTTTATAAATGTGAATGAGCTGCTATTCCTTGACTTAAGCCACAGAAATTCTGGTGGAAGTGAATTACAGGGGAAATGAAAACATAATGCCAGAAAAAATCAATCATTTCCCAAGTTGACTTTAGCTATGAATTCAGTTCAGTTTTGAGGACAGAGCTTCAATTTTTACCATGGACAAAACTGAAAGGCCAAGTCAACCATAGGGCTCTGATATATGGCACCACAAGTGGCAAAAGGATCTAATACCCCTTATCACAATGAGGCTTTATTCACTTTCATGGGAATATTCAAAAACTGGGTCAGAGTATAAATAGATACACTTTGTCCCTAACAGACTACTTGGGGCATATTATGCAACATACTAAAAGCCAACATTAAGACCACTTTAAGCATTTCAGCTTAAAGAACTTGATAACGGATGCTGTCTGAGAAGGAGAAAACCCACTATTCAGCTTCTGATACTACTTTAGAAACTAAATTAGAAAACTTCATAACTGTGATTTTCAAAAAATCCTCAGCTATAAACCTCCCACATGCAAAAGCAATGTCAAGGATCCATCCATCAAAACCATACAACCACCTATTTCTTTCTTAACCACATCATTGGCAAAAGAGATTCAATTACCTCTGGACCAATTAGATCCACTTCCTGGATCTGAGGATGGAATTAGCTTTCCCTGAGGCAGAGGTTGCACACAGGAAGGTGTGCAACAGGAAGGTGCTCAACAGAAAGGTGAATAAATTTAAAGTCCAGTTAAGAGGAAAGAAGCAGGGAATAGATCCTGAGTAGACAACCAACAATGTCAACAACAGCCCACCTCTTTAACATCCCAATGTCCATTCACATTCCTCTTATTACGCAAGACATTCATGCCTACATGAAATATATTCACTGCAACTCCAAATCTATGATCTTGGGGTGCCTGGGTGGCTCAGTCAGTTGAGCACCAACTTCAGCTCAGGTCACGATCTCACAGTCTATGAGTTCAAGCCCCGCTTTGGGTTCTGTGCTGACAGCTCAGAGCCTGGAGCCTGCTTCAGATTCTGTGTCTCCCTCTCTCTCTGCCCCTCCCCCACTCATGTTCTCTCTCTCCCTCTCTCTCTCTCTCTCTCTCTGTCAAAAATCAAACAAACATAAAAAATTAAAAATATAATTAAAATCTGTGATCTCTGAGTAAGGTACAGTTTTTGCCTTCAAGCAGTTCCTCATGTTCAAGCAATACATGGAAGAAAAAACCCAAGAGAGTTTCAACTAAAACAAAATCTATCTGAATATAATATAGCCTGGAAACCCACTAGTTACTGGCTAATGCTAGGATGGTGTAGAAGGTTAGGGAACTCAGCTAGAAAGCTAGAGTAAAAATTTCCCCAGTCTTATGGTACTCTGAAGATAACATCCTGCTAAGAAGGAGCCTAAAACAAACAACAGGTTTCTACCTCAAGATATTTGTTAGATTTTGAAGCAGCATGTAGCAGCTGAAGTAAAGAACTAAGCTAAAACCTCCAGCACCAAAACATCTAAGATGGAAGAGATCAACAATTCAAAGCTAAGACACTTCACCAGAGCTAAACAAAGTTTTACATACACTGGAACCCAGCCCCACTTCACAATGATCCCTGCTCTAATTGAAGAAATCATCCCTTCACCCTTATGCTACTATAAGAAAATGAAAATTCTGGTTTATCAAAGATATTATACAGAGCTACGATTGTTGTTTGTTTGTTTGTTTGTTTGTTTGTTTTACACAATGTCAGGCATATAACAACAGAGAGGCAGGAAGATGTGTCCAATAATCAAGAGGAAAAAAACACACTAAATCAGACTGACAGAAAATCCAGATTTTGGAATTAGCAAAGAATGCACTAAAGAAAATAGAGGAAAAGATGGATAAAAACCAATGAAAAAATGGCTAATTCAACAGACAATACAAAACAATCAAATGGACATTACAGAACTAAAAAACATAATATATAAAATTAAGGCTCCATTGGGTAGATATAAAGGCAGGCTGGAAAGAAGAGAAATGAAATTGAAGACAAGTCAATTCATTTTGGACCTGAGGACACCTTCAGATTGAAAGTGAGGGGATGGAGAACTATCTGTCATGCTACTGGAAGTCAAAAGAAAGCTGGAGTAGCCATACTTATATCAGACAAAGTAGACTTTAAATTAAAGGCTGTAACAAGAAATGAAGAAGGGCATTATATAATAATTACAGGGTCTATCCATTAGGAAGACCTAACAATTATAAATGTTTATGCATTGAATTCAGAAGCCCCCAAATATATAAAACAACTACTCATAAACATAAGCAACCTTATTGATAAGAATGTGGTAATTGCAGGGGACTTTAATATTCCACTTACAACAATGGATAGATCACCTAGACAGAGAATCAGTAAAGAAACAAGGGCCCTGAATGATACATTGGATCAGATGGACTTGACAGATATATTTAGAACTCTGCATCCCAAAACAACAGAATATACTTTCTTTTCGAGTGCACATGGAACTTTCTTCAAGATAGATCACATACTAGGTCACAAAACAGCCCTTCATAAGTATAAAAGAACTGAGATCATACCATGCACACTTTCAGACCACCATGCTATAAGACTTGAAATCAACCACAGGAAAAAGTCTGGAAAACCTCCAAAAGCATGAAGGTTAAAGAACACCCTTCTAAAGAATGAACAGGTAGGGGCGCCTGGGTGGCTTGGTCGGTTAAGCGTCCGACTTCGGCACAGGTCATGATCTCATGGTCCATGAGTTCGAGCCCCACGTCGGGCTCTGTGCTGACAGCTCAGAGCCTGGAGCCTGTTTCAGATTCTGTGTCTCCCTCTCTCTCTGCCCCTCCCCTGTTCATGCTCTGTCTCTCTCTGTCTCAAAAATAAATAAACGTTAAAAAAATCTACTTTATAAAAAAAAAAAGAATGAATAGGTCAACCAGGCAATTAGAGAAGAAATTTTAAAAATATATGCAAGCAAATGAAAATGAAAAGACAACAATCCAAACGCTTTGGGATGCACCAAAGGCAGTCCTGAGAGAAAATACATTCCAATCCAGGCCTACCTCAAGAAACAAGAAGAATCCAAAATACAAAATCTAACAGCACACCTAAAGGAAATAGAAGCAGAACAGCAAAGACACACCAAACCCAGCAGAAGAAGAGAAATAATAAAGATCAGTGCAGAAATAAATAATATTATTTATTTAATAATTTAAAAAACAATAAAAAAACAAACAGTAGAGCAGATCAATGAAACCAAGAGTTGGTTTTTGAAAAAATAAACAAAATTGATAAACCTCTAGCCTGACTTCTCAAAAAGAAAATAGAGAGGACCCAAACAGATAAAATGACGAATAAAAATGGAATTATTACAACCATCCCTCAGAAATACAAACAATTATCAGGAAATACTATGAAATATTATACGCCAACAAACTGGACAACCTGGAAGAAATGGACAAATTCCTAAGCACCCATACACTTCCAAAACTCAAATGGGAAGAACTAGAAAATTTTAATAGACCCGTAATTAGTGAAGAAATTAAATCAGTTATCAAAAATCTCCCAACAAATAAGAGTCCTGAACTAGATGGCTTCACTGGGGAATTCTACCAGACATTTGAAGCAGAGTTAATACCTATCCTTCTCAAGCTGTTCCAAAAAAATAAAAGGGAAAGAAAACTTCCAGACTCATTCTATGAAGCCAGCATTACGTTGATTCCCAAACCAGACAGAGACCCAGCAAAAAAAAGTGAACTACAGGCCAATATCCCTGATGAATATGGATGCAAATGTTCTCAATAAGATAGTACCAAATCGAATTCAACAGATATAAAAAGAATTATTCACCATATAAAAAGAAATATCACCCACCATGATCAAGTGGGATTCATTCCTGGGATGCAGGGCTGGTTCAATATTCACAAATCAATCAATGTGATATATCACATTAATAAAAGAAAAGAGAAGAACCATATGATCCTGTCAATCGATGCAGAAAAAGAATTTGACAAAATACAGCATCCTTTCTTAATAAAAACCCTCAAGAAAGTTGGGATAGAAGGAACATACTTAAACATCATAAAAGCCATTTATGAAATGCCCAGAGCTAATATAGTCCTCAATGGGGAAAAACTGAGAGCTTTCCCCGTGAGATCAGGAACACGACAGGGATGCCCACTCTCACTGCTGTTGTATAACATAGTGTTGGAAGTTCTAGCATCAGCAATCAGACAACAAAAGAAAATCAAAGTCATCAAAATTGGCAAAGATGAAGTCAACCTTTCACTTTTTGCAGATGACATGATATTATTTACATGGAAAATCCGATAGACTCCACCAAAAGTCTGCTAGAACTGATACATGAATTCAGCAAATTTGCAGGATACAAAATCAATGTACAGAAATCAGTTGCATTCTTATACACTAACAATGAAGCAACAGAAAGACAAATAAAGAAACTGATCCCATTCACAATTGCACCAAGAAGCATAAAATACCTAGGAATAAACCTAACCAAAGATATAAAAGATCTGTATGCTGAAAACTATAGAAAGCTTATGAAGGAAATTGAAGAAGATATAAAGAAATGGAAAAACATTCCATGTTCATGGATTGGAAGAATAAATATTGTTAAAATGTCAATACTACCCAAAGCTATCTACACATTCAATGCAATCCCAATCAAAATTGCACCAGCATTCTTCTTGAAACTAGAACAAGCAATCCTAAAATTCATATGGAATCACAAAAGGCCCTGAATAGCCAAAGTAATTTTGAAGAAGAAGACCAAAGCAGGAGGCATCACAATCCCAGACTTTAGCCTCTACTACAAAGCTGTAATCATCAAGACAGCATGGTATTGGCACAAAAACAGACATATAGACCAATGGAATAGAATAGAGATCCCCAGAATTGGACCCACAAATGTATGTTCAACTAATCTTTGACAAAGCAGGAAAGAATATCCAATGGAAAAAAGACAGTCTCTGTAACAAATGGTACTGGGAGAACTGGACAGGAACATACAGAAGAATTAAACTAGACCACTTTCTCACACCATTCACAAAAATAAACTCAAAATGGATGAAGGACCTGAATGTGAGACAGTAAACCATCAAAACCTAGAGGAGAAAGCAGGAAACAATCTCTTTGGCCTTAAATCGCAGCAATTTCTTACTCGACACATCTTCAAAGGCAAGGGAATGAAAAACAAAAATGAACTACTGGGACCTCATCAAGATAAAAAACCTTCTGTACTGCAAAGGAAACAATCCACAAAACTAAAAGGCAACCAACGGAATGGAAAAAGATATTTGCAAATGACATACCGGACAAAGGGCTAGTATCCAAAATCTATAAAGAACTCGCCAAGCTCCACACCCGAAAAACAAATAATCCAGTGAAGAAATGGGCAGAAGACATGAATAGACACTTTTCTAAAGAAGACATCCGGATGGCCAACAGGTACATGAAAAGATGCTCAACGTCACTCCTTATCAGGGAAATACAAATAAAAACCATACTGAGACACCACCTCACGTGGGTCAGAGTGGCTAAAGTGAACAAATCAGGAGACTATAAATGCTGGCAAGGATGTGGAGAAAGGGGAACCCTCTTGCACTGTTGATGGGAATGCAAACTGGTGCAGCCATTCTGGAAAACAGTGTGGAGGTTCCTCAAAAAATTAAAAATAAATCTACCCTATGACCCAGTAATAACACTTTTAGGAATTTACCCAGGGGATACAGGAGTGATGATACATAGGACCACATGTACCTCTTGTTCACAGCAGCACTTTCAACAATAGCCAAATTATGGAAAGAGCCTAAATGTCCATCAACTGACAAATGCATAAAGAATATGTGGTTTATATATACAATGGAATACTACTTGGCAATGAGAAAGAATGAAATCCTGCCATTTGCAGCAATGTGGATGGAACTAGAGGGTATTATGCTAACTGAAATAAGCCAGGCAGAGAAAGACAGGTACCATATGTTTTCACTCATATGTGGATCAAGACACATAACAGAAGACCATGAGGGAGAGGAAAGGGGACAAAAGTTACAGAGAGGGAGGGAGGCAAACCATAAGAGACTCTTAAATACTGAGAACAAACTGAGGGTTGATGCGGGTGTTGGGGAGAGCGGGAAGTGTGTAATGGGCATTGAGGAGGGCACCTGTTGGGATGAACACTGGATGTTGTATGGAAACCAATTTGACAATAAATTATATTTAGTATAAAAAAGTGGCTCTAATTGTGAAAACAAAAAATAAAAACACAAAAGAAATAAAGTTTATTATACTAAGTAATTAGCCCAAGATCACAAAACTATGTCACAAAGCAAGTAGTGGAGTCACAATTCAACATAAGCAATCATGCCATTTGTAGATAAATAATTTTACTGTTTCTTCCAAAAAAAATACAAGTCAATAGATAATATATAAACAAAAGCACAGGGAGAAAAAAGAAAAACACAAGAGACATGTGGGGCACATAGTCAAAAAACATATATGTGATCAAAGTCTTAGACAAAGAGAGAGAGAGATTGGAGTAGAAACAATACAGAGGGCAGAGGAAATTATAGCCAAGAATGCTCCAAAACTGGAGAATGACATCAAACCACTGATTTGAAAATCTCTGGAACCCCAAGCAGGATAAATCAAAGACAACTATACCAAAGATCATTATAGTCAGACTACTGAAGACCCAGAGAAAACCCGAAAATCAGACAAACGTCCACAGGAAAAAAAAGACACAGTATCTTCAAAGAAGGAACAATAAAACCAATGGCTGACTTTTCAACAAAAACTATGGAAACCAGAAAAATTACATCCTTAAAGTGCTGAAAAACACCCTAGAATTCTATACTCAGTAAAACTGTTATTTGAAAACTAATTAAATAAAGACACCACAAAACAATTTGGGGGAAATCTGCAGCAGCATACTGACACTATAATACTAAAGGAAGTTCCTTGGGTTAAAGGGAAATTATCATAGATGGAAACATGAAACTGCAAACACCAGAAAGCAGAACTACCTGCTGGAGGCTAGCTTTGAAGGAATAGGCTCTAGGTTACAGCCATGCACGTGAAGAGGTACTTAACTACTGATGAACTGAATGAGCCAGCCTCTCAGGAAAACAATGATCGCTTCCTCCCACCCCTCAGCCCCTCTTCCTCCTTGTGCAAAAGCAGAATCAAAACTATCCTTCCATCATAGGCCTCATGCTAATACTATCCCAGGAACTTTCTCCAGTGCACCAGATTATCTTCTTGGAAAAACAAAAAAAGTAATCATTTTAAGATTCCCCTGTGCATGCTCATTTTTAAAGTTTATTTCTTAAAATTTGTTTAATATGGTAGCTTCATTCATATATAATTCATATGCCACATAATTCATTCGTTTAAAGAGTACAATTTAAAAGTTTCAGTTTATTAACAGAGGTCCAAAAATATCACTGAAATAAATTTTAGAGCATTTCATCACTCCAAAAAGAAACTCAATAGCCATTAGTAGTCACTGCTTATTTTCCCTCTGCACTTCCTCTCCCGGGCCTAAGCACCACGAACCTGCTTTCTGTCTCTATAGATTTGCCTATTCTGGACATTTCATATGAATGGAATCGTATGACATGTGTTATTTCATGACTGGCTTTTTTCATTCAGCATAATGTTTTCAAGGTTCATCTATATTGTAGCATGTACCAGTACTACTTTCTTTTTTAATTGTGGTAAAATACATATAACATAAAATTTACCATTTTAACCATTTTGAAGTGTAGAGTTCAGTATTGTATTGCTGTGCAGTCAATCTCCAAAACTTTTCATTTTCCAAGACTGAAACTCTACACTCATTAAAGAACATCTCCCATTCCTCCTCCCCCGTAGTCCCTGGCAACCACCTTCCTTTTTCTATGAATTTGACTAATCTAGATACCGCATATAAGTGTTATTATACAGTATTTGTCTTTTTGTGACTGGCTTATTTCACTTAGTACAATGTCCTCAAGGTCCATGCACATTATAGTATGTGTCAGAATTTTCTTTCTTCTTTTTTAAAGCTGAATGACATTCCATCATATATACACCACATTTTGTGTATTCATCTCTCTGTTGATGGGCCCTTGACTTATTTTCACCTTTGGACTCTTGTGAATAACACTGCTATGCCTATAGACATACTAATATCTCTTTCATACCTGCTTTCAATTCTTTCAGACATATATCCAAAAGTGGAATTACTGGATCATATAGTAATTTGCTTTTTTTTTTAAGAACTGCCATACAGTTTTCCATAGTGTCTGCACCATTTTATATTCCCACCAACAGTGCATAAAGATTCCAATTTCTCCTCATCCTCACCAACACTTGCCATTTTCTGTTGTTTTTTTTTAAATAGTAGCCATTTTAATTGTTAGGTGATATCTCATTGTGGTTTTAATATGCATTACCTTAATGATTAGTGATATTGAACATTTTTTCATATGTTTATTGGCCACTTGTATTGCTTTGGAGCAATATCTATTCATATTTTTTAGTTATTTTTCTTTTTAAACTTGGGTTATTTTTTTTTATTATTGAATTGTGAGTTATTTATGTAATCAGATACATGATTTGCAATATTTTCTCCCATTATAAAGGTTGTCTTTTCATTCTTTTTGTTGGTGGTATCCTTTGAAGTACATAAGTTTTTCATTTTGATAAGTCCAATATACCTATTTTTTTTATTGCTTATACTTTTGGTGTCATATCTAAGTAATTTTGGCTAACCCAAAGTCATGAACATTTATATCTATACTTTCTTCTGACATTTTATAACTTTAATCTTACATTTAGGTCTATTATATATTTGAGTTAATTTTTTTGTGTATAATGTGAATAAGGAGTCCAACTTCACCCTTCTGCATGTGGGTATCCAGTATTAACCCAGCACCACGTATTGAAAAGACTATTCTTTCCTCCACTGAGTTGTCTTGACACTTGTTGAAAATCAATTCACTGTAAATGTGATCATTTATTTCTGGATTCTCAATCCTATTCTATTGATCTATAAGTCTACCTTTATGTCAATGCCACACTGTCTTGACTACTATAGTGTTGTAGTAATTTTTGAAATCAGAAAGTGTGAGCCTTCCAACTTTGTTCTTCTTTTCCAAGAATGTTTTAGTTATTCTGGATCCTTTGACTTTCCATATGAATTTGAGAATCAGGTTGTCAATTTCTTCAAACAAATCGGCTGGTATTATGAACTAAATTGTTTTAACCCTATAGGTCAATTGTTGGGGGGTAGATACTACCATTCAAACAATATTAAGCGTTCCAATCCATAAACATGGATGTCTTTTCATTTATTCAGGTCTTTAATTTCTTTCAACAGTGTTCTGTGGTTTCAGCATGTAAATTTTTCACTTCTTTTGTTAAAAAGTGCCCTAAGTATTCTTTAAGAAAAAACATTTTTTTAACGTTTATTTCTTTTTGAGAGACAGAGAGAGAGCACAAGCAGGGGAGGGTCAGAGAGAGAGGGAGACACAGAATCCAAAGCAGGCTCCAGGCTCTTAGCTGTCAGCACAGAGCCCGATACGGGGCTCAAACCCACAAACTGTGAAATCATGACCTGAACTAAAGTCGGACACTTAACCAACTGAGCCACCCAGGCACCCCCACTAAGTATTCTTTTTGAAGCTATTGTTAGTACAACTGTTTTTTAAGTTTTTATTTAAGTCCCAGTTAGTTAACATACAGTTTAATACTAGTTCCAGGTGTACAATATAGCAATACAATATTTTGGGATTGATTCTAGTGTATAGAAATACAATTGATTTTATATTTTGATCCTGTATTTGACAACCTTGCTGAACTAGTCTATTAGTTGTAGTAGTTTTTAGTGGAGCTGTTAGGATTTTCTATATACAGTAAAACCTTGGTTTGCTAGCATAATTCTTTTCAGAAACATGCTCGTAATCCAAAGCACTTGTATATCAAACCAAATTTCAACAGCCGTTGGCTCAGTTGTGATCATATGATGTTCAGTGTCACGTACTTCTCATATTACAAGACATTGCTCGCTTATCAAGTTAATATTTATTAGAAATATTTGCTTGGGGCGCCTGGGTGGCTTAGTCGGTTGAACATCCGACTTCGGCTCAGGTCATGAGCTCGAGGTCTGTGAGTTAGAGCCCCGTGTCTGGCTCTGTGCTGCTGACAGCTCAGGGCCTGGAGCTGCTTCGGATTCTGTGTCTCCCTTTCTCTCTGCCCCTTCCCCACTCATGCTCTGTCTCTCTCTGTCAAAAATAAGTAAACATTAAAAAAAAAGAGAAATATTTGCTTGTCTTGTGAACACTTGCAGATCAAGTTACTTACAGTCCAAGGTTTTACTGTATAAGATCATATCACTTACAAATATGCATAGTTTCACTTTTTTCTTTTCAATATGGATGCCTTTATTTTTCCTTGTTTAATTTCCCAAGTTAGAATTTCCGGTATAATGTTGAATAGAAGTGGCAGCAGCAAATACTTTTGTCTTGTTCCTAATCTGACAGAAAAAACACTCAGTTCTTCGCCATTAAGAATGATGTGACCTGTGGGTTTGTTATAGATGTCCTTTATCAAATTAAGGAAGTTTCCTTCCATTTCTAATTTTTGAGTATTTTTATAATGAAGGTGTTTTAGATTTTGTCAAAAGCTTTTTCTAAATTTGTTGAGATTATTATGTGGTTTTTGTCCTCATTGCACTGATATGGTATACTGTATTCATAGATTTTTTTTATGTTCGAACTAAAAATTTTTGGATAAATCCACTTGGCATGGTACGCAATCTTTTTTATATGTTGATGAATTCAATTTGCAAGTATTTTGTTAAGGATTTTTGTATCTATATTCATAAGAGATAGTTTCCTTTTTTGTGATGACTGTCAACTTTTGCTATAAGGGTAATAATGATCTCATAGAATGGGTTGGTAATTGTTCCTTCCCTTCCTTTGGAAAAATTTGTATTAACTCTATGTTATTTTATTTAATTCCAGTATAGTTAACATAAAGTGTTGTATTAGTTTCAGGTATACAATTTAGTGATTCAACAATTCTATACTTTACTCAGTACTCATCATGATAAGTGTACTCTTAATCCCCTTCACCTATTTCACCCATCTCCCTACCCACCTCCCCTCTGGTAATCATCAGTTTGTTCTCTATAATTAAGAGTCTATTTTTTGATTTGTCTCTTGTTGTTGTTTGTTTGTTTGGTTTCTTAAATTCCCCATATCAGTGAAACCATTTTCTTTCTCTGACTGACTTATTTCACTTAGCATTACGTTCTCTAGATCTACACATGTTGTTGCAAATGGAAAGATTTCATTATTCTTATGGCTGAATAATATTCCATTGTGTGTGTGTGTGTGTGTGCGTGCGTGTGTTACCACATCTTTATCCATTCATCTATTTATGGACACCTGGGCTGCTTCCATCATTTGGCTATTGTAAATAATGCTGCAATAGACATAGGGGTGCATATATCTTTTCAAATTAGTGTTTTTATATTCTTTGGGTAAATATCCAGAAATGCGATTACTGGATCATATTTTTAACTTTTTGAGGAACCTCCTTACTGTTTTCCACAGTGGCTGTCCCAGTTTGTGCTCCCACCAACAGTGCAGAGGTTCCTGTTTCTCCATCCTCACCAGTACTTTTTGTTTCTTGTGTTTTTGATATTAGCCATTCTGACAGGTGTGAGGTGGTATCTCATTGTAGTTTTCATTTGTATTTCCCTGATGATGAATGATGTTGAGCATCTTTTCTTGTGTCTGTTGGCCATGTGTATGTTTTCTTTGGAGAAATGTCTGTTCATGTCTTCTGCCCATTTTTTTTTAATTTGACTATTTGTTTTCTGGGTGTTCAGTTATATAAGTTCTATATATGTTTTGGATACTAACCCTATATCAGGTATGTCATTTGCAAATATCTTCTCCCATTGTCTCCCAAATGTCTTCTCCCATTGTTTCTCCCATTGTTTTGTTGATTGTTTCCTTTGCTGTGTAAAAGCTTTTTATTTTGATGTATTTCCAATAGTTTAGTTTTGCTTTTGTTTCCATTGCCTCAGAAGACATATCTAGAAAAATGTTGCCACGGCTGATGTCAGAGAAATTATTGCCTGTGTTGTTTTCTATGGTTTCATGTCTCACATTTGGGTCCTTAATCCTTTTTAAGTATATTTTTGTGTGTGGTATAAGAAAGTGGTCAAGTTTCATTCTTTTTCATGTTGTTATCCAGTTTTCCCAACACCATTTGTTGAAGACACTATCTTTTTTCCCATTGTGTATTCTTGCTTCTATTAACTGTATTTTAAATGTTTAGACAGTTCAGAAGTAAAGTCTGGGCCTGGGCTTTTCTTCGTGGGGAGTTTCTAAATTACTAATTAAATCCTTTGGTTTTTTATAGTCTGTTCAAATTTTCTATTTATTTTGAGTCAGTTTTAGTAGTTTGAGCTTCCTAGAAATCTGTCAATTTCATGTAAGTTATCAAATTTGTTAGCATACAGTTGTTCATAGTATTCTCTTATAATCCTTTAATTATATATATATATATCCTATATATATAATTAGTTTTCTATATATACCTAATAATTATAACAATGTATTATTTTGTTTATATCAAACCAAGCAATACATTGTTATAGTTATTAGATTATATAAATTTATGTCTTTTAAAGAAGCTGAGTGGAGAGCACAGCAAGTTTTATTTACAGAGTCTGTTATTTTAACCTTCTGATTTATCATTTATGGCTCTCTTCACTTGTTCCTATGAATTGCAGTTACCATCTGCCATAATTTCCTTACATTAATGTAGCTTTGCTCACAATCACCTCCTTTGTGTGTTCTTGTAAAATATATTACATTTTTATATGTCATTAGCTCAACAGTACTATTACAGTTGACACTTAAATAACATGAGTTTGAACTGCACAGGTCCACTTATACATGGATTTTATTTTTATATAAATACAGTACGGGACTGTAAATGTATTTTCTCTTATGATTTTCTTCTTTTTCTTATGATTTTCTTAATAACATTTTCTTTTCTCTAGCTTACTTTATTGTAAGAATACATATAATATACAAAATATGTGTTAATCAACTGTTTATGTTATTGATGAGATTTCAGACCAACAGTAGGTTATTAGTAGTTAAGTTTTGAGGGAGTCAAAAGTTATATGTGAATTTTTTTACTATGTGGAGAGTCAACAACCCTAACTTGCATGTTGTTCAAGGTCAACTGTATAAAATATTGTTTTATACAACTTGTTTTTAAATAATAAAAGGAAAAATGTGCATTATTGGGGTCTTTTATAATTATTTAATAATTATATTATAAATATATTATATCAATATATGATATTTATAATTACTTTTACAAGTACTGCTTGATTTCTTATGTGAATTCAAAATCCTGTCTGGGTCACTTGCTCTCAACCTAAAAAATTTCCCTTTAGTATTTCTTGTGAAGCAGTTCTGCCAACAATGAAATCTCTTAGTTTTTGTTTATCTGTATTTTTATTTTATCTTCCTTTTTGGAAGATAGTTGTGCTGGATACAAGATTTGTTGACTTTTTTCTTTTAGTACTTTGAATATGACATCCCATTGCCTTCTGGCCTCCACTGTTACTAATGAGACATCAATTATTAATCCTTCTAGGATTAAGCATTTTTTTTCAATTTTTAGAGAGAAAGACAGAACACCCTGGGAGAGGGGAAGAAGGGGGGGGAGAGAGAGAGAGAGAGAGAGAGAGAGAGAGAGAATCTTAAGCAGGCTCCATGCTCAGCACGAAGCCCAACATAGGGCTTGATCTCATGACCTGAGCCAAAATTAAGAGTGGAATGCTCCACGGACTGAGCCATCCAGGTGTCGCTAGGGCTCAGCATTTTTTTTGAAAGAGAGAGAGAGAGAGAGAGAGAGAGAGAGCACACAAGCAGGGGAAGGGCAGAGACAGGGAGTGGACAGAGGATCTGAAGCTGGCTCTGCATGGATAACAGAGGGCCTGACTCGGGACTCAAACTCATAAACAACTGAGCCACCCAGGTGCCCTGGGCTCATTTTTAATATGATGTGTCTAGGCGCGAATCTGTATTTGCTCTACTTGGGATTTATTGAAGTCCTTGGACGTATAGATTAATGTTTTCTATCACCTTTGGGGAGTTTCAGTCATTATTTCTTTGAACATTTTTTCTGCTCCTCCCCCTCTCTCCTGTACTACTTGTACAATCATTAAATGTATATTGGTGCACTGTATGGTGTTCTGTGTTTCATTGAAGCTGTATTCATTTTTCTTCATTTTTTGTCTGTTTGCAGAGTATATAGTCTTCATCCTTTTTTTCCTAGCAGTTCAAATCTACTGTTGAGTACTTCTAGTGAATTTTTCATTTTAGTTATCATAATTTTCAACTCCAGAATTTCCATTTGGATCTTTATTTACAATTTCCATCCCTTTATTAATATTAATATTTGATGAGCTGTTATCATCATACTTTTTTACTTCCTTTAGCACGGCTGCCTCTATGTCTATGAATATATTTGCAATGGCTGTGTCGAAGTCTTTGTTAAATCTAATGCCTGGGCTCTCTCCCAAGCAGTGTCTTGTTTTTTCTGTTTTTCCCCCATGTAAAGTTCTCACTGTCCTGTTTATTTGAATGGCTTGTTTTTTTCAGCAAAAACTGGACATTTTAGATAACGTATTATAGCAACTTAGGATACTGATTTCCCCTTTCCTTCTGGGGATTATTGTTGTTTTTGTTGTGCCATTTGCTTATGTATTTGTTTAGTGATTTGGCTGGTCTAAAACAGCAAAGTCTATTTCCCCTGTGTAGTCTCTGATATTGGTCCTCAAAAAGCATAGTCTAGGGGCGCCTGGGTGGTTCAGCCGGTTGAGCTTCCAGCTTTGGCTCAGGTCAAGATCTCTCAGTTCGTGAGTTCAAGCCACGAGTCAGGCTCTGTGCTGACAGCTCAGAGCCTGGAGCCTGCTTCAGATTCTGGGTCTCCCTCTCTCTCTGCCCCTCCCCCACTCATGCTTTGTTTCTCTCTCTGTCAAAAATAAATAAACACTAAAAAAATTTAAAAAAAAAAAAAGCATAGCCTAGTCACCCTGGGATGACAGTGGCTTTAGCAGGTCTCTCTTTCACTGTTTATTTCCCTGATCTGTTAGGCTGTCTGTCTCTGTTTATCTCATACCCAGCTCTTAGGTTCTACTAATTGCCTGCTGATGGGTCTGTTTTTGATGATGCCTTGGTGCATAAATTGCTTCATAGTTTCAAGTAAATTCAGACGCTTTTCCAGGGGAAGCTTTCAAGGCTAGTCTTTAAGATTTGTTTTGCCCCTCAGAGGGCTCTTCTTAGTCTTTCCCTGATTCTCTCTGATAAACCAGCTGTCCTACAATTTAGGTCACTCTCATGGAGCTACCAGCCTTCTGTTAATCGCTTACCACCAGAATCACCATTGTTTTTGAGAGCTCTCTTAGATCTGTCTGAACTTCCCCCCTCTGTTCCAAATAAAGTCAGGTCATTTGGGGAGAACTTCAGAATGCTCTGTTCTTAAGGCCCACCTCTCCTGTCAGCCAAAGTCTCTCAAAATGCTCCAGATCTGGGGACAAGGGTAATGGCTTGCTTCTCTCTAAGCAGCATGCAAGGCAGGGGCAGTAGCTTCTGGTCTTTTCACTGTGCCTCTCCCATCATGAAACCTCCACCCTATTAATAAGCTGGAGTGAGGACAACTGGAGCCCCAGTACTCATGGCCTGCCACTTAGAGTAGAGCTTCCATTCTATGACCAAAAGTCTCTTTTCTCAATCCTCAACTTCAGTCCTTAACCTCAGCCATGCTCACCTGGAATTCAGCCTATTTAACACAGAACCAGGGGAGATGAGAAGTGTTCATGGTCCTTCCCACCTAGAAAGACAAAATAACCCTTGACTGGAAGCTGGTCAGACAGGAAGGCTTACGTTCTTGAGCACACCCATCCAAAAAGTAGCTTCCATCATGCTGAGTTGATAGAGTGAGCAGATTGTGGCTTGAGTACCGCAGAATCTTCTTTTTCTTACCAAGACTTAGTAGAACTTCTTGAATTAATATTTCTTCATTTACTGTATACTCTTAGGACAATTTCCAGGGATTTTAAAGTTTGGAGCTTTAAAAAATGATTTTCACCAGTTACAGTTTTTATGCTGAGGTCCTCAGAGTTTCTTACACTACCTTTCCAGACATGAATCAATTGTTTGTGCTCATGTAGGCATAGTAACTGCTAGGGAAGAATATTGAGGAAATTACGTGTTAAAAGGTAAAGGTAAATATAAAATTATTTTCATTTAATACCAATCTGTATTGGGATATGTTATTTTCTTTTAAAAATAAACAATAAAAATGAGCAATTTCAAAGCTAGATCATAAAAGACTGTGCAGATTCTGCCTTGTTCACTAAAGATGGCTCTATGCCATCCTGTAGCCTTGACTAGTGCAAGGCTACCATACTGTGAGGAAGCCCAAGCTTCCTGAGAGATTCAGGTGAACTCAGATATCAAGTCATCTCAGCCCAGGTTCTGGCTCCAAACATTCACATCAACTTTAGCTGTTCAAATCTTCCCAATAGAAGCACCAGGTATTGTGCAACAAATACACACTATCCTTGCTGTGCCTTCCAAACTGGCAGACAACTCACACAGGAGCAGCCTGCCAAACCCAGGGAACTCCATACTTAGGAGATGTGCAGGGGCTAAGGAGGGCCACAGTCACTACTTGCATCCCTGGCTTGTTTATAGTCTTTTCACTGTTTATTTCCTCTTTCGAGAGGAAACCAAAATAAAGCCACCTTGGACTAATTCTTGTGCATCCTCAAACCTGAACCAAATCTTACGGTCTGGAACAGGACAAAGTGACCTAACATAATCCTCACTCCGTCTCCCTCCCATTAAAGGCTTCCCCCACAAACACTATGGCCAAGTCACCCACTCCTAACTGCACCCACTGTGGACCTTCCACACACAGTGGGCCTTATGCTTTTCCTGTAATCAGCTGATGGCCACAGCCTCAGTTTTCTGGAGAAGTCTCAATTATGAATGATGATTCCTTCATCAGATCGTGATAAATTTCTCTGTTCTGAAAATTTCCTCACTGACTCTAGAGGGCAGTTCCAGTGGCAGAAAACATGCGGTCTTCAGCTCTCACAAACCTGGGCCAAGTTCCAACCTTGTCCTGTGTCCTGTACTTATCTTGAATCTCAGATTTCTCATCTGTGGAAAAGATACAGCAATCTCTTCCCAGGATCTTTTATGTGTCTGGAAAATGCAAGGGGGGATGACTTAGCATTTGAGCTCACTAGGTTTCTTCTCTCTGTACCTTGAAGTGTTAATCATGGTCTCTGGTTAGGAACTCAATAAACATGACTTCCCTTCCTCCTAATCCCCATCACCAGAGTTTTATCTCAACATGAACCCCCACTAAGGCAGAGCTCATGTTAAGGCCCTGAGCTTGCCCTGTGGTGTTGGGATGATAACCACCCACAAGCACAAAAGGAGCCTGGAGTCTTCTCTGGGACTGCACACCCCTGCTATGAGCCCCCTCCCCTTGTCTGCCCCCTCTCTGTAGGTGTGGGAACCCAGGCCACTAATAGACCCCGCGGGTTTCCTTGAGGGAGCAGAACTGAGACTATAAAACTCACAACCTCCAAGTTCCCAGGCTCTTTGTCAACCCACCACACCATGTCACCTCACAGCTAATGCAGACTGTGGCCCAGTGTTCTCCTGGGAAATGTTTAAAAGTGCAAGTCTGGTTTTTAGAAAACACAAGAAGCTGACAGTTCCCCTACAGTTTAAAGCTGTGAGCAGCAAAGAGAAAGGAAAAAATGGGGAAAGAGCCCCTTGAGTGACAGTCTCACAGGAGATATCATTTCTACCTGAGAAACTAGAAGATTTAGGCAATAATTTTGCTCTATCAGGAAGGGAGCCAAAATCCCCACAGCATCCTGAAGTTGGGACCTCAGCCCAGTCATAACACTGACTCCCGCACAAGCCCTCAGAGGCCAGCGTCTCAGGGTTTCAGCCTTTGTGTTCTCGCTTTCAAAAAGAAAGGGAGTCCAGGAGCACCAAAAGTTCTCTTTCCAAAAATGGCAAACCCAGAAGCCCTATGTTGAAACCTTTCTTCACACCCAGACCTCAGCCTGTGCAGGAAAAGACAGCACTGTCCGCATCCAACTCGCGATTGGGAATAAAAGGGTAGCCTTGTTCTGATGGGAAAGCAGGGCTGTGGCTCCCCACAATTGGAAAATGCAGTTCTGATGATTAACGTGTGCATTTCAACAGGCTTTGTGAAAGATGTTTCTGGGTGAGGTCTGAGAGAAAGAAGCTGCCAGTGAGCTGTCTGCCAGCTTCATTTTCTCTGAACTTCTGGCCCCAGTGGGAAAGGAAATTAAAACTTCATTTTTAATTTTTAGTTATGATCCACAATGCTGAAGGGTCACAGCCTGGGGTTTAGGATCCCTAGCTGTGAAAAAGATCTGAAATGCCTTATTCACGGTCAGTCTACCAGCCTACGATTCTTTCTACAACAGAAACACCAAAGGCACAATCCAGGATGCCAATGTTATCTATATTATATCAGTATCATACAGTAAGAAAGTCTGTTAAATATCCTTAATAATTTCAATTACTTAATGATGTCTACAATACTTTCATTCTTGGACTTACATCCTTACTTAAGAGGCTTTAATCTCTCAAATTCTATCATACTATTATCTTGCACTTAAGTGCAAGCCTGGTGCCTTGCCGTGTACTATTTTGAGGTCAGTTAATGAAATGATATGCAGAACAACCAGTCCTGACAATAAATGAAAGAAGAGTAGTTGGAGAAACAGACACCAGGCTCAGAATCAATCATTGCTCAATGGATAACTTAACTGCATGGTTACTTAACTACCAGTAACTTAAGAAAACAAGCTCTTCAGGAAAAACATGTATTGTCTCTCACTGGCACCATGAAAGGATTCTAGAGAGAACTGGCAAAAAGTAAATAGATCCCAAATGGTCTTGTTGGACTCTCAGAGCTTTTTTCTTTTTTAATTTGAGTTACCACATGTATGAGGTAGTCAAATTCGTAGATAGCAGAATGGTAGTTCCCGGGGCCTGGGAGGAAAGGAGGATGAGGACTTGTTGTTTAATGGATACATAGCTGCAGTTTTCCAAGATGAAGAGTCCCGGAGATCTTGTGTACAACAATATGAATATACTTAACGCTACTGAGCTTAAAAATAGTTAAGATGATAAACTTGGTTATATATATATTTTGCCCCAATAAAATAAATGAGAGAAACATTTTAAAACGGAGTTGAATTGGTTGCCACCATGCAAAAGTCAAGACATCACACAAATCTCTGTTTCTCGTCCCCCGTAATTGAGAGATGAGGCTACCCTGGGCCCCACCATCCTGCAGGCCAGGAGCCTGGTGGACTGTGAGCAGATGCCTCTGGGGTGAGCTGTCTGGTCTCTGTTCCGCACAGCAGCCATGCCAGGCTTCCAGAAGCTCTGAGGTTTGAGAACCCTGTGCTGAGACAATGGAACAGGCTATGTACTTTTCCAGAGCAATAAAGATGCAAAAGTGTTAGATATACTTGAGAGTCTTAGCAAAAATTTTTAAGATGCCTTTTTAGCCATGCTTAACAAATTAGGCAAATAGCAAACAGAAAAGACCAAGGGTTCAGGGAAGTGGCTGCTCCTGATGACCCACACCTGTATCAGCGCTTTGGCTGGACATTCCTTCTGGCATGCCCCTTCAGCTTCACCAAGGACTCAGTGCTAAGAAACATCTCCTGAAAGGATGAAGGGTCATTCAGCTCCTCCCAGGACACTCACTACCCTGGCCTCCCTGAGCCTGCAGCCAGGGCCTTGAATGGGGACAGTGTGTGACAGCAGAGTGCCTATTTGTCCACTCCTGAGCTGCGGGAACCTCTTACCACTGCAGGGAAACTTTGGGAAAGATTTGTGATGTGGAAAGTTGTGCCCTGGAAATGAAGTTGAGCCCTTTGGCTGGTCCTGTGCCATTAATTATGGGCTACCGAGCAGACTCACAGGGTGACAGCAATCTGAGGCAGCCAGCGTGCTATCTCAGCCACCTCTGCAACCCAGAGCTGCCACATACTCACTTCCTTCCCCTGGGTCTGGAGCCGTTCTACTGACTGCATGCAGTGCTTGCATGAGTCCAAGGACAAGTCCCAAGTCCCAAATAAGGAAGAATATATTTTTTTAAATCTTTATTTATTGTTGAGAGAAAGACAGAGAGTGAGCAGGGGAGGAGCAGAGAGAGAGGGAGACACAGAATCTGAAGCAGGCTCCAGGCCCCAAGCTGTCAGCACAGAGCTGTCGGCACAGAGCCCGACACGGAGCTTGAACCCACGAACCGTGAGATCATGACCTGAGCCAAAGTCGGACGATCAACCGACTGAGCCACCCAGGTGCCCTAAGGAAGAATATTTTTAAATGGACACCAGAGAGAGAGAGAGAGAGAGAGAAATAAATGGTTATAAAATATAGAGTATAGCTGGGGTACCTGGTTGGCTCAGTCAGTTAAGGATCCAACTTCAGCTCAGGTCATGATCTCACGGTTTATGAGTTCAAGACCCACATTGAGCTCTGTTCTGACAGCTCAGAGCCTGGAGCCTGCTTCGGATTCTATGTCTCCCTCTCTCTCTCTGCTTATCCCCCACTCACACTCTGTCTCTCTCTCTCTCAAAAATAAATAAAAACATATTTAAAAGTTTTTTTAAATTTTTAAATTTAGTGTAGCTATTTAGTGTAGCATTTAGTGTAGTATTTAGTGTAGGTATTTGGAAATACCTCAAAGCCTAACATAAGTTTTTCAAATTGTGGTCCTTAAGTATAAGAAACAACTGTACTAGAAAAGACAAAGAGAACCTTGGATACCATTTGTGTCAAGATGTCCCTGGAAAGAAGGACGAGTGAATCCTAAGGGCAAATGCAGCAATGAATGCTCAGAGACTTTGGGCCCAGATGTTCTAGATGCCCAGCATTCAACAATGATACCTAGCTTTTAGAAGTGAAGCCAGCACTTGTGCACAGAGTAACCTGACTTTAAAGGCCATCAGTGGGATTTATTTTCACATTTATGTTTTATTATTTTATGTAGAAAAATCATTGTTTTGAACAACTGGAAGGAACCACAAGGAAAAAATGGGTGGGACATGAGGAGGGTGGGAGGGATTAAAGCACCAACCAACATTTTCAAGAAGAAAAAACTACCATTCTGTTTTCTGCATTTCCTTGCTGGAATTTATTACTCATCCAAGCACAACAGATAATTGAGTGGGGTATTCCACCATCTTTCCAAAAACAATAATGCCACATGTCCAAAATTCCACCATTTCAAAAACCTCATAGCCAACAAATTGTAGAGTCCCTCTATGGTAACCACCTCGTACCAAATAAATCCTGCTGTTCATGGCCACGGTTCTTTCCATTTCTTGCATGGGCTTTGAACAGACCATAAATCCATTGATGAATTAGTCAGATTTTGACCACAGTTCTTTCCACAAAGGCTAAGCAAGGTATGATGAATTTAAGCCTAGTAGCCATGCACAGGAAAAATCATACAAATTCCCTCTTCATAAATTGAGAATGAGATTTGGGGAAAATGCCCACAGAGTTCTTGCTGACATCCAAGTCCATTGACCATTTATTTGCTAGTTGGATGAATGGTAGGGAAAGCTTACCCTTCCTGGGCTCTGGTCAGTCTGTTTGTAACCATGACTGGGATCGAGTTACAGCTCTTCTGGGGCTTAGGTGTCTGATCCCTAAAATTAGTCCTTGTAGCCTTCCCACTCTAAGACTCCATGATTTTATCTTGTAATTTGCAAGAGGCAGGAGAAAAAAAGATCAGATAATATATTGGAAGAAGTGGGCAGACTACATGGAAGAGGAATTAATAATACGGGTAGCAGACAGCTCTATTTCCCATAACTGGAGGGAGAGGAATCCCTCTTTGCTTTGAAATCAGAATTCAGTTTTTTTAATTTCTAAAAAGATGTTGCAGTCTGAATATAGCAGCCCCTCTAGGCAAAGAGAGCTCGGTCTGAAGCGCATCCATCTCCCAAACTGAAAAGAGAGCCTGTGTTAGACATGTCTTTGAATGGGAAAAGCATACCTTATCACCACATTAAATGCCCTGGAAAGAAGAGTGACCACATTATTATTAGTTAATTTCTGTTCTTGTGACAGATACTGTAGAGAAACAATAGAAAGATGAGGTGGGGAAAGCAAAGATTCCAGGAAAGTTCTAGGCGTATCAATGAATAGAGAAGTACTTATAAATATATGATGTAATGTACTCACAAAAAGGACTTTTAAAAAACTTGATACACTGGGTGTATACAAAGAGGCCAGACACTGTGTGCCTGAGATGTAACAAGGCTTTCTTTATTCTGCAGATCCCAACCTTAGTTCAGCCTTTAAGAAGACCGCAGACAGTTTGGAGCACCCCAAGTTCAGAAGAACATTGAGACATTGGAAGTCTTCCAGAAAAGAGCCGCAAAGTTGAGTTATAGACTGCGAAAGGTTGAGCAATGCAGGGAGGGTCAACAGCATGCAACACTGAGTAAGTGCAGCAGCTATAAGTCAACCAGGGCAAGAACAACCTAAAATAATCACTAGGCCTCCCCCATGAAGAAGGTTTCCATTCTCCACAGGAGTGGGACCTGGGCAGCTGCAGACCACACCCAGGCTTTTGGCCAGAGAGCCAACAATATATTTATAACCTGCAGCCTCCAGGGACTGTGGTTGCTGGCCTGCCTGTACTGGGATTAGCAAAGTCAGCTGTCAAAGAGATGGTCCCACAGAGGGTGACAAGCTCAAGCAGAAGTGGCCCCAGGAACAGTATGCAGGAGCCCCTGCTGGGGCAAGTATGCTCTCTCCATCTCTCCTCACGGAGCTCTTTTCCATCTTCCTTGTACCTTACTTCCCTCCCCTTCCCCACTGCAGTGATCTTCAGTGACCTTCTGCTAGGCTAGCTCCCCTGGTCCAGGAAGAAAATCAGAAGGCTGAAGAAACCACCCTTGAGGTGTGAGTGACTCTGCAGATTAGCCTCCAAGACTAGAGGATCTGCAAAGGTGGAGAGTCCAGCAGAGCAAAGAGATTGTGGACGACACCATGGGGGTTACTGTAGCTCTTCTCTCCCTTGGTGCTGCTCCACTGCAAGTTCCTCACCCTGCCTGAGCCCTAAGATCTGCGCAGCATCAAGGGCTGTACTCTATGGGAATAGTATGTCTGTCTTCCTCTTCCATTCAATGAGCCTGAACCTATCCCCTGAAACACATAACCTCGTATTCTAAATTTTTTTAAAAAACTGCAAGAACATATGGGAGAGTTACTTTCCATGTTCTATCTTTGAAATCAATGATCTGAGGGAAAAAATGGTTTTTAAGTACAGTAAGATGACCATTATTTGGAGCAGTTTAGAAATGGATTACTCATGTTGCAGCTGGGAAAAGCTCTCCCGAGTCTCCCTCCCCCCATTTTTTAAAAAATAATACTATGCTGACTGAGAACAACAAGCTACGATTTTATATTAGGTGATAAAACCAGTGTAGAGAGAACTTCCTTAGCCAGAATATTTAGAAGAGGCATTTGGTGACATGGGGTTCTGCCTGGCTTGAAGGTGCCCTTTAAGCGCTGCCATGCTTTGTTGTTAAAACCAGGGACCATTATAGAAATCTCACACCCTGGTAAGCTAAGATTCTGCCAAAATCTTGCTAATCTATACCCACTTTTCTGCCTTAGAAAGAAATCTTCATAAACACAATAATTGTTCAATAAATGTTCAGTTTTGGTTAGGTTGTGTATCCATCTGTGATTTATACTCATCTGTGATATAAAGATACAAGATACAGGACAAACTATCTGTTGACCCCCAGTCATGACATAGAGACGAGTGGAAGAGCAAGCAGAATTCAGTATTTAGTTGTGGTGTGTGCGAGTATGCTCTAGCAAAATTTTGAGCTGCCTCTACTTCTTTGTTTTCTTCTACTTATCTTGAAGCTTCCCGCCCCCAAATCCCCAGAGTTCCTGTCCTCCTTTTGTCACCTGAACTTCTTAGTCTTGTAGGCTCTTGGGCCTATAATATGAGTCTGCCCCAGGGTCTCCCACTCATGCTTGTGTTAAAGGAGCATCTTGGCAGACAATGTTAAAGAGGTTTCTGGAGAAATTCAGGCACAGAGTGGATGAGGGCTAGTGTCCTATGAGACAATGGAGAGGAGATAAGGGACCCCAAGGACCTAGATAGGGCACTACCTGCCTGGAGGTGCCAGGACACCTGAAGAGGCAAAATCAAATAGTCCAAAGACAGCAGAAAACTATGGGCAGATTAGCCTCCAGGGGCTAATCCATTCCACGATACAGCCACATGGGGGCAGCAAGAGGTAACTAAGCCTGACAGAAAATACTTAAAAACAAACAGTAAAAACAAACAAGTATTGTCCCAGCCCAGCTCAGTTTCCAAACTCACTGAATGTCTCCACAGGCCTCTTTCCTGCTCTGGTCTTCTGAGAGATATCCCATCTCACTGACCACACTCTTTAATGATGCTGCATGCCTAGGCCAATAACTAAAGCCACTGCTGCCTCACTGAAGATGTAGCTTTTGGGCTGATGGAAGTATGAGGGTGTTTAGAACCCCAGAAGAGGGACCATCCAGAGAGGGGAAAAAGGACCCAGGAGATAGGAGCTGGGTCCTCCCACTTTGAGTTCAAGAAACAGAGCTATCACTTGGGAAGGATTTGGACCATGAGTTCTTCCACACTGTCAGGGGAGCATAAGACACTAGGATTCAATAATTCCATACCTGGTGTAACTTAACAGAAATATACACACATGTGCATCCAGATTCACACATAGCAATTTCATAGAATACTGGTCCTAAGATCCACAAACTGGAAGCAACTCAGACATCCAGCAGTGATAAAATCAATGAATAATAAGCACAAAGAAATAGTATAAGCAATGAGACCAACAAACTATAGCTATACACAATAAGAAGCATCAATCCCATAAACATAATGTTGAGGTAGAGAAGTGTGACCAAAAGAAATAGAAAATATAACTCCATTTATATAAAATTCAAACACAAGCCAAAAACCATACACAGCCTATATTGTTTAGGGGTTATATCCAGGTGGTAAAACAATGAAAAGAAAAAGAAGAATCTCCAGAAAAGTGGGACAAAGATGTAATTGGAAAAGCCCACAGCACCCCTTCCCAGGGGTAGGATGATGTTCTGGGGTGTTGGAATATTTTATTTTTTTTATTTTGAGAGTGGCTTCACTTAGCTATCCATGCACAGGAAGGCATTTTATGAAAATATATTCTATTTCACCATATAAGAAGGGGGAGGGAAGAAAGAGTATTGAAATTTGAGAGAAATCCATGGATTTTTTTCCCGCCTCTGCCACTTATTAAACCCTTAATCTGGTCATATAATCTTCCTAAGCCTCAATTTTTCTTACCTGTACCATTTATAAATGGTAAAATATGAGTAATAACTCTTACCTCAAAGGTCTATTGTATAGCTAAAATGAGTATACTTTTGTTTAATTTTTTTAATGTTTATTTTTGAGAGAGAAAGCACAAGTGGGGGAGGGACAAAGAGAGAGAGAGAGGGAGACACAGAATCTGGAGCAGACTCCAGGCTCTGAGCTGGCAGCCCAGAGCCCAATGTGGGGCTCAAACCCACAGACCATGAGATCATGACATGAGCCAAAATCAGATATTTAACTGACTGAGCCACCTAGGCATCCCTGAGTATAGTTTTTAAATGTGTTAAATCCTCAAAAGCAGCATACACATGGAAGATATAATTTTTATAAATTCCCATTCCATAATTTTAGCTACAGCTGGATATTGATTTGCTATCTATTCACTCAGTAAACGTCTATTTTGTGCTTAGGCACTGTGCTGGGTGCTGTGCAAACCCCAATGAACAAGAGCAGACATTTCATTGAGGAAATTTGCATCAATATTTAAAAGTGAAACTAAGGTCCCTCCAAGAATGTAGTGTATCCATACAATGGGATATGATTCAGCCTTACAAGGAAGGAAATTCTGACATATGATACTACATGGATGAACCTTAAGGACATTACACTAAGTGAAATAATCCAGTCACAAAGGACAAATATTGCATGGATCTACTTGTATGAGGTTCCTAGAGTAGTCAGATTCATAGAGACAGAGAATAGAATGATTGTTGTCAGAGACTAGGGGATAGAGGAAATGAGGAGTTAGTATTTAACGCGTATAGAGTTTCAATTTTGCTAGATGAAAAAAGTCTAGACATAGATATGGTGGTGATGGTTGCATAATACCGTGTACATTCATGTACTTAATGTTACTAAACTTTACACTTAAAATGTTTAATTTTATGTTATGTGTAGTTTACTGTAGTTTTTAATGTTTATTTATTTTTGACAGAGAGAGAGAGACAAAGCATGAGTGGGGGAGGGTCAGAGAGAGGGAGACACAGAATCTGAAACAGGCTCCAGACTCTGAGCTGTCAGCACAGAGCCCAACGTGGGGCTCGAACTCATGGACTGCTAGATCATGACCTAAGCTGAAGTCAGATGCTAAACCAACTTAGCCACCCAGATGCCCCTAGTTTACTGTAATTTTTTAAATGGTTAAGATAGTTAAAAAAGAAAAAGTGAACCTGGGGAAACACAAGAGGTATTCTTACTAACATCAGTAACAAAACAAAGGATGTACACCATCATCACAGCCATTCATATTATACTGGTCATGCTAGCCAAAGCAATTAGATATGACAAAGAAATTAGATATATAAAAATTAAGGGGAAGGTGAAACTATCACCGTTGGTGGATAGTATCACTGCAACCAGGAAATCATAAGAGAAGCAACCAAAACTGTTACTAAAAACAATAGTTCAGACAGGTAGAAGCAAGATTGACATTAGATTTTCCCATGCCTGGTTCAGCTAAGGAAAATGTCCCCCATCTGTGAAGATGTTTAGAAAAGGCACCTCTTTCTGGTGGTCACAGCCCCATGACCATGCTGCCTGACCAGGAAAGGGCAAGTTGAATTCAATCCACACCCTCACCATGCTTTGTGCAATGACTCAAGTACACAAATATGCACTCTTAGTAGTAAGATAGAAAATTAACATCTAGAAATCAATAGTTTTGTATGTACAAACTCTCATTTGAAAGATAGCAGGGAAGGCAACATCGTTAACAGGAGCAATAAAAAAGACGAAATATCTAGGTAAAACTTAACAAAAAATGTATAAACCTTCTGAATAAAACTTCAAGATGCTCCTGAAGAATACAAGGGTAAACTTTTTTAAGTGGAAGGACATACCATATTCTTGATAGGAAGACTCAACACCAAAAGATGTCAACTCTCAGGGTGCTTGGGTGGCTCAGTCAATTGAGCCTCCAGCTCTTGGTTTTGGCTCAGGTTGTGATCTCATCGTTCATGGGTTTGGGCTCTGTGTCAGGCTCTGCTGTGGTGCAGAGCCTACTTGGGATTCTCTCTCTGCCCCTCCCCTGCTTGCATGTGCTCTCTCTCTCTCTCTCTCTCAAAATAAATAAATAAACATTAAAAAAATTTTTTTAGAAGATGTCAATTCCCTTTAATTAATTAATTTGTTTAATTAAATATAAATACTATCTCAATTTTAAGGAGGGGATTTTTCTGGACAAGTAATTCTAAAGTCTATATGAAAAACAGGAAGAACCAAGGAAATTATGAAAATAAAGAAAAATGAGGAAGGTTCAGCTTTAAGACGTATAAATGCACTCTAAAAAACCAATAATTAAACACCCAATAACTAAAACTGAAAGGAAGGCAGACTAGTGGAAAGGAGTTGTCCATATATGTGAAATAAATGTCTGACAAAGGCTGCATCTTAAATCTGTGGCAACAGAGATGGACTTTATCATAAGGGAGACCAATGCAAACCAGGAGACTAATGCAGCCATTTGGAGTAAACTGGACCCATCACTCACAGAAAATACCATGCATAAGCTCCAAATGTGTCACAGGCTCAAATGTAAGAAAATGAAACCATCAAAAAGTACTAGAAATATTCAAGAACAGAAGAAATCCAAGGCTTGTATAACCTTGAATGAGAATGTCTTTCTAACTGAAAAGTCATTTTAAGACTCAAAAATTCTGTAGCCATAAAAAAATTGAGAAAATAGTTAATGTAAAGATATCAAAATCAAAAACAATCATACGGTAAATCTATCACAGGCAATACAGATATTAGATGATATTAGGGAATTATTAATTTTCTTGGATGTAATAATGATAGAACTATGTAAGAAAATGTTCTTTTAGGACATGCATGCTGAGGACTTGGGTTTAAAGAGACGTGCTGTCTGTACCTTATGTTTATATGCACATACTCACACACATGTGCACTCATGTCTTCATATGTCCATACACACACATTCACACATACACATGCTCACACACACAGCTAAGGCAAAGGTGGTAACTGCCATCAATTGTTGAATTTAGAGAGTGAATATACAAGTGATTGTTACACTACTCCTTTGATGAGTTATTTATTCATAACAGAAAGTTGAAAAACATATCATAAACACAGTCAAAAGACAAATGACAGGGATGCCTGGGTGGTTCAGTTGGTTAAGCATCTGACTTCAGCTCAGGTCATGATCTCATGGTTTGTGAGTTCAAACCCCACATGGGACTTTCTGCTGTCAGTACTGAGCCAGCTTTAAATCCTCTGTCTCCCTCTCTCTCTGCCCCTTCCCCCACTCGCTGTCTCTCATTCTCAAAAACAAATAAACATTTTAAAAAAAGACAAATGACAAACTATTTGTAACACATATCATAAAGAAAGGTTATTCTTCCTATTAATAAAGAAATTCTAGAAGTTAATAAGAAAAAGTCCAAAAACCCAATAGAAAAGAAAGTGAAGGAAGAAATAGTTCACAAAAAAAGGAGATATGAAACATGAAAAAATGCTTGATCTTATTCAAAAGAAATTCAGATCAAAACTACACTGAGGTCACATGTCTCACTTTATCAGATTGGCAAAAATTCCAAAGTTTGACAACACGTGAAGCTGTGAGAAAATGATTCTCTTAGGCTTTTCTGGTAGGAGGGCAAAATGCCAAAATGACAGTGAGTAGGGATTTCACATCTATCAAAATTATAAATGCATTTACTTTTTACCCAGCAATTTGATTTCTGGGAATTTCCCCTATGGATACTCCTGCATACATATAAAATGACAGATTTCCAAGTTGACTCTTTGAATCATTGTTTGTTATAGTAAAAGACTGACAACACAAATACCCATTTCTGTGGGGCTGGGTTAATAAATCTCGGTGCACCCACCTCAAACAGCAGCAGGCAGTTCTAAGAGAGAAGATTCCTATGTACTAAGGACAGATCTGTAGTACATAATGTTACATGGAAAGAGTAAGGTATTTTTGGTTATAAAAAGAAGAAAAATAAGAACGTATACTTTTAATTTATTTATATTTCCACAATTAAATAGTAGAAGGACACAGCACATAATGTTCCCTCCCTACACACACACACACACGTGCACACACACAACTGAGTACACACACACACACACATAATTAATAAAAATAGTTACATTGGGGGCTGCAGTTTGGAAACAGAAGGTCAGCCACCTGGATGGAAGGAAGACTTGTCAGTATCTACCCTTTTATATCCTTCTTCTATTTAAACCATGTTCTTGTATTGCCTGTTAAAAAAATAATAATAATTTAAAAGAAAGAGGAAAAGTTCATCCAAAACTTCTGATTTTTAAATAAAAATTTCTTAAATGTTGGTGGTACTTATTTTGAAGATTATTCTATGAGTTTTCTGGTCAATACTTTGATTCCCAACATTCTCATTCTGTCATCTTTTTTAAATTGTGCAAAATAAAGAGCCAACTGCTTACCTGGTGGGTTTGGTTTCTGTAGATAACTAACCTCAACAATTCAGAACCAAAAAATTCCTTTCTTCAGTAACCAGAAACATGGGATTTGCTCTAAGTTATCCCATGAGCTCTCCCACAGGGCTCTGCTTGTGTAGACATAGCCTGGCTTCTCCCAGGTGCCTCTAGGTACTATCCATCTCAATAAGCTCAAACAATCACCTTTCCAGATAATTCATAAACAAATATGGAGGTGAGAAAACTGACAGTGCAAGAGAGCTGGCTGCTGTTCAAGAAAGGTGGGGAGAAGTACTGCTCCTCATGGGTCTCATCCAGAAACCAACACAAAACACATCCCCACCCTTCTGAGCCACCCAGATGCCAAAAGGCCACACGTACTGACTCTATCAATTCAGTCTATTCTTAAGACAAAAAAAACAGAGTGTTTGAAATGCCTAGACTATGGCAGGGAGCTCCAGGATCCACTTGAAACCCATTACCCTCTCCCGGAGCTGGTTGTTCAGCATGAAAACAGAATATTTTGCAGAATGTAGCTGTCTGTTGAGAGGATGTTCCTGATCTGCCATAATGCCCAGGAAGGTGATCCTGTGGGGACAGAAGCTCAGGCAATCTTGCAAGTATCTCTCAGCCTCCCTGCATCCTGACACTCTCCTGTGTGCTATTGTGCAGGTTAAATCAGCTTGGAAGAGAAAACACATTCAGCAAAAGGCACATGCAGGCTGAAGTGTCCATAGAAAGAACGGGGTGCATTTCCTTAGGGACCCAGAGGGTTCACAGGCTATTTATAGGAGAATGGGCTTCTGGGATTTCATAGCTGCCAAAGCAAAGTCAACTCCTAGCTGACAGTGACCTTGGGCTGCTGCTCTGAGCCCACAGAACAGGGTCTTCCAAGCATATGATTCTTGGCCATGAGCCCAATTTGCCATCCCCCAGGCCAGCTTGGGGTAAGCCCTCCTCTTCAGTCACAGTTCCCAGCCAGGGATCAGAAGGGTATGGACTCCTGGAGCGTGAGTGCCTGCTGTTATAGCCACATGTGTCCTGGAACAATCTCCAACTTACCTTCCTAGATCCTTTGCCCTTTTCCCTCTTGTGGCCTTAGGTTTTTCTGTCTTCCTTTTGCAAAACAAAATTATACAGGGCAATAAAACATTTAAATATGCAAAATTGAAGAACTTCAGTTTTTCTAAATTAGGTAGTGTTAGTGTCAAATTAGGTAGTGATTATTAATCAAAGCCTTTCTGAAGAGAGCTTCTGTTGTAAACAGGCTGTGAAAAAAAAAAGAAAGAAAGAAAAGTAGGTTGTTAGCTCTGATTCTATCTCTCCCAGAGCAAAGCTCTCACTGACCAGTGCTCACTTAATTCAATAAGACCAGTCACTTTTTTTTTTAATTTTTTTTTCAACGTTTATTTATTTTTGGAACAGAGAGAGACAGAGCATGAACGGGGGAGGGGCAGAGAAGGAGACACAGAATCGGAAACAGGCTCCAGGCTCTGAGCCATCAGCCCAGAGCCCAACGCGGGGCTCGAACTCACGGACCGCGAGATCGTGACCTGGCCGAAGTCGGACGCTTAACCGACTGCGCCACCCAGGCGCCCCAAGACCAGTCACTTTTTTTTTCCCAAAAACACAAAACAAAAAACAAAAAAAACTGGAGATAACTATTGCTACTGACGATAGCTGTTGACAAGCAGGGTTAAATGAATGGAATATTAAAGTTGTAGAGAAAACTGAGAGCAATGCCCAGGCGGGTGTGACTCACCTCTGTAACTTGGTATGGCCATAGGTATCTTCCTTTTGTTTCCCCGAGTGTACAGAAACCTGGGTTCTTTATGACTAGAGAGGTCAGGATCCGGGAGATACTGAAGGACATCATTCATGATAGAGGATCAAACCCCAGTGGGTCAAGGGGTGTATGCTTCTCCCCTCCACCAGCCCATTGTGACAAAAATGTAGCATTAATAGGATTGAGAATTTAGCCTTCACTGCTGCTGTTACATTAGCAATGCCTGATACATATTTCATACTCCTAATTTAGAAGCAGCAGGCAAATGAGTGCATTTGTTTGTGCTTATACCCTACCAAAATCTGGTGAGTCCATCTGCCACTCAGTTTCCCTTCCTTTCCTGTTACATATAACCAGACAGGGAGAAGGAAAAACGACCCATTGGCTCAGGGTTTGCATCAGCTAGACTGAGTGTCAGCTTGTGTGCATGGTGTGTGTGTGTATAGTGCATGAGTGTGCGCTGGGTGTGTGTGTTGAGTGAGTGTGTGTGTTGGGTGGGTGGGTATGTGCATGAGTCAGTGTGTGCAGGTGTGTGGTGTGTGGGTGTGACTGTATGTTAGGTGTGTGTGAGTATATGGGGGTGAGAAAAAGGAGAACATCCCTTGGGTGATTGGGTTAAATTTTGAATTACTGGCGAACTGAAGCCAACCAATTCAAATGAAGATTTCTTTTTTTCATTGACTCAAGAAAGGCTTAATAGCTCTGGCAGAAACTCTGCAAAAAATTTACCTTTGGGCAGACATGGCCCAGGACCAGGCAAGAGGTTTCAGCCCCAAAGAATTTGGCAGAAAGTTATGAGCAAGTGAATAAAGGAGCAGAGAAATGTGACTCCACCCTCTGTAACCAGCCTGCTTGCTCCTGTTAACACTGGAGAGGCACTTCTGCAGCCTTCATCCAGGCCCAGTCCCTGGGGCAGCCCAGCTTGGCTCACCTGGCTTGGCAGCTGCGGAATTAAGTCCCATGAAGGTATTTGTGAGCTCACATAAAGTGACCTTTATGGAAATAGCATACACTGTAGACTCTAAAGATAAATCTATGTACATATCCTCAAGCCATCTCCTTTATAGAGAACCTTACATGCTCAGAATACCATGATAATCCTTCCTATAAAATACCGACACACAAAGAAGAGCATTTTTGTCATCAAGTTCATGGTAAGAGTGTGTAATGTTCCAGAACATCTGCCGATACACAGCATGAAATGGAGGGGTTAGGCCATTTTTCAGATAATATGCAACCCCCAATACTTGCTCTTGAATTATCTAGATAAATCACAGAAATACACATCGCAGGCTCTATTAATCTGATGGATCAACTCAATTCTCTAAATGTGTGTCATTAGTTCTCTAAATGATCAAAAGGAAAAATTCTTCTAAAAATTATGAGTATTGGAGTGCCTGGGTGGTTCAGTCAATTAAGCATCCAGCTCTGGAGTTCAGCTCAGGTCATGATCTCATGGTTCGTGGGTTTGTCCTGTGTTGGGTTCTATGCCAACAGTGCAGGCATAGACCTTGGTTGGGATTCTCTCTCTCCCTCTCTCTCTGCCCCTCCCTTGCTCTCTCTCTCTCTCTCTCTCTCTCTCAAAATAATTAAAATAAAATAAAATAAAATAAAGTACTAAAGCAACCTCATATCTACCCTGTTTTGCTGACTAGCCAATTGTCATTTCATCTTTAAATCATCATCGCTATTTGTTTAACAAACATTTACAGAGCATCAGTTCTGAGCCAGGCACTGGGGAGATAAAGATGAACCAGATGTTGCCCTGTGTGACAATTACAGTGGGCAACAGAGGCAACATTTCCTACACTCCCACTCCAGCCAGTGTCCTCAATGCTCTGCCATCACCTCCATTTAATCCCCAAGGATTAGAGTCCATTTGATTTTTTTAAAATCTCTGTCCCAAACACTCCCAGCAATATCACAGTTATTGTTCACAGCAAACGTGGAAAATTCCAGCATCAGGCACAGAGTGGGTATTTGAGAACTGGTAGCTGTAATTGCTACAATTTAATTATAAAGGCAAGACCTTCTCTCAATAAGGACAGGAACTAAATCTCATTAATGCTGTTGCCTGGTACCTAGCACAACACCTGCCCAGATCTAATTCAGTACTAATGCTTTTGTGCTTTTCTTACAGAGGTGACCAATATTGAGCTTCAAATTGCACAAAAGAGGAACATTGAGAACCCATGTGACTCATTGATTGACTCTCCTTCAAAAGCCCACTTTGGGACAATTTTTTAAGGTTATTACCATTATCCAATTGTTACGCATGTCACACTGTCTACACGAGAAATGCAAAAGGATAAAGAAAATCCATGATGCTCCAACAATAGTCATTACAAGGCCGATATCAGTTCCACTGTGTTCATTGGGGTTCAAAGAGCAGTGAATGTCTGAGCCTCCGCCTGAAATATTTGTGTTTGGTAACTAAGGTTGAGATAATTATTGTTGCAGCATGAAAAACAAGATCAAAGGCAACTCACTGTAGTTTCTCTTATTTTGGCAACTCTATCATTCCATTCATCTTCCTATTACCCACACTTAGCACAGTGCCTGTTCATACTCAGTGGTCAATAAATGCTTCTTGCAAAATCACATGGAGAGAGGAGTGTGTCCATTTTGGTACCTAAAAAAACAGGAAACAATCCCCAGTAGTGAAAGAAAAAGGAGGGAGAGCATCATTTCATTCACCCAAGACAATGGGAGTGACTGTGTTTGTCCCCCATCATGATCTGTCTCACACATACTGCCATCTGCCCCCTGGAAGCTGCACCTGACCCCATGCACCAGTGACAACTCCTCCAGTGTAGACGTGCTCTGTCTATGTTGTGCACCATCCAGCCTCTATAGTAGTGTGTCCCAAGAAGGGACCGAGAGAACAATGCTCTGGGAGGTAATCCCATGGCCAACACCGTGTGGAACACGCTACATACCTCAAAATGTACATTGGCAGCTAAAGGTTCTGTGAAGGCCTTCAATAGAAAAACAAGTTTGACTTTGCTCAGAATTTCTCAAATTTATCCAATTGCATAATCCATATTACTAGTGTTTTGTGGAATTCACTTTAGGCTTTAGGGATGGTTTCATAATCTCACTTTGGAAAAAACTGATAAGCCTTCCTTGTCATGAAAATGTGGGAAGGACACCTGAAAGAGATCCTTCACTTGAAATATTTTTTTTTCCCAAAATAGCTCCAAAAGGCAAAAGCATCATCTCCAAGTGAAGTCATTTACTCCTTCTAGTACATTGATACATTCTCATCCAATAGTTCAACAATGATGAAATTCTGGTCTTTAAAACAACCCTAAATTCTACCATTGGTGACTGACAAATGAGGCTAATATCAAGGCTCAGTCATATCTAGAAATGCAGAGGGTATTTGATTAGCAACTTTTGATGGGTGTGGAAAGATGAGACAGAAGGAGTATTGTTGACTTTAAGGGGAGAAAAGGGAAAAGAGCTATTTTCAAAATCATGTGTCTTGATTAACAGAACACTGTATTAATGAAGTTAATTTTTTAAAACATGCATTATCTTTGCTTTAACACTAAATCAGACCAAAAATTAACTTACTAGACAATAATCATTACCTAGAGTCAATAGATCTTAAGAAGGCACATTAGGTTCATCAAAATACAGTTGATCTTCATTATTCACAGATTCTGTATTTGCAAATTCTCCTCCTCACTAAAATTTATTTTAACTCCAAAGTCAATTCTCACAGTATGTTCATGGTCATTCATGGACATACACAGAACAGTAAAACAAACAAACAAACAAATTGAGTTGCTCTGAACATTCCCAGCTGAGGTCAAACAAGGTGACTCTCTACCTCAGTTCTCACAGTGTAAAGAAGTGTTCTTTTCTCAGTTGAGAAAATGTTCCCCAAGCAGAGTGCTGAAGTGCTGTGTAGTGTCTCTAAGGGCAAGAGGGCTATGATGTAATTCAAGGAGAAAATACGTGTGTTAGATGGGCTTCATTTAGGGTTGAGTTATAATGTTGCTGGCCATAGATTCAATGGCAATGAATCAACAATATACAGATCTTCCTCAACTTATAATGGGGTTATATCCCAATAAGTCTATTGTAAGTTGAAAATATTGTAAGTTGAAAATGCATTTAATACACCTAACCTACTGAACATCATAGCTTAGCCTAGCCTACCTTAAATGTGCTCAAAACACTTACATTAGCCTACCATTGGACAAAATCATCTAATATAAAGTCTATTTTATAATAAAGTTTTGAATATCTCAGTTCATCTATTGAACGTTACACTGAAAGTGGAAACAGAATGGCTGTGTGGGTACAAAGTGGTTGTGTAAGTGTGTCAGTTGTTGGCCTGTATGATGGCATGGCTGACTGGGAACTGAGGTTTGCTGTCACTGCCTGGCATCACAAAAGAGCATCATCCTGCATATTGCTAGACCAGAAAAAGATCAAAATCCAAAGTACAGTTTCTAGTGAATCATAATGTTGAAAAATAATAAGTTGAACAATCATAAGTTGGAGACCATCTGTATGTTAAATAAGATGTCTCAGAACAGAAGCACACATAAAACAAGGTTATGTATTGATCAGATGATGGAAATACCATAAACTCACAGGAACCCAACCCTGTATTTTCCCCAAGATCAATGGTTCAATATTTGTTAATTCAGAGTTCATAGTAGCATTACAGAACTTAACATTTGAGAATCATGAGAATCGACTTTATGATATTTGGGGAGCAAGGCACAGTTTCCTTCATGAAAAAGACTGGCAGAAGTGGGAGATTACTTCAGGAAGGTGAACAAGCTGCCAGTGAGTCTAAGTACTGCAAGATGCCAAACCTTTGGATGAAACTAGAACCACTCAGTCAGCAGCAGGCTGTTCTTGGTCTTCGCTGACAGAGTGCACAAGATATTGTGCTGTTTAAATGAAATCTGCAGCCAGTTTGTTGACTCAGTCCTATGTGTGAATCTCTGGTACTCCCAACAAACTCTTCTTTCAACTCCTGGTTGAAACAACTGAATGATTCCCTAGAAGGCATAATTTTATTCATGTCTCAATCCTACTGTGCTGAAATGTTGTTCTTCTCTGGGCCCATTTGAAGTTGACCTTTCCTGTGTTTAAAACATCATAACAATTGGGATGCTTGAGTGGTTCAGTTGGTTAAGCATCCAACTCTTGATTTCAGTTCCAAGGTTGTGAGATCGAGCCCCATTTGGGTCTCCATACTGAGTGTGGAGTGGAACCTGCTTGAGATTCTCTCTCCCTCCCTCTCTCTCTGCCTCTCTCCCCTGCTCACGTGCTCTCTCTCTCTCTCTCAAAATAAATAAGTAAACTCAAAAAAATCATGACAATCAAGTATAACGGTAATTTCAAACCATCTTATAAAGATCGGCTGAGATGACATCATCAAACATGTTTTTCAGTCATTGTAACTTCACCTTTTCTCTAAAGAATCTAGAAGATCATTCCTTGATGAGGCCACCATTGATATAACATTGGCTCTTGTCCCCAGCGGTATCACCTGTAGCCCTCATGGCCTGGTCTGGCACACAGCTTCCACTGACTTCAAAGACAGCTTGCTGGTGTGTAAGAACTGTGTGTTCCACAAGACAAAACTCACCGACAACATCAGCTGTTGTGGTTCAGCCACGATGGTGTTCCATGGCCACAAAAGTGGCTCACATTCAGTTGTAAAGGAGGAAAAGTTCAAAATCCATGCTCCTACTTCCTTCTAACACACTCTCTCTGTGCCCTCCTCTGCACCAACACACACACAAAAGCCTCAGGAAGATTAGTTTTGTTCAATCTTTTTAAAAAAGACATGCTTCTAGACTCAGCCCATGAATGGAAGATGACAGCCAAATAAATCTGATTTTAAAGTATATTCAGTGGAAAATATGCTACCAAAAAAATAAAATAAAAAGCCCTTAATGATCAGGCACCCCCCCATCCCCAGGTGCAGCGTGATTATTCCATGACGTGATAGTTCTACAGCTATAAAGAGATATGCTCATGGACTGAAATAGCACATTTTTCCTTTGAACTTACAAAAAGATCCTTGGGCGATTTTGAGAGCTATGCTGAGCGTTTGCAAGCAGCAAAGTGATTCACAAGGGGTTTTGCTCGGCTTGTGCAAACACACAATGGGCGCCAGGAAAAGAGGCACAAAATCTGTCACCTCAGGTTCGTCAGTCTCAGGAGGAGCTTCTCCTCCTTCGGTGCACTTTCTAGAAGCTTGATGAGGCTGCTCACACCCCATGAACTTAACCGATGAACCGGGCACCTGTGGTAAGCTTCTATGTTTCTATCACCTTGTCACCAACCCAGAGGAAGCCAACCCTGTCATCTTTGTCCAGAGGAGCTGGCCTCTGAGGGCACAGAGGATTCCAACCTGCCTCACAAGAAGGAAGCTCCAGGTAGGTGCATTAACCAGTCACTGTCAACCCTCTGGTCAGGGAAGCTGTCCTGGCTTTTTCTCCAGAGGATGAAAGGGGGGTAACAACAAAGAAAATGAAAAGCCTTTCGTTCAAGGAAGAAGCAAATAAAGGGGACTCCAGGTAGTTGTCTTTCTTCCTTTGGAATTTTAACAAAAGCAGATTCCTGGGTACTGGGGTACCGTTGTAGGAGCAAAAATCACCCCCTGAGTTGATTGGTCTTTATTTTGCTGTCACTTGATCCTGCTTGGTAGCTAAGGGCCACAATTTTATGTGGTCTCCACAGGTGAATCTAGTGTGTGTGTGTGTGTGTGTGTGTGGTGTGTGTGTGTGTACGTATAATACAATATAATGTTTTTTAAGTTTTCATTTTGCTGTCTTCAAAAAAA
Source organism: Felis catus (assembly GCF_018350175.1). Classification (NCBI taxonomy): domain Eukaryota; kingdom Metazoa; phylum Chordata; class Mammalia; order Carnivora; family Felidae; genus Felis; species Felis catus. Next base: position 26,969,187 of record NC_058372.1, on the reverse strand, counting down.
GAAAAAAGCCAGACAAAGGCACAAAAAAAATGACTGTCTGGCCAAGAAAGAAATTGCTGGCAAGTGTAGGTTAACCAAGCTACTAGCTTTCTTGCAGCTGTGAAACTTGTTGCAGAACACTTAGATAGTCTGCAAGAAGAAGTGGCCTTCTTGCTGACGACTCACCTCAAGAGGATGTCAGTCGACCCTGCAAGTTACAAGTCTCTCAAGGTGAAAGCCAAAAGGATGAAGTTGAGAAAGTGCTCACATTTATACCCTCTGTTTGAACACAACTGAACACTTCTGATTTAAAAATAAATTTGGGGGGTGTATTATGAATTCTATATGATTCAAAATGCCAAGGAAATAAGGAAAGTTTTCAAGAGTTAATCCTTAAGAAAACTCCTTTTTAAAAATTGTGGGAATGAGTGAAAGCCTTATTTTCTCTCTCACTGTGGAAGGACTCAAATTCTGTTTTCTAAAATTGCCTCACTGAAGCCCATGGAAAATTTGCCCATGGAAATGAGACAAAGTCGTGAGCATTCCTAATAGACAAATTGAGGGGAGAGTAAGCCACAGGCAAAGGAAAACAATGAACTTTATGTTCTTCCAGAACAAATTACACACTTTCCCAGCTCATAAAGCCTTTTTATATAACTTCACTCAGGCAATACCTGGGCAGGGAGAGTCTGCAGGGAGATAACCACGTCCCTGGGGCGGCAGATGCCCTTGGAGCCGGTTCACACTGCCTCACAATACCCAGGAGTGTCTCAGCCTAACACGGCCCCACCTTCATCAGCTGCTCCTGTCTCCCACAGGCTCCTTCCCACCAGCTTCTCTTCCCCATCTGGGAATCAGACCTTATTGCCACTGGGGTCCATCAGGGCCACAGGCAGAGGGAGGAGGAAGGGGAAGCACCCAGATAGCTTGACCCCGATGGAAGACAATCTGTGAGCCCACTAACCAATTAAGAGTCTTCCTCAGACAGTGCAGTTTAATAACCTACAAGTGCTTTTGTGATCAGGATAATCCAGATCATTGTGTCAACGGCATAACCAACTATAAGTACTGAAGAAAGCTTTTGCACTTATAAATTAAAATTCAAAATGCGTACCCTGGGAAACTTCCAACAGAAGTCTAGCTTTGTCCTAGGAAAGATTAAATTAGTTACACTCTAACCTCAGTCAACACAGAGATTTTCTTCACCAACACGACTGCCACCTGCAAGCCCTCCCTGCTTGCTGGCTGTCCCACTAGGTGGGATGTCTCTCTTCTCTTTCCCCTACAGTGTTTCTGCATTTAGCAAAGAAGAGAAAAGGAAAGATGGTGCTGAGGACAGTGGCACCCACCAAGATGGCACATCAGTGCAGAAGGTTGAGAAGCATAAACCAATGGCCAGGAGGGGTTAAGTCAATGCACACACAGATGAGGGTGAGCTTTACATAATCCTTCTTCGAAGAATATTTTCTCTTTTATTTATTTATTTATTTATTTATTTATTTATTTCAAAAGAGAGAGAGAGACAGGCAGAGAGAGAGAGGGAGAGAGAGAATCCCAAGTAGGCTCCATGATGTCGGCACTGAGCCTGACTCTGGGCTCCATCTCACAAACCATGAGATCATGATTTGAGAGAAAACCAAGAGTCTGATGCTTAACTGATTGAGCCACCAAGGCACCCCAAGCTTTAGATAATTCCAGGGAATCATTCAAGACAGTTATAAATGTTGTTTTAATTAAATTAGTAATTATATTTTATTGATATATTAACATTAAACATTTATTATTATGAAATATCATTAACTATATTAAATATTTCAGTTAGGTAACCTGGCCACCTCATGTGAACCTTAGCTGAGGTTTTCCCAAAAGCTAGATTTTTAGGTGATACATCCAAATCTTCAGCTTCCAGGATGGTTAGAAAATGTCAGCCAGCTGGGTTGGGGGATCCCCAAGGAGCTCCCATGAGCCTGTGGCTCATTCCCAGGATGGCCTTGGCACAGCCCTTACTTGGGTGATGCCTGGCCAGGGTGAAACACCCCCCTGGGTCTCAAGCCTGCGCCCTCGCCAGCAGGGCCTTCTGGCCCAGGTCAGCTTTGAGTTTGGAAAGTTGGCATTGCATCGGGTCAATAATGGCCATGCCCTCTCTCAAATACCCTCTCTGACAGCTCAGTGTGGTGAGAGTTTGTTCTTCAAAGACTTTCCAGCAGGTACCTGGGGATGGAGAGCTTTAGGAAACCCAAAATCTGGCTCCTTCATTTCCATACTTGTTCTTCCCTTAAACTAATCTGCCTGGGACCAGTCCTCAGAGTCCCAGCTCTCCTTCCCCCCAGCCCCTCTCTTGTCCGCCTTTCTCCCTAAAGATACAACACAAGGATAGCTTGGTTTAGGGGGTATTCTTTAAGGAAGGGCTATGATGCTTTCAAAATCAGTCTAGGAAATAATGTGAGTAGAAGAGCATGAAGCAGAGCCCTCAGATCTGTCAGCAAGGTGTGTGACCAAGCACGTGTCTTGAACCTCTCTGAGCCTCAGTTTACCTCTCATAGGTACATCTGGATTTAGAAAGGGATTGATCAAAGTAGAAATCAAGGGAATTTAAGTTCATTTGTGGCTTTTTTTAGCCACTGTAGGGAAACAGGGCCACCAAAACAGACCCCAATTTGGAATTCAATCGCTCCTTCTCCCTAAAGAGCTGAACAGAGCTTACTTAAAGCGCATGTGATATACTACCATTCCAAATCCATTGTGAAGGCTCTTGACTTGCAAATATTTACCCATAAACCTCTAGGATTTTACTTTGATAAAGTCCTCTCCTCACTCGGCTGGTGTGTAACTTCCTTGGCTTTTGGAAGGCTCTGAAGTGCACTTCTCCATTACTAACACTAGATGGGGGCAGAGCTCCATCACAGTCCCTGTAGACTGGCATGTTAAAGGACCCACAGCCTGGATTGGAGGAGTGCAGGGAAGAAAAGAGAAGAAAAATAAAGGGGGTGGGGGTGAGGTGGGGAATAATTTCTGTTAGTACATTCTTACAGAGTCAAGAAATAACTAAAACCATTGATTCCAGTCTTCAAAACTGCAGTCCCATTCTAGTTTATTGAGATTCACACACAAGAGAACACTTCACATCAAAACATAAAAACCCATAGCAACTGAATTTGCAACAAATAAATGCAAAATATGGAACCTACCTCTAGTTCTACCTCTCTTCTGTTTAAGGCTGACATCACATTAATAACTTGGGCTTTTCTTCCTCTGGTAACAGCACACAGGATGAAGCTCCAATAGTTGGCTTGCCAAGAGACCGAGCCCTCGTGAAAAATTTTCTCTCACTGGGAAGCTAGAGACATTTGCCCTAGAGCCTCTCAGGCATGCACACACGCGCGCGGCACACACACACACACACACACACACACACAGGCACACACCACCCAGAAAAACCTGAAGAACAGCCCACAAGCAATCACCTCTCTCCCCCAGCAGCCCCCTCACCTCACCCTCCACAGCACCAAGACTTCTCCCTCTTCCCTGCCCCCCAGATAAGATTAATGCAAAACCAGAGGGAAATCAATACTCCCCAAAGCTTTTTCCCCTTGAACTGCTCTACTCTGTCTTCATGTTAATTTGCAGCACCTTCATTTTGTGAATCAGCAATCGTTATATAAACGATTTACCATTTTAAAGGTGTGATAACATCAGAGCAGAAGAAGATAAAGAGCTTTATGTGAAACTCAATGCGGCTTTCCTTCTTTACCTTCCCAGAGGCTTTAGACCCCTTGTTTATCTCTTCCTCTCACCAAATTACTTAGGGCCATTGACACCTCTTCTTCCCCCACTTCTTTCTCTTCCCACACCTCCCCATGAGGCCCCCTGCCTGTCCCATACTTGTTCACCAGGGAATTTCCAGGCCCAGCTGCCGGCTGGAGGACTTTCCAGAGAAGCTTCTCTTGATGTGATTGTGCATCTCAAATCGCAAATGATGCTTTTCCAAATCCATTTTCCAGCTTGAAATTTTCTATAATTTGAATTTCTATGTAAATTCTATATTTCTATAATTTGAAAACCTATATAAATCATACATTAAAGAAATGTTTACATGGACGAAAGCATCATCCTACTACCTTACCGATCACTTTCACTTTGCATGTTTTTGATATTCTGTGTCCAAAGGAATCCATCCATGGGTTCACTTTCATACTTTGCAAAGTCCTCATAATTAAGATTGTTTGGGAACCCATTAGGTTGATGTTGTCATTAATGGACGTCTAGTATGAGTCAAAATTTCTTCAAAAGGTTTTGCTTCAATGTTTGCACTATCGAAAATCTTGCTTATGTTTAATTGAAGTATCAGTTGCAATATATATAGGACTTTCTCCTCTGCACTTCATGGCTCTCTTTGTTTCCCTGAAACACTATTTCTTCTGCAGCTCGGTGACCCAGTTCATATATGAACCAGTGCCAGCCATAAAGTCTGGGCAGGTGCTCTGAGAATAAGCCTTCGCTTGGGCCCTTCATCTGACTCTCTATGATGCTGTTATTTATTTGCAGCTTTCTTTCTCAGCACAATTAGACTTGAACACACAACCCCCAGTCTGCATGTGCTGCCCAGGGTAGAGACATGAGACTCCAGTAGCATTAACTGGAACTTCAGAGCACCGGTACACTCTTTCATTCACTATTTATAATCATCGTTCTTTAATTTCCTGTATTTATACAGTTTCTTTTTTCAAAGGCATTCCAAAGGTTCTCTACTGAGATCATTTCATAAAAATCCCTCTTTTAAGTTAAAACTTTTTAAGTTAAAACTTTTTAAGTTAAAACATTTCAGTTAAAAGAGATATATTATTCTCTCCTTTGAAAACAAGGTAAACTGAGGCAGCACTCAGCACCTCATGCTAGATACTCTGTGCCTGCTTGGAGCTGCCGGGCCGTGCCCTGTGCAGTCAAATGCTGTGGCAGCCAAGGTCCCCTTGCTCCACCCTGTGGCTAGTGCCCTGACCGGAATGGGGCAAGGTTTCATTTCTCTGTCAGATTCTGCTTGCAGCAGCCCAGCCATTTCATTCCATTGAAATAATTGGGAGAAGTTATTTTTTTTCCGCAGGCGTCCTGCCTGCACTTCATCATGTGTATTATTTTGGACCCGCTTCAAAAAGAAAAATGGCCTTTCATGGTGTCTACCGAATGTGGGCAGAAATGGGACTAGGCAGGCATAGAACTCCACATAGAGATGGAAAATATTCACGGAGAACACCCACACTTCACGCAGAGAGAGGGTGAGGGCAGCAGGCACCAGCGCTGGGCCCAGCGAACAGAATGCACAAATGACTTCTCCTCCAGCTTCCAGCTTCTTCCAAATAGACCCCACCCCACCAGGAAGGGGAGGGCAAGGCAGGCCTGGCAAAGAGGACTATAGGCTCCTGGCCCTGCCTAGCTTCTCCACACCAAGACCATGGCTTTTCCCCTCCCTTTGGTGGCCACAGTAAGAAGGCCCCCAAAGTTTCCTAAACACTGATATAAACACAGCTTCCTGTCAGGTGTGCCTGTGTTTGACAGGGCAGCTAGGTGGACCGACCTCCTTCTCTGGGATTCTCTTCTGCTCCTAACAAGAAGCTCAGTGTCTCTCTACATTCAACTTCTTGAAACACTCACCCCCAGGGGCATCCAACACCAGGACACTGATCTCTCAGGAGTCCCTAGAATGGGTCTCCAGTAAGGAAAGGGGGGAGGGGTGAGGGGTGAGGGGTGAGGAACTGGCCCGTACTCCTCCTGTCTCCATCTGTTCCTTTTCTTTGCCACTCGCCCCCATCTCTCTTTCCCTCCCCAGGGGCACAAGGGAGGAAACTGGATGATATAGACGCAGTTTGCACTGAACTATTAGAGAGTTCATGTACCTTAAAAAAAGAAAAAAAGAGGAGGCACGCTGGAACAAAAATAACCCTACCCTCCTCCTGCAAAAAAAAAAAATACGAATAAAATAATAAAATAATAAAATAAAATAAAATAAAATACCCAGTCAGTAGACAGGGGGACCTATGTCTTCCTATTCAGCCCTAGGGGCTCCCAGTGGAGTCACCAGCCAGGAGGATGAGAGGAGCTTCCCAACAGCATCCATATGACTCTCTGCCCCATATGATCATTAATAAGCCCTTCATAATATGAAAGAATTCACAACCACAGTCACTATGCTTTCTAAGAGAAAGTTATTATCAATAAAAGACCCATCTAATTTTTTCTTCAAAATTTTGGCTCTTGGTTTGATCTCTTTTCAGAGCTCCCCCCCATTCTCTCCTCCCATGCTCCCACACCCAGCTGACTTCAAATTTTAAGTATAGTATTAAATGGCCAGAAATGAAGCACTGTGGGGAGGGGAAATGAATCGAATTTATCAAGTGAGCTATTAAAAATTCAAACTTGCCCAAAGAGAGAGAACAAATTTTGCATCCATCATTTTCTTTTTCCACCAAATGTACACACTTAAAATATTTGTCGGGTGGATAAAACTGAAAGTTATGCTAATATTGGAAAAGCAGATCTAGGCATATCAGAGAAATTTGTTTTTAAAGGGACGTTGCCAAGAACTTTGAATCCAGCACTTGACCTGTATTTAATATTACTCTGATCTGCTAGGGGATGTTTTCTGGGTTCTAAATACCTACTTGGAAAAAGTTTGGCACAGTCAGAAAATAAAGTGCAACTCTCCTTTTACGAGATTTTCAACAGACTGTCAGCACCACTTGATGATTGAATCTCCTTGAAATCAGCAAAGCTGTATAGATACGATCAGGAAAATGAATGTACAAACCAGCAAGGGAAGGCAACAAGTAAGAAAAACTCCACTTAATCCATAATCAAGGGAAATTCAAAATTTGCCAAACTAAGGAGAAATATGAAACACATATTTTTCAAAATTCATTTTAAAATAAAAGGAAATGTTATTGCTATGCATTCACCCTCTCTTGTAAAATATCCAAAGACTAACTAAAATGGACAAAGCATCATGATCTGAGTAAGTCTGAGGCTGTTCCAGGAAAAAAAAAAAACAAAAACAAAAACAGTTGACATCAATGATAGTGATGTTTACTAGAAAACTAACCTACTTCCAGCAGACAGTAGACATTGTGACTGATATTAAACAAAATATGTGACTGTTTGCCTTGATGTGAGGAGGGTGGGGCCCCATTTGTTTTCCTATTATGTAAAACCCCTGCCTGGCTCCTGCCAAAACATTTTCCCAGTGACACGTCTGCCTGCCTTTGGACGTGTTCCTTACTAAAACAAATACACCTAACAAATAATCTTTGATAGCAAATACTCATAAAGGCAAACAATGAAAACTACTATGGGTGTTTCTTAAGATGGCACTGGGCACTATGTAGAATTACCACACACAAAAGCAAAACAATTCTGCCTTGCTGACTGGGCCAGTTCCCAGAAGTCAGCAACGTTAGCAACTTGCTCTTTCTTGGCAAGTAGCTAATTTTCCCCCCTTGGGGCAGTGAGTGGTCCTCTCCCTAATAAGTCACAGTGTGTGTATATGTTGTCTACTTGGGAAGAGAGATAAGTACAAAAACAAACTATTATTATAAGCGCACACTCACAAATAAAAGGATAATGTCTCCTAAGACGATACTGGCACCTTATAAAAGTGTAATTTAACCTTATCTAATCTGGAGCCTGTTTCATCATAAGGATGGCCAATAATGTAAACCTTTGTGTTAAAGGAAGGAGGAAAAGTACATGCAGGGCAGGCGGTGGCCAGCCTCTCCGGTGACAGCCTGCTGGTGGGGACTTTCTGGGCAGTCAGTGGAGACTGTGCCGTCCTGGAGATGCTAGGTGAGAAAATGATGGATGAGCCAGGGTACAGTGAAGGCAAAAATGGCTAGGAGAATCGTTTCCTCTTCCCATCTGTTCAGGAAGGACGTCAGCGAGATAGACTAAACACAGGCCCTGGTTCGGGATTACGTGCGTGCGCCTGTGTGAACACAACAGCCCTGCCTTTAAAAGAACCTTCCTCCGCTCACTGCAGGGACAGACAAAGGGGAGACCAGACGCCCACACTGGCTGGCCTTGAAGAGAAGCAGGGCAGTCCCAGACTGTCGACCGCAGCCGGCGGGGGGCTGGGGCGGTCCTAAGGGAGTCTGGCCCTGGTGCCCACTGCCTGCTGCAGCCACCAGTTGATGGGACACACCCACCAATGCTGGATGCACTGGCTACCCCAACTGGGCACACTGCTCTTCCTGGGAAGACACAAGGGATCCTAGCGCAGAGAGGCAGTTTCACACCACTGGGTCCAGGATACAACTCTTCCGTGTTCCCTGAGAGAGCAGAGCCCCTTGCCCTCCAGAAGCTCCAAGATGTGAGATATGGTGCCGGCCCACAAACAGGGCTGGGGGCTTGGGGCCTCCTCTGGCTGTGCCGCTAGGTGACCCTCTTCCTACCTCACTATCCAGGCCAAGTCTGAGTTGGGCAGGGAGGGATTTTTTCCTAGAAAGGATACAAAGGCCCTCTTGCCTATTCTCTCCCCGCACCTCTCTGGCCCTCCCTGATGCTGTCCCCACCCTGCCCCCTGAAGCACCAACCACATGGCCAAAGGCTTCCACTGCATTAGGCACTTGGGCCTGGTGTAAGTTAAGGCTGAGGAGCTGGAGTGACCAACGGAGAGAAGGCTGCAAGTGCTGGGTGGGAGCCCTGCCTTTGTGTGCAGACACACTAGCTCTGTGCAAGTCAGCTAAGCTTACACACATACAACAGATTCAAGCATCTATGTGGATGAACGTTTCCCAACAGTTATTACTATTTGCCTTCCCAAATGTGTCCAGTAAAGGGTATTATATATCAGTTATATATAATCAGTTATATATAATGTTATATATCAGTTGCTAGAATAATGCTGAACACAAAAAGTGTCCATATATTTGCTGATTAAATGGATTAGTCAATATATCAATGATCTAAAATGTACATTTTAACATCCAAAATAGAGATGAGACTTAAACCACCAGTGATGTTTACTGGTTTAATTTTTCTTCTTAGTGGCACATAAATGATGTACCTTATCATAAATGGCATGTTAGAACCAAGGAGATACACCAAGTAAAATTGGACAAGTAACTTAGTCGCTTTGAGCCTCAGTTCCCCTCTGTATAAGATGCAGATAATAGTGTCTACAATGGGGTCCTTGTGAGGATCAAACGAAATGATTATATGAAGCCCTCAGCAGAAGAACAACACAATAAATGCTCTGTGCATCTTATTGTTATTGTTTAAGGGTCTGTGGTTGAGACTAGAGAAATGTCATATCAAACAGATTTACCCTGCATTAGTATTCACTCTGCCCCAAACTAAGGTCTAGAAGAGCAGTCAAATGTTAGGGAAAACAGAGCTGTCCCATTTGGTGAGTGGGGAGATTTTCCCATTCTGATGGGGGCGGGGGGGGGGGGAGGTGTGACCTCAGGCAAAAAGGAACCTCAGTAAAAGTAAATTCTGGGTTTCTTTTTCTGTTGCCCTAAATTTATAGTTTAACCCTAGTCGACTATTGGCCTTAAAAAATGCTAGGGTGGGGCATCTGGGTGGCTCCATCAGTTGATGAGTGGAGCATCAGACTTCGTTTGGCTCAGGTCATGACCTCCAACTGGTTTGTGAGTTCGAGCCCACATGGAGCTTGCTGCTGTCAGCAAGGAGCCCACTTTGGATCCTCTGCACCCACCCCCCCCCCCGCCGCCCCTCTCCCTCCCACACTCTCAAAAATAAATAAAACATTTAAAAAAATACTAGGGCAAGTTTAGTAGTAGCTAAATACTACAGAGCAAGTGCCTCCTTTCCTTTCATACATTTACTTCTATTTAATATTCTGTGGAAATTCGCCTCTTTATTTGCCATAGTTTATCTTTTCTTATATCTGTGCTTCCAAACTAAATAGCACTAATCCGAATGCATACCTCTCTGCGTGCCAGCGTCTAGCCTTGTGTCTGTGTCTACTGTGTATGTAAATATTGGCAAGTCTCTCCGTGGGTAAAGCTGCAGTGTGCATGGTCTGTGTTGTCATACAGTGTCTCTGGGGTGTGTAAATGTGTGTGGGGGTGTGAGACCGCACTAGTAGCCACTATCACTGCCACTCACTAGTCCTGTTCTCTAAACAGGTTCTTTGGAGATTCAGTTTTTCATAATTAAGACTAAGGTGTGGTTAAAAAACAGAAGTACATTTTCCTGGAAACCAGCAGTCTTCATTTGCAACTTTTATTGGCAAACCTGGCTGCCAGTAAATACATTCCTTGGCATCTCCTAGAATGTAATTCACTTGATGAAGCGGCCTTGCCTTTTCTGTAACGTGCACATCAATTAAAAGGGGCCGCCTGGAAGGAATGTAGCCGATGGCTGCAAGCCCCAATACCAGGTCACCTCGGGCTCCAGGAACAAAAACGTCCCTCGTCCCTGCCTTGGAGTCTGAGATGGTCTCTCCACGGGACTTCAGACTATTCTTGCTTGGACCCTGGGTAGATTGCAGGGTGCTAAAACAAGGAGCCGGACACTTCGGGGTCCCACTCTAGCTTCGTGACCTCCCCCAGGGACCCCTACCTCAGGAGCCCCTTTCCCCAGGAAAGGCTCCGGAAGTGATGGGCCTGCGAGGGGCAGTATAGCCTCCCGCCGCCTCAGAGGCGCAGGGGAGACCAAGCCACGGACCGCAGGGGGCGCTCGGAGCACGCGCAGTGCCAAGTGAAGGAGCCCAGAGCCACCGGGGCGAGTCCGGGGCCCCAGGACACGGGACTTGGCTGGGGCTGCGTCCCCAGCCCGGGAGCCCCAGCCCAGTGCTGCCGAGTGGCCTCTGGACTTCCCACACTTCTTCCCTGCTCTGCGTTCGCGGGGGAAAAGGCGGGAAGTCTGTGGAAGGAGGAAGGGGAGCCCGAACCCCGGGCCACCGCTTCCAACCGCAGGCGCACGCCAGCACAGCCGCCCTCCCCGGAGGCCGATTGCTCCGATCCAGGTGCCTGCCGGTCCCTGCCCTGAGAAGTGCAAACAGCCGGCTCGGGGTCGAGGGCCCCGCGGCAGTTCCCCAGAGTCCAAGGGTGCGAGGCTGATCGCGCTTTCCGCACACCAGGCCCGGCCTTGCATACGCTCGGTTGGACGGCCCGAGGTGGGGTAAGGGACGTCGGGAGGGATGTCCCAGAGCTCAAGCCCTCCGGGCAATCGTAGGCCCCGGGAAGTCGAGGCTCAGGCTCTGCGACGGTGGCTCTCCAGCTAGGAGAAGGGTGGCAGAGCCGCGGGGCGGGGCTGGAGACCCGGGAAGCACTCGTCTCCCGCACGACACAGGCCCAGCCGCCAGCAAGGTGCAGCCGACCTCGCCCGGCCTGCGGTTCTGAACTGTCTGTGGGTCTTTTCACGGATCAAAGCCTTTCCACCAACACCCGTAGCCAAGGCGCGTCCGTGCCGGAGCGCGCGCTTTTCAGTCCAGCCCGGAGAAGGCGCCTACACCCCGTGGTTTTCTGACGGCTGGCGCCCGCCGGTACCCTACAATCTCGGTGCTGTGCTACAGCCTCTGGGGCTGGAGGACCGCTGCGCCGTGCGCGGCGCGCGCCTTAAATGAGCAGATGTTACCAAGCTGGGAGGAAGCGGGGCCTCTACACTTTCAGCACCTGGCTTGCGGCAGCCGCCCTGAGTCTGTTGGGGACCTGGATGCGAGGACACAGAGGTGCGCGCATGCACGCGCAGGCACCTAATCCTTTCCGATCATCCACCCTTTTATAGATTTTATTCTTGTCCTGGGTTATTAATTCAAGAAGACATTTCGGGTCTCCATCTACCTCTGCCTGGACAAAGGAACCCCTGAGTCTTCCGTAGCCAGCCACTACAACGTAAAGATTCACTTCCGTTATGCCTTGTGTCCCTTTCTTGCTACTCAGCCCGGCTCTGAGGTGACAGGTGGGCCAGCCCGACGGGGTAACCAAGAGCAGGTGCTGGCAAGCATTCTCCTGTGTAATTAGGGGGACAGCCCAGCTTGGGGACTGGGGGAATGACGTTAAATTATTCCATCACATAAACTGTGAAGGGTTGCTTCTACCAGAGCAACTATCCAATTAGTTCAATCATGTAGACAGGCAATGTAGATCACTTTAAAACATAATCGAAAAACAAATGCTCTTTTTATTTATTGTAGCAAGTATTTTTCTGCTGAGGAGGGAGCAGAATTAGAGGTACTGCGTTAACTCAATCTCTTCTCAGAAGCCCCCCAACTAAGAGGGAAGAAGGAAGAAACCCGCTGAGTCTCGGCAACCCAGACATTCGGTCCCCGCCTCCTCCCTCAGCTGAAAAGTCACATTGAAGACCAAGGCTACCTTCGGAGCTGAAGGTTTGGTAACGAATAACGGTTACTGACACCGAAATATCCTCCCTTACCCCTGGACTCCTGGTCTACGCAAATGAGGCCATATGTAGAACTACAGGCATGTATCTAAATATCCCAAAGACACCCCCACACGGACTTTGTTGCAGTTGTTTGTGATTTCGGTCTAGTGGGGAGTTTTCAAATTTCATTGGCAGAATAAATGCCTTAATCTTCCAATTTGTCCCCTAGCAGCGAAGGGGACAGCGAAGGGGCTGCTGACGTGCAGCCTCCCTCCTGGGTTTGCAGAATCCCTTAGATTAGCGGCACCGTCTAGAACAGGGGAAGCCCCTTCCCTCATCTTCTAAGCCCGCCTTTCCTGTTTCCGCAGCTCCTGGGCTAAGCTCCCCCCCCCCCCAAAAAAAAAAAATCTCTCAAGGGCGTCCTAGATTCCCCTACGATGGGCCGGTTTCCTGGGCAAAACCGAGAGCCAAAAGCTGGATACGCGGGAACAGAGGACTGGGAGGGGGTCTGGGCAGGTCACAGGGGCGATTGGGCTGCCGGGCCCGAGGGGGACGCTGGAAACTCCCCGAGGGGTCTCTGACGGAGAGGACAATCTATGCACCCTAGGCAGGGCTCAGACGCCTGGAGACTCATTTCTTGAACTCGGAGCTCGCCCGATCCTTCTTTCCTTATTATTATTGACTGGAATAAAAAGAAGAGAAAGAGCTCCTTCTGGTTCCTGGTGACCTGCGTTAGGGCACCATCTCCTCCCCCACTCCCCCCAATACACACATTCCTGTGGTGTCCCCACGTTCCCAAATCCAGGCATTTCCTGGAGTGCTGGCCACATCTCCCTGGTTCTTTTCTACAGTAGGGGCCCGGTGAGGCCTTGTTTTAAATATCGTTGTGACGTCACGCCCCCTCCTCAGAGCTATGAGCCCGTAAGTGGGCCCCGGGAACTGTAACCCCACCTGGCAGGTCAAGGAAGGGCTGGGGGTTGCAGGGCGGGCCAAACGACAGCTCCACCAAACATCCATTACCGCTGTCGCCTGCAGGACCTTCAGGCTGCAACTATGGGAGGTGTCAGAAAAGAAGCCCAAGGTTTCCTGCGGGGGCATGTCTGCCAATTGAGTCAGTAGTTGTCCGGAAGACGGATGATTGAACTACCCCGAGGAGCAGCAAAAACGGGGCAATCAAAAACTTTAAACTGAAAAATAAAAACTTTACCCATTCCCCCAAAGACTTTATTTCTGTGCCTTAACATTAAAACAAGACCACTAACAACAATAATAAAATAAGCAAAGTACTTGAAATATAATCAAGCCGTTTACTGGAGGTTTGCTTCCGAGTAAGCTTATAAAATACAAATGCAAATATCTTTTCCTGGCGAATATCCAGAGCTAAACCAGTGGAAAGTTGATCTTTATAAAACTGCACCTCTCCATTTTTTTTCCGCATGCCAGATACTAATTTCACAACGGCAACTTTTATATCCAAAGCGGGGAGCCCAGAACACCCCCGCTGTTCGATTTGCAATTTACATAACAAGCTGTTTACATTTCTCTGGGCTGCTGAGCGAGAGCGAGGAGAGGGCAGGGGATAGTGAGCTGGGGGGAGACAGTGAAGCACAACCGTCCATTGCAACACCCAGGGTCCGCTGGCATTTCCCACAATAGGAAAACAAACGAGTCGCTATTGCCACTTTCTCTCCAAGCACTGCCAGCAGTGGAGATGCGTTTAAAGTCCAAATTCACCAAACGCTGGGGTGTTTAGGGAGACCACTTAATTGGTCTCCAGGTTGAAACCAAAATGCTCCCATAAAGCCTCAGCCAAAGGGGCTGGTTATGTCAGGGTACAGGGCTGGAAATGGGACACAAATTCCTTTTTCAAGTCGGGGGTCTTCTCTTCCCTCCCTCCCCCTGCTAGTGTTTAGGAAATATCAAGTACTGAGCCTCCTGCTGATAAATCAAGCGTTTCTTCCATTCCGAGACCCCGCCTTTCAAACACCCTGGAAAAGGAGTTTCAAGTGTCCCAAGAGCACAGCAGGCCAAGAGGTAGCTGCCACAGGAATGGGAACTTCTGGGCCCCCCCCCCCAAGGCTAGTTCTAGAAGGAGCAGGTCCTCTTCTCTCCGTGTAAATGTCCATTCTGAAACACATTGTTGTTGTTGTGTGTTTTTTTAATGTTCAAGTGACACAGAGCTGAGCCCGCTACACAAGATAGCGTCTTAACATCTAACAACTGAAGCTACAAGGAGAATTTTTGTGAGTGAGAAAACCGGGATTCCAGCTGAGAAGCCAAAAGGGGCTCCCAACACATCCTTGCAGTTAAAGATTGTCAGAAATTGGGGGAGTGGAGGTGTTAAATGCGTCACACTACTCTTCTTCACAGTTTCCTAAACTTGCCAGTTTCCCCAGCTTCTAGTAAAGAATCCAGTGTTCAGTCTTCAGGAGGGTCTTTTCTAGAGTTGCCAAAACACAGAAATGCGCTGCAGGCACAGGGAGGCCAATCTTTTTCTTGCTCCTTCGTTTCCTTTCTTCTGTCGTCTTTCCATCCCATTCCAGTCGCTCAGAAACTGCAAATCTCAGGCGTGCACAAGGGTACGCTTTGTATGCTTACCACCCCCACCCCAATCCTTGAGCCATTCTGCAGGTGTGATTCTGAACATTTTCCCCCAGCACACCCGTTATCTCTGAAAGCCGGCAGCCCCGCGCGTGTGGAGATGGAGGTTAAACTGAGACGCGTTAAGTTCTTGGATGTGTTTATTTGCCTCTTGTCATCACACCTGCTAATGTCACTGAGCCCGAAGCGTGACCCCTCCTCTGAGCAGAAACATGCCGGACCAGACAAGACCCATAGGCCAGTGGCAAACCTTAGGGATCACGTATGCACACACCCCCTCCCTACCACAGGGAAGCGCAGAAAGCCTCCTGGCCTCAGCAGCCTGAGCCTCAAGCACCCCCGGGCCGCCAAGGGCCCTTGGGGCACAAGAAGCAGGGTGTCTTGAAGCTGGGCGGGCGGAGCCTACCTGGGCAGCGGTCCGGCAAGGCCCCATATACCCCCCCCCCCCACACACACACCTTATTTCTACTGGGTAGGGGTCACGGGGAAGACGAGGTGGGGCGACAACTCCTGCCCCACTGGGAACAGCATGGCTGTGACTAAGCCTTTAAAACTGTGTCTTTTGTAACCCAGCTCCAGACAAGAGGACCTCCAGGTGGGGGGCAAATGAACACATGTGTGAACCCAGTGAGAGTGGCGACGGGAGGGAAGAAGTGGAAAGAGAGGAAAGGTGAGGGGAAAGGAGGAGGGGAAGAGAGGCCCAGGAAATCCCGGCCCTGGTGCCCGCAAGATCCGACACCGAATGGGAAAGAGCCAGTTGGGGCTCGAGGACTCGGTGACATCTGGGAGCAATGGACAGAGGAAGGGTCTGCGTAGGGTACAGGAGGACCCAGGAAGTCTGCGGGACCAAAGGACGCCTGTGCAGAGAGCTGGGGGGTGGAAGACAGTACCGGCGGAGGCGGCGGTGGGCATCTGGGAATAGGGGGCCGATCTTGCTGTGGGTGGCAAGCCTGGCGCAGGCAAGGGTAGGAGCAGGGGCAGGGGCAGGGGCAGGAGCAGGGGCAGGGGCGCAGACTCCGAACGGCCGGCGCGCGTGTGGTCAGCCCGGCGGTCCTCCCGCAGCTGGGCGCGGGCCGGCAGGGTTCGGCCTCCGGCTCATTCAGAGGCGGTTCTCGCCTACCATTGGCTGCTGCCGCTGTGGTGGGGCGGGGCTCCGCTGCCCGGAAAAAATGTAACTGCGTAAAAAAGTCCTCGCCTGGGTGACGGATGCTCAAAAGTTCAGAAGTTTTCCCAATGCTTCCTTAAGCGGCCGGCGCGCGAGAGACTGAAAAAAAGGTGACGCGGGGCCCAAGAAGGCGGCCGGCGCGCTGCCCCCCGCCCCTGGTTATTTGGCCGCCTTCGCCGGCGACTCAGGGCAGAGTCTCCTGGAAGGCACAGGCAGTGTAGCGAGAAGGGCGCCTTCTTGTTTTTTAGTTTTGGCTCTGTTTTGCCGTCCTCGCCTGGAAGTTGCTCCGCGGGTTCCTCTAAGGCCGTTTGCCGCGTTCTCGTCCGGCCCTCTCCCCTAGCACCGACCCCGAAGTGGCCCGGGGCGCCCCAGGAGCACGAGAGAGCCCAGGGAGAGGCCGTGCGCGGCCGGCGGCTCCCGGAGGCGGCGGCGGCGGCCGAGCCGGACTCAGCGCGGCGGCCCGGCACCAGCTCTGTGGGGCCCGGACTCGGACTGGGCAGCCGGCTTGGCGTGGCCGGCCTAGGGAGGGTGGGGGGCGGCGGGAGGCGCGGGGCGGCGGCGGCGAGCGGGGGCCATGCAGGCGCGCTACTCCGTGTCCAGCCCCAACTCCCTGGGAGTGGTGCCTTACCTCGGCGGAGAGCAGAGCTACTACCGCGCTGCGGCCGCGGCGGCCGGGGGCGGCTACACCGCCATGCCGGCCCCCATGAGCGTGTACTCGCACCCGGCGCACGCCGAGCAGTACCCGGGCGGCATGGCCCGCGCCTACGGGCCCTACACGCCGCAGCCGCAGCCCAAGGACATGGTGAAGCCTCCCTACAGCTACATCGCGCTCATCACCATGGCCATCCAGAACGCCCCCGACAAGAAGATAACTCTCAATGGCATCTATCAGTTCATCATGGACCGCTTCCCTTTCTATCGGGACAATAAACAAGGCTGGCAGAACAGCATCCGCCACAACCTCTCGCTGAACGAGTGCTTCGTCAAGGTGCCCCGAGACGACAAAAAACCGGGCAAGGGCAGCTACTGGACGCTGGACCCGGACTCGTACAACATGTTCGAGAACGGCAGCTTCCTGCGGCGGCGGCGGCGCTTCAAGAAGAAGGACGCAGTGAAGGACAAGGAGGAGAAAGACCGGCTGCACCTCAAGGAGCCGCCGCCGCCGCAGCCCGGCCGCCAGCCCCCGCCCGCGCCGCCGGAGCAGGCCGACGGCGCCGCGCCTGGACCGCAGCCGCCGCCGGTGCGCATTCAGGACATCAAAACCGAGAACGGTACGTGCCCCTCGCCGCCCCAGCCCTTGTCCCCGGCTGCCGCCCTGGGCAGCGGCAGCGCCGCCGCGGTGCCCAAAATCGAAAGCCCCGACAGCAGTAGCAGCAGCCTGTCGAGTGGGAGCAGTCCCCCGGGCAGCCTGCCTTCGGCGCGGCCGCTAAGCCTGGACGGCGCGGAGCCCGCGCAGCCGCCGCCACCCACCCAGCCAGCGCCTCCGCCGCCGCACCACAGCCAGGGCTTCAGCGTGGACAACATCATGACGTCGCTGCGGGGGTCGCCGCAGGGCGCGGCCACGGAGCTCAGCTCTGGCCTCCTGGCCTCGGCGGCCGGGTCCTCGCGCTCGGGCATCGCACCCCCGCTGGCGCTCGGCGCCTACTCGCCTGGCCAGAGCTCCCTCTACAGCTCCCCCTGCAGCCAGAGCTCCAGCGCCGGCAGCTCGGGAGGGGGCAGCGGCGGAGGGGGCGGCGGCGGTGGCGGCGCGGCGGGCGCCGGGACCTACCACTGCAACCTGCAGGCCATGAGCCTGTACGCGGCCGGAGAGCGCGGCGGCCACTTGCAGGGCGCACCGGGGAGCACCGGCGGCTCCGCGGTGGACGACCCCCTCCCCGACTACTCTCTGCCCCCAGTCACCAGCAGCAGCTCCTCGTCCCTGAGTCACGGCGGCGGCGGCCAGGAAACCGGCCACCACCCTGCGGCCCACCAAGGCCGCCTCACCTCGTGGTACCTGAACCAGGCGGGCGGAGACCTGGGCCACTTGGCGAGTGCGGCGGCGGCGGCAGCCGCCGCGGGCTACCCGGGCCAGCAGCAGAACTTCCACTCTGTGCGAGAGATGTTCGAGTCACAGAGGATCGGCTTGAACAACTCTCCAGTGAACGGGAATAGTAGCTGTCAGATGGCCTTCCCTTCCAGCCAGTCTCTGTACCGCACGTCCGGGGCTTTCGTCTACGACTGTAGTAAGTTTTGACACTCCCTGTCCCCCCCCTCAAAATCGAAATGAATCGAACCCCAAAGCAGGAACAGCCAAAAGAACCATCAATGCAAAATCGAAACCAAAAAAAAAAAAAAAAAAAAAAAAAGAAAAGAAAGAAAAAAAGAAAAAAAAGAAAAGAAAAAAAAGAAAGAAAAAGAAAAAAAGAAAAAAATTCCAATTTAAAAACAAACTTGAAAAACATTCACCAAACGAGTGAACAGAATCCCTCCAAAACTTCAACTCAACCAGCACAAAGAAAACTATTTTCTTAAAAGATTCAGAGCCACCTTCACTTTGCCTTTTCTAAATAAACAAAACGGTAAACTATTTTGTACAGAGACAGCAAAATCATGGTTTATTAAAGGACAGTGTTACTCCAGATAACACGTAAGTTTCTTCTTGCTTTTCAGAGATCACGCTTTCCTCCTTTCTCTTCCATTCCCCTGCCCTTCTCTTTCCTTCACCTCTCACTTGTAAGATATTATTTTATCCTATGTTGAAAGGAGGGGGAAAGTCCCCATATATGAAAATCGCTTTCTTTTTATTCATGGACTTGTTTTAAAATGTAAATTGCAATATAGTAATTTATTTTTAATTTGTAGTTGGATGTCGTGGACCAAACGCCAGAAAGTATTTCCAAAACCTGACGTTAAATTGCCTGAAACTTTAAATTGTGCTTTTTTTTCATTATAAAAAGGGAAACTGTATTAATCTTATTCTATCATCTTTTTTTCTTTTTGTTGAACATATTCATTGTTTGTTTATTAATAAATTACCATTCAGTTTGAATGAGATCTATATGTCTGGATACTTTAATACAGCCTTAATTATTATAAGAAAAAAGATTTCAGATTAAAACACTAGAAATTACCTATTCTCCTCCTAAATATCTTCAAAATGGAGAAGCCCTGTGACTATTCCTTGTCAAATTTCACATAAAAGTCTCTTTTTGTTTAGATTTTTTTTCTTCTTGCAGCATCTTCTGCAAAATGTACTATATAGTCAGCTTGCTTTGTGGCTAGTCAAAGATACTTTGCTAAACAGATCTGAGTTGGCGTATACGAAAATATATTTTTTCAGTAAGGACAGAACATGATCTGGAAATTTTAAGCCCATGAATCAGCAGCGTTATTACCACAGTGATACCTGTGTGTAGAGATATATACAGATGACTATTTGGCTTGTGCATCATATAAAAAATCATGATGTGTGTTATACATCCCTGTGAGCCAAATGCTGGATAGATATTTCTCCTATTAATTTCACTCCTTTGTAAGAAGAAAAATAAACCCGTTTATAAATGTATATAACTCATCCACATTTACAATCCTTCATGCGTTACAAAGAAGGGTTGATTTAAAAATATATATGTACTGTGGGTTGGAAAGGGATATTTAATCTTTGGGAAACTATTTTAGAAGATGTGTTTGTAGAACAATTATTTTTTGAAAAAGATTTAAAGCAATAAGAAGGAAGGAGAGAAGAGCAGAACATTTTAGTCTAGGGTGGTTTCTTTTCAATCCATTTTTTCTTGTCAATTTACAGTTAAACCTAGGGGGCAATCCAGATTGGCCCTCCCCCTTTGTAAATAACCCAGGAAATGTAATAAATTCATTATCTTAGGGTGATCTGCCCTGTCAATCAGACTTTGGAGAGATGGCGATTTGATTACAGACATTCAGGGCCTTTCAGTTTGTTTTCGAGATAATACAGTTTCCTGCTATCTGCCGCTCCTATCTAGAGGCAACACTTAGCAGTAATTGCTATTGCTTGTTGTCAAAATTTGATCATTGTTAAAGGATTGCTGCAAATAAATACACTCTAATTTCAGTCAAAAACTGCTTTACGTGGCCTCTGATTTGCTGGGTCTCCTCCCTCAGAGTCGTAACCTAATAGCTAGAGAAGATTGCAGCGGCCCAGGGCGCGGGTGTCTCTCCGGGTCAGGCCGGCTGGGACTCGCTTTACTGCTGCGTTTAACTCCCCGCTCGGCTGTCTCGGCCCTAGGCTCTGGAGCTGCCTCGGGTTACCCCTTGCGGGTGGGTGGTGAAGGGAAAGAATCCATTGACAGATCTCATAGTTTGTGCGTTGGTCCACTTTTGGGAGACGAGTTGGAGCCAGGATTTGCCGACAAAGCGTCCGGTGGCTGGAGCTGGGTTGTCTAGGCCCGGATGGGAGGCAGCAGCAGGTGACCCACGGAATGGCCCTGTCCTTTCGGACTGGTGGCGAATCCCAAGACCCAGCAGCTCCGGCAGCCAAGAGACGTTACATTTCTCGACTTGCCTGGTTTCAACCTTTTGGACTGGGGACATGGCCCACCCGACTGTGGCCCACCCGAGGCTTTCCTGCTGGGGCGTTTCTTCGCGGCCCTGGTCCTGCCGAGTAGCTCCTGGCCCAACGCCGGCCTCCGGGACGCCGCTCCCGGACGGGAACGCTCTGCAGCTAATTAGCTGTAATTACCCGCCGCGGCCTGGGCCCAGCTTCTGTTTGTGTTTGGAGCTCCTTCCTCCCGCCCCCCACCCCCTCACGCCTACCCTCGCCCCGCCGTCTCCCCTCCCCGGCTTCTCGCTCTCCTCGCCGCTGCCTGCCCCCCAAAAGAGGTTGCTTGGGGAGCAGAGAGCCCGAGGAGACCTCTGTTAGGTGTGATGGATGAATCACAAGTTGGGTCGTAGGTGCCGGGAGGACCGCGCTGAGCAGAAAATGGCAAAGAGCAGGGCTGTGTGTGGAGGGACGAGGGTCGCCGAGCCAGGAGGAGCGCTTTCCAGCCCTCGCGGCGGGGGCCGGCGGAGCCCGGGGAAAGCAGCCTACCCGCTCCGCATCCCGCAACTCTGCCTCGCGCCACCTGGCCTACGGCCCTCCCTATTTATACTCCTCTCGCGCCGCCTTTGTTGTGAGGACACACGTATGTTTAGGTGTTTAGCCAGGGTAGAAAGGTCACAGGCACTCCATCGCGCCCGGGTGACAGGGCGCCCCGCAGCCTCGGCAGCCGCGCTGTTAGAAGGACAACTCCCATCCCGCCCCGCCTCGGCCTGGTCGCCTGGTCGCGCCGGACGTGCCCGGGCCAGCGCTGGGGCCCTAGGCGGCCTCGGCTGGGCTGTGTCCTTGCGCGGCGTGTGGGGTCGGTTTACAGGCCACAAATCACTTGGCGGTGGCCGGCGCGGGGAGTCGCTGGGCCTAAGGGACTCGGGAGATATGCAAGCGGGCAGCGGGTTCGGCGAGTTCGGGGTCCACGTGCTCGCACCCCTCTGCTTCTCCCTGAGGCTGGGTTTTGAGGCCGGAGCACGTCGCGTCCTCAGCCAGCCCTGGGCCTACCGCAGCCAGGCTCTTGAGGGCCCGACCTAGCCGCTGCGAGGGGTGGGATGCGGGACAGTGAGGCAGGCAAGTGGGGAGGGCGGCCTGACCAGTGCGGCTGCGTCTGCCCCAGCGCCCCGAGGGAGGGCACGCGGCCTGCACTGGAAAGGACTTTCGGGGGTGAGCATGGCGGCGGGGGGGGGGGGGGGCGGAGAACGGGCTCGCTCGGGGCTGGAGACCATTCTCGACTCCGCCAGAATGTGGAGTGGGCAGCGGGCATCCCTTGCTCATCCTTCCTTGGAGCCTGAGTTCCTGCAGCTGGAGAAGGATCCCGGCATTAATGCGGTGCTTGGACTGAGGCAGCCCGGGAGGAGTTCTTCTAAGCTCTCGGGACTGTTTACACATTTGCCTTGGGACAAACTTCTTAGCAATCGTTACTGCCCTCTTCGACTGCAACGTTTGAAAATTAGTCATGGCAGATATATATGTCTGGGAAGGTGTTTGTGTTATACATATATAGTTATATCTACAGGAGTTGCCTTAAGTCATAGCTCAGGAGCTATGTCAGAGTGGAAGGTCAGAAGTTCTGCTCATTATTCGGATTTTTTAAACCATATAGGTAATGTTTTCAATTCTCAATACATGTGCTTTTGGACTCTCGTCTTAAGAAAAACAATTACCGCTGACCTTATTTAATCTGGGGGAACTACTTGTTCCTTAGTGGTATTGCACTTTTTCAACAATAAGGATATTTTTTCTGTAAAATATTATAAGAGAAACTTCTTGCTATTTTAGCTAACAGACAGTACATTTTGAAATTAGCCTTGGACACAAAGCAGGATCTAATGGTTGGGAATTGGCTAATTTTGAAATTAGCCTCTGTAGAAAGCTCTGGGATAGTATTTTGTCCTTTATGTAGCAGTGGGTGCATTTATTTTCTTTGCAATTTATACAGTGAGCAAGTAAATGCCAGCATGTTACATGCCACATAAAAACTTGCATTTTGGCATATTGCATGTGTGGTAGGAACGCGTGCTGTTTTCCAGGGTTATGTAGTTAGCAGTCTTTATTTCACCAGACTGCATGCAAACAAGCATGCATTTTACAATTTATCATTCCACACAGCTTGTGTCATTAATAATCGATGTTTGCAGAGGAATAAGGCTCGATTGTGCTGGTGGTCTGTAAGCTCTTGGCTGTTTCCTGCGGGGGTCAGAAACAAGGGTCAGGAAACAAGAGTGCCTTATAGCCCTATCGGGCTCCCCTGAACTTTGATAGGTAAAGAAGAGACATAGGACCTTTCTTTCCCACCCTGTTCCCTAGGGAAGGGGTCTCAGTTTTAGGATGGAGGGCCTTTTCTTCATGGCACAAAATTCCAGAGAGGCCTTGAACCCTCTGGTGGTCCAGGCTGCCTGGCCAGGTTGCCCAGGAAGGACAGGAGGCATCCATAGTGCACCCAGGTCCTGAACACCCATACCGGTGTTCTCTACAGCTATTATCAGCACTAGAAACAAGGCTGGTTGGAGTAGCAGTTTCTTTCTACACTCCACATCTTAGAGCTTCTGGAGAGGGGCCCCCTTTGCTTCTGAACCTAGTTCCTACTACTGGACCCTGCCTGCTGTCCCAGGGCCTTCTCTTTAGACTTCTCTTAACTCATTTCAGAGTGGGCTCATGAAGCCATTAGCCCTTCCCATTGGGTCATAAACAAATGTCACGTTAAGGGCAAGATTGATAGTGGCCATGTCATAAAGCTGGCCAGGCAGGTTAGATTCTGCTGTGCGGGCAGTCATTCTTCAGCTAAGCAAGGAACTTTGGAGGGAGGCAGGGAGAAAAGGGACCAGGAAACTATGTCATAGTCCTCACCCCCACCAAGTTGTGAGGTATGGCGGGAGCAGAGAGTGAAGCAGCCTTAAACTCAGGCGAGCTCCCAAGCAAGACCTAGGTCATTCAGATAGTAGCCACAATGGCATGAAAAAAAACAAAAACAAAACAAAACAAAACCTGCTGAGATTTGCTATGGGGCCCTAAATGTCAGCTTCAGAAACCCCACTTTTCTGAAAGCTCCTATTTCATTTTTTAAGGAAGCTAAGAGTTTCCCTGAAAAGAGATTTTGTTAATGGCATTTTCACTTGCACTTAAATAGAAAGTCTTCCTTTACTACTTGGGCTCTACATTCATAGCTGGACCTTTGTGACCAGAAACCTCCTTTACTTTGTCTCTCCCTTTTTTAGTGTGAATCCAACATAACCATTAAGTTCTGTGTGTCTTCGTGTCTCTATCCCTCTGTCCCTTTCTTCCTCACTTTCTTTCTCCCACCCCTCTCCCTCCCAGGCCCTTTTAAAAGGCCCCACAGTTTCTCCCAGATGTCTCCTTTCCAGCTTGAGCCACCTCCCCAGTAACACATATAACCAGGCTCTGAGCCCTGTGGGTGATGGCCACATGGGGTCCTGACCTGGAGCTTGCACTCAGGCCTCAGACAGAGCTGGGGCTATATTCAGGCAGGACTGGCAGGTTCCAGGTCTGAGTCCGGTTGGAAAAGGAACAATACTTAATTAAAAGAATTCCAGCTCCAAAATCCATTCAGGAGAATGAAAGCCACTTCTCCACGACATTCTCAACATGATTAGGAGTGGAAAATTGAGCAAAATGTACCATGTCCACCTTATTGGAAACCAAAATATGGTGCAGAGAGCATAAGGCCTGACTTAAGACCTTTGTTCTGCTCCTTTCGCATCTTACCCTGGCTCCAATGAAACCCTCTGTTTTATATTATTTTTTTTGTTGTTTACTTGATTTTTTCCCTCACTGATTTTAAATTTGCAACATATTGAGCATATTATAGGAGATGCAGTAGGATCTGGAATTTCCTTGCATATAGGCCTGAGCCTGTCTTCAAGACAGGAGAGAGGGGTGGAGCTCCCGTTGCGAGACAGCCTGAGGGGGGAAGCTGGTCTGAGGGGTGCTAGGAAAGGGTCTGACATTGTTTCCAGCTCAGAGTTCACCCACCTGGAGTATGGAGAAAGCCTCAGGGGCACTTCCACAGGCCTCTTGCTCTTCCAGATGGCACCTCCTTCTGTTCTCCTAAAGAGCATCTTCTTTTTTCACTGGTCTGCCCTTGAGTTCCCTCAAACCCACTGGTCAGCACAGCTGGTCATATGTACTAAACTGCTCATCTTCTTTCCTTAGCTGTCCCTGTTCCCCAGAATGAGACTGGGTGGGCTGTTCATTTGCCCCCTAAGTCAACACAGCTTGGTGCTACTTGGGTGGGCATGGAAATGCAATTTGTGGGCCCATAGAATGAGCAGTGGGCTGGCAGCCAGGGCCAGGTGGTGGGGCCTCTCCATTGACCTGGGTGGTGGGACCCCAGGCAGGGCTTAGGGACAAGGAGGAGGCCTCAGTGAAGGGCTTGGAGGGTCTCAGAACTTGAGTTTGGGAATGAAGGGGTCTGAGGGCTTTGAGGCTGATTTAGATTGAAAGATAAGAGAGAGAGAGAGACACAGAGAGATGGAGGCGGGGGGGGGGGGGGGGGGGGGGAGAATAAAAAAGAGAAGACAGGCACCCTCCCTCCCTTACTACCTACCCTAGGGAAAAAGCAGGAAAACCAACACATTTAGCGCCATTAACTCTTAAGGCCTCCTCATTTCCTTCAGTATAAAAGCAGGTCATTGGTCCCGGAGGCTGTACCTGGGTCTTGTTAATGGTGCAGATGTGCAAACAGGACAGGGGTGGGGAGCACGTGTCTAGGTGGCCGTAGGATTCTTAAAAGTATGCTACTGGAGGAGAAACGAAAACTCTGTCCTCCCAGCTGAACAAAATCCGAGACCCGGAAGGTGCGCAGAGGTATCCGCTTCTGAAAGCCCCGCGCCCCAGGCCCGCGTTGGGGGTTGCCATGGTCCCCCAAGTTGCCGGCTAGTTCCACAGCGCCAGCGCAGTAGCGCTCCAACCTCGGGGTCTTTCTGCAGCCCTGGCACACACAACAACAGAAGGGCTTCCTTGAGGTTATGAAGAGGATGTCTGCTATCACCCACGGAGGACTCACGCGGACAGTGGACGATGGGCTTCACAGCTGGCCGCTCAGGTCAGGGCGAGAGGAGGAGTGTGGTGGGCTAACTCGGGGAGAAAGGGTGCCGCGGAGCCTCCGCCGGAAGTATGGGGGGGGGAGCCTCGGGAGGGGTATGTGTGTGGGTGGAGGCCCTGTCCTTGTTCCCACAGCCAAGGGCTGCCTAGGTCCTAGGAGTTCCCAGAGACAACTCGAGCGGCTGTCCTAGGTCACCTGTCCTGGGTCCTTACGGGAGTTTCCTGCGTGCCCACTCCCACTCTGGTTCTATGGAATATCCAGGAGATACAGGGCAGTTGTTTACAGTGCGTTTGCTGACCGAGAAATAACGTATCATTGCTCCGTATTTGCGGGCTGGCTCCCGGGAGGGCCTATCCACCATCTCAGAAGCCAAGACAGGGTCCGTGGAGCCAGGGGCCCCGGGGTGCCGCGGGATCGTGCCTCCCTCCCTCTCGGGCGCTGTGGGGGGCGGGTGTGTGTGGCGGCGGGGGGGAAAGTGGCACAACAGGAAAGCCTCGCCAGAAGGCCCTTCCCAGGCGGCTTCCTCGCCATAAAAAGCCAGACTCCAGCCGAGGTCCTGACCCCTTCCAAATATACATTCCCTTGCCCGGGGCCCGCCACTCCAGCCCAGGCCTCGGGCTGGGCGGTTTCCTCACAAGCTGGCCCGTGCCCAGCGCTTCGTCTCAGAGTGGCAGGAGTCTGGGGAGCCCCAATTTCAGTTGTCTCCCCAGTTCACCAATCCGTGTGTTTTCGCGTTTAGGTCTTAGGCTTGTGAGCGCCCGGCTCCGCGTGCGCACTGGCGCCTTAGCTAGGCGAGGGCTGAGGCGTGGAGGGTTTCCTTCTTAAGGACAGTTCTCCATCACCTCCTCAGCCCCCGCTGGTGCTCGATTGTTCGGGAGGTTGAGGCTGCGCACCCCTCCCCCCGCTCCCCGACCCGTGCGCGGGGCTAGCCTCCCAGGTGTGGGCGGAGGGGGCGCGGCCGGCGCTTGCGCACGCGCGCGGCGCCGGTCGGTCCCGCGGTCAGCCACACGAACACCCCAGCACACGGTGTCCTGGAGGAAGCTTGGAGGTCCTGAGTTAGAGCCTCGCCCGAACTTGCTGGGCTAGTGAGCGGGGTACGCGGGCCATCCTAGGCCTCAGCACCTGTCGTCGGGCCCTTAGGCACCTTACATGCTGGGTGTGCACAGAGGCGAGCACCTCGGTCCCGAATTTAGAGATCAAAAGGGGCAGCTGAGACGGGGCGTCCGCTGTGTGATCCCTGACCCTGGAGGAAGGGAGGGATCTGGGGAGTAGGCGGCGGGGCCGGGGTCAGGTCGCGGTCGTCGGCCTCCCAGCAGAGAGACACTGGCCGAGGAAATGGGTGAGGGTGGGGTGGGGCCGTGTCGTCGTTCGTAACGGAGGCCTTGGAAACGTCTTTGGGGACATAGTGCACTCGGGGAGAGCCAGACGGGGGCGAGGGTGAGCCCAAGGCGGCCTGCGGGAAGCATCGCAGCTAGGGCCTAAGGGGAGGCAATGGCGGCCACACGGGCTCGGGAAAGCGAAGTGGCTAGAGCCCCAGTGACGAGTAATAATTCTGATGGCACAGTCCCTGAAAATGTGCTCGACGCTCCCGGGGTGTGCGTGCGACAGGGAATGTGGCTGCGAGGTCGCTGGGAGCCCTGGACTGGGGCCTAGTTGGAGCAAGGCAGCAGCGCCCCCTATGCCTCCCGGAAGAAATCCTATCCAGACCCTGTGAGCTCGAAAAAGACGCCGCGGATGGTGGGAAACCCCCGATTGCGGAGGGTGGACCAGCTCCCAGAGCAGCTTTGTGTCCCAGTTGTCGCTGCCGTTTGTGAAACTTCTCGGCACCTCCAGTTATTAATATCAACGATTTTTAGAGAGGTGTAGGTGGCAATGTTGGGACATGTTGAACTATTTGTAAGATACGTACATGCGCGCGTGCACGATCTTTTTGTAAAACCGGGGTGGGAGCGCTCCGCACCCCCTTCCAGCGTACCATACGTAGATCGATCGCGCAAACCTGCAAGGACAGGTTGTGAAAAATAGATGACGTATGGGTTTGGATTTATTGGGATCCAGGTTACAACTGAGAGTTCCTGGTTGAATTTCCAAATATAAACACGGTGTCTGGGATGCTTTGAGGCTTTTTCTTGAGGTTTAGAAAGTTATTTGTAAACAGTGCATTTAAGGTTAACTTGAGGTGAAAATTTTAAGAGTTGCTTCCAGCTTCCAGCTTTAAGAACACGGGGAAAGTCTCATGCCAGCAGTCAACCATCCAGCGAGCAGGGGTTCTATGGAATCTTGGTGTTGGTAAGGCGACTAAAGACCAAGAGGAAGCCTGAAGCAGTTTTGCATGGTTTACTGCCGCACAACGGTAGACCTGAAATCGAGTTTCCTGAGGAGTCATCTTGGCGGGGAACTTTATCTCCCCTAGCATTTCAACACTTCCCTGCACTGCAGGCCTTTATCCCCAAACAGCTGTAGGGGTGTGTCAGTTTTATGCGGGGCCTAGCTCCCTCCTAATTCCTTAAAGACAAAGGGCAACAGACACCTCCCAAGACAGAGGCAGGCAGGCAGGTCAGGTTGAAAGTGAGGTGCTTGGGTGGCCCAGGTATCCATGCACCTTGGTGTTCATTAGGGGCATAAATGTGGTGTTTGGCGCCTTTGGTGTTGTGTTTGAATGTACTCAAAGTTTGACTTTCTTAGATTTTACTTAAAAAAAAAAAAGGTGGAAGCTATTTTATCATACTTGAATAGCAAGGGCTGGCTAACCAGGAAAAGGGGAGGTAAATAAGTTCAGTGAAACTGAGTTGAGATTTAAGATGGAAGACACTGTTTAATAAAAAGAACTGTCCTGAAGGTATGTCTGAGTGAAATTCACAGCACAGAAAGAACATAAATACCTAAGCAAATATATTCTCTTTTTCACCCTTTTTAAGTTTTTTTTTTTTTTTTTTGAGAGAGAGAGAGCACACCAGTGAAGGAGGGTCAGAGAGAGAGAGAGAGAGAGAGAGAGAGAGAAGGAGACAGAGAATTCCAAGCAGGCTCTGCACTGCCAACACAGAGCCCAACGTGGCACTTGAACCCACACACGGTGAGATCATGACCTGAGCTGAAAAGCCTGACACTTAACCGACTGAGCCACCCAGAAGCCCCTTTTTCACCTTTTAAACAGAAGGAGACCAGGAAGCCAAACGAGCCAACCCCTTCCCCCCAGTTGAGGGTTCAGAAATAGAAAGAAGGTTGCAACCAAACATACTCTTGTGTCTTTCAAAAACTGATGCTCTGGGCCATCGTGAGGAAAATAATATAACATTATAACTCCACTACAGTTCCATTAAGCCCCTGCCTAGAATCCCTCCTGATCCTTACTAAGGAGCTTATTATGGTTTTGGGCTAACAGCCTCAAAACACTGAATTACATGGGGCCACTGCAAAGCCTGAAGGACCCTTGAATGGCCTCTATACTTGGGTGTGGGATGAGGTGAAGGTTCATGGGGTCAGAGGAGGAGAGGGGGTGCCTGTCCATCAGGGTCAAGGCTAAGGGGAATGTGTGTGTGATTTGTGAGGTTTATGAGACTATGTGTGTGGCCGTGTGTTTGTGATAGCAGGCTTGTGAGTTGTGTTTTCAAGTGTTTGTGAGACTATTGTGTGTCAGTGTGTGAGATGGCAGGTTGTAGGTGAGTATTTGTATTTGTGTGCATGGGAGTGTTTGGATGTGTGACAATGTGTGTGACTGTGTATTTGTGAGTGTGTATGTGTGCCCACCAGCCATTTCAGTCCTGGAGCCCAGCCTTCCAGGACCATCTGTTTCCCATTAGCAGCATCCCGATTGGGAGAAGGCCTGTCCTGGGGCAGCTTCTGAGAACCGGGTGGGCCAGCTCAAGCTGCCCCAGTTCTGCTCCATCGAAGCCGAGGCTGCCCCTGGCCAGCATGCTCTTGCAGCAACTCAGGCAGCCACACAAAGAGCCCTCTTTCCTGCCGCCAGCCGTTGGAGCCTGGGTCCTCCCCCAGATCATAAACCTGCCGGTGAAGACATTCAGAAATAGTTCACCGGCATTCACACAAGCATGTGCAAAGGCTGGAATTCCATTTGCTGTAAAGTTTTATTTTATTTTCCTTGGAGGTGGAGTGAGGGGGGAAAAGAAGAGTCCTGACCCAGTTTATTCTAGGGCAAAATATTGTATTTCATGCAGAAGTATACACCTGTACACAAATCTTTGCTTGCTGCTTGTGGGTTATATACATTTATGTGTCCACCTGCCTTAACCTGCCTTAATCCACTGTACACAGCTCAGGAGAACATACCTGCGGTGAAAGCCAGGCCACCTAAATGATGCACTCAATAAAAGTGGATCCAGTCATCTGAGGCCCAAGTTAAACCTCTTTATTATAATTTTTAATTAACATTGATGTAGTTCAAATGCACAATGTCTGGCATATATTAGTTACTTAATATAAATTGGTTGAATGACTAAATCAAAATTAGATTTAAAAAGTGATCTGGTACTGAGAAGTGGTTGGAAATAAGTATTGTGTGAAAGATTCTAGACCACAAGGAAAGGCATGGGTTCAGAGACCTCTGGGTAAATCAGGGGCTTTGGCCTGGAATGTTCCAACAATATTTACTTACCTTCACGTTGCTTCTTCTAGCCCCCCTCTATTTCTCAAGACTTCTTTTGAGATGGTGGGAGCCCCGTGGGTTCTAATTATAGTCAGCAGAGAGACCTGAGGGGGTGTGAATGCCTCCTTTCTTCAGGAACTGGGTTTCCAGATCGGCTGGATAGAGTGGCTTATTGTCACCAGAAGGAAAGAAGTGTCCCAGGCAGAGCCTTAGGAGAACACTCCAGAGAGGCCAGGCTCAGGCCCAGCAGGGGTCTACCTGCAGGGGCTCTCTCCAAAGGGAGGGAGGCTTAAAGGAAGCTATTTCACTCCAAGGCAAGAATTTGGGTGTTTTTGTTTGGGGGTCCTTATAGCCGCTCTTATACTTCGGGAAAAACATTGACATCGACTCTGTTAATGCTAGTTCATAGAAAGGACATTTTTAATAAAAGAGAAAAACAATTTGAAAGCCCCACAATTTCAGTTGTCTAATGACATAATTTCAAGTATAGTGAACTTGTGATTAAAACATCTTGTTGATTTCACAAAACCCTTCAGAAGAGGCCTCGACAAATGGAAATTGGGCCGAACCCCGGAGTGCCACGTCCCGGCTGCTACAAACCTCAGCCGTCCCACATCCTAACGGCGGGAATAAGGCGCAGTGGCAAGGAGGGTCGCACGGAACGGGCCGGATTCTCCCGCCCCTCCCAGATCACACCTGCGGCCCCGCACCCGCCGATTCCAAGCAGGGACCGTAGGCCGGCAGGGGCGGCTCGGGGCTCCGCGGTCGCGCTCACGCGTTGGGGTTGTTTCTCATGAGCTCCACGTCGGCGTCCACCATCTCCCTCACCAGCTCCTGGGACCCGAGACAAAGGGGGTGGGCGGTGAAGGAGAAGTTTCTGCCACACTCTCCCGGTGACACCTCCACCCCCTGTGGCGCGCGCGGAGCGGCCTCGGCAACCCTCCCTCCACCCTACCCGCCTCCACCCTGCCCCCTCCTCTCCTTCCAAGCCTGGGACACCTAGGGCGCCCGGCGGGGCCCGAACGCTGCTGCTTCGGACGCCTCGCTGCTTCGCCGGGCCGGCCACCCCTCCCGCCGGGCCCGACCCGGCCCAGCCCCGCAGCGAGCGGGCCAGCGGATTCTGCCGTAAAAAAAGGCACTTACATCAAAAGCGACCCGGGGTTTCCAGCTCAGCTTCTGTTTCGCTTTGGTGCAATCTCCTTGCAGAAAGTCCTGCGGGGGGAGGGAAAGATAAAGCAGACGTGAGTCGGGGGCGGCGGCGGCGGCGTCCTTCCCGCTGCTGTCGGCGGGCAGCTCAGGATGCACACGGCTGGCTCCCCGTTTCCCTCCTTTTGGTCCCCGTCAGGCACGCTCAGTCGCGGCTCCCGGAGCCGTAAATCTTGGGAAGGTCGCGTTTAAGAATGCGCGGCACAGATCAGTGCGGACCGTGACAGCGGTTCCGTCCCCAGCTCACGCAGCCACCTCCTCCTGTCCACCCCTCCCCTCCGCGGCGTCCCATTGACGCTAAATGACTTAAAACACACACACACACACACACACACACACACACACACACACACACACACCCACCCCAACATGAAGTTGTCAGGGACGCTACTGTGAGAACTGTTTCGAATTACCGCACTTCTCAGGCAAGTAGAGGAGTAAATGAGCAGACGCCTCCTCCCCGCCCCCGCGCTCCGCGGCAGCTTTCCTCTCCGCTGCAGGGCGGACGGCCGTGAGCCCTCCGCGGGCGCGCTCCGACTCACCCCGGAGGCTCCGGGGCTCCGGGGCGCCGGGTCCGCAGCGTGCTGGCGCGCGGCGCTGGGGGACCCGGGACTCCGCGGCGGGGGGCTGGGTAATCCCCGGTCCGCAGAGCTGTTCTTTCCGGGCGGTGGCCTCGAGCTTTCCTGACCCACGGTAAAGACGGGCGGCTCACTGCCATCCAGCACACCCGCGTGCACATAAAACGAAACTGAAGTTTCACGAAGCAATCCTCGCCCTTACTGTCCAGGGGCACGACATACAGTATTTTCTCTTTTGTTCTGTTCTGTCCCATTCCTTAGAAAATAATGATCTCAAGCCACTTCACCTCACGACCCACTAATACGTGCAACCAGCTGTCTGAAAATACAGCTCCGAAGAGCCAGCACCCTGCAGCTTCTTCAGCTCCACCGCACTCCTTCCTTTGCCCAGCGTTCCCTAACTGCTCTGATGGAAGATCAAGTTGATTTTGAAACGACCCTCCAGCTCCTGTACACGAAGCTGACATTTACTTGATCCTTGCGTTTCTCATCCCATCTGACAAGGTCTTATCAAAATATCTATCTATCTATCTATCTATCTATCATCTATTTATAACGCCAAAGACTCAGGTTGGGTCGGCCCTGCTCAGCTTTACCAGTTCAGGCATGGAACTGCTTTAGGAGAGTTTCCATCCACTTAAGAGACTTCCTTAGAAGGAAACTGTCTAATAGAAAACTATAGGGAGATGTATAAATCCTGTACCTCAGCCCTCACTCACCCATTTCTTATTATAGATTTCTGGAGACTGATTCGGAAGAACATTGAGATGAGAATTTCAAGAGGATTTGAAAAAAGAAAGGGAGGGAGGGAGGGAGAGGGAGGAAAGAAAGAAAGAGAAAGAAAGAAAGAAAGAAAGAAAGAAAGAAAGAAAGAGGAAAGAGACGTACTTTGAAACAGACCATTGGGGGGGTGAAATAAACATTTAGCTTTGCCTAAATACATGTACAAATGTATTCATCAAACAGTACACAAGATGAGTCCTTAAGACAGAAGAATGTGAAGGTGGTATGACAAAGAGCTGTACTTTAAACAGGATATATACCCCATTGAGAAACTATTTTAGTTATACACAATATTAAAGAACAGCCTAAAACCAGTTACATCAAGTGAAAGTAACAGATAATGAAGCGGCAGCTTGAAAGCCTGCCCACTGATTTTCTTCAGATTCCCTGAAAGGTAGCACGTGTGGGGAGTTTGTTAGAGATTCATGATCAGAAAGGCCACAAAGGGCTGGGCAGAATTGGTGCCCACCTTCACTGAGACTTCCATACTGAAGGGTGTCTGGATGCTACTTCTGAATGAGCATGCAATAGTCCTGCCTTACCCTCAGTGTCACTTTCCATGGCTTCAGTTACCTGCCTTCAACTGAGTCTGGAGCAGGCAAACAGTCAGAAGGTCAGCAGTAGCCTACCCCTATGCCTACGTCATGCACCTCACTGCCTCTCATCACTAGGTATGTTATCATCTCACATCATCACAAGAAGGGTAAGTACAGTACGGTAAGGTATTTCGAGAGAGTGACACCACATTCACATAACTTTTATTATGGGATATTGTTATAATTGTTCTGTTTTCTTATTAGTTATCATTGTTTATCCCTTAGTGTGCCCAATTTATAAATTAAACTTTATCATAGGTGTGTATGTGTAGGAAGAAACATAGTATACATAGAGTTCAGTACTATTGACAGTTCTAAGCATCACTGGAGGTGGGGCTTGGAATGGACCCACCTTGAATAAGGGCGGCAGCGCCCTGTACTGTATGCTTGAAATCGTTCTCTAACAGAGTACATTCAACAACGCTCATTCTCCATCATCCATCATTACTTTTTAGGCTTGAATAAATCAAACTCCCAAAGGCGTTTGCATTTCACAATACAGTGAAGTACTGATTTCCTCTCCAGAGTGTTAAATAATAATAAAACAAGTTATTTCTGCTGGTCCTAACAGTCCACATACAGATTCTTCAGGAAAAGTAGGATACAAAAATTAATAACTGGCAATTTAACACTGCATGGAGTGCTGGAAATATAAGTGGAAAAACAAATTAATTTATTTCTCTTTCCTTTCCCTAAATAAACTTGTATATATTTCCACAATACTTCTCTATTTTACTATAAAAGTCACACAAAGATATTCATTCTTTTTCCCCAGAGAGCTGTGAAATGTGGCGTCATGAAGCAACACAGCCTCCCTCAATTCTATAGCAGTTACATAGCTTGAAGAAACATGGTTATTGTTTAATCACATAACACTTGCTGTAAATCAACCAGCATTGCATAGGATGCAATTCATGGCTCTGAACTTATAGTTAGCAAAACCCTAAAACCCATTTTGGCTTCAAATGATCTCAGTAGGCTTGGGAAAGGGAGCTTTGTATTGTAATTATGTTTCCTGTATTTTTCTACAAGTAGCTCATAATATAAAAACAACTAGGGAACTACAATTAAGGAAAAAGAAAAATGGTTTTCAAAAGCTCAGCAACAGACATTGCTACCATACACTGTAAAAGTATTTCATTGAAACCAGAGACGCACCCAGTTAAACTTCCCAATTTAGTTTTGAGCCCAGCTCCTACATTCCAGTCTAGCAGCTTACTTTAACCTTCTGCCAAGGCTCTGTCTCCCTGAAATTTAATTAGACCAAGAGACCTAGTGAAGGAAGAGGATGAGGTTCCATCAAAACAAAGCAGCAGCTCTCTATGCCAGCTGCTACTGAGCTAACATCTAGACTAGTCCGTGTGCTTTTGCCCCTGTCAACTTTTAGGGAAAGATTAGGGACATCCTAGCTTGTTCACTTCTCCTGAAGGATTTTCTTACTTCTTTCTGTTGGGTCCCTTTAGGGAAAATATATAGTAAATGGTTTAGGCTGCAGGGTTTGGGGCATAAGGTGGACTTAAAGGGTGGGGTGGGGAAAGTGTGGCCCAGGAGTATAGGTGGCTCTGGAATGACAGCAAGGACACACAAATGCTTCTTTAAATAAGGCTTCTGCCACCGTGAAAAGAAATGGGATTGGGGAAGCTGGATTCTTACAAGAACATCAGGAACTAACCGCTCTTCTCACAGGACTACAGGGGCAATGCTGGGGTGGGGTGGAGAGGGGAAGGGGAGGGGAGGGAGAGGGAGGCAGATAAGGTCACACTACAGTTTCCCTTTACATTTGACAAATCCTCTCCTCTAGGGGCGTGATCAGCTCCTAAGGAGGAGAGAGAAGAATGATTCATCTGTTTTGTCCTTTTCTTCTTTTTTGACAGTTCAGTTCCTTCTTTATTTATAGGCTTAAAGTCATAGTATGACAACAGGGGCAAGAGCTGATTAAGGAGATTTTATGTACACTTTCCAAAATGGGCTTTCTGCACTGGGTGGTCTGGAGCTTTTCTGAGAGAGAGAGAGAGAGAGAGAGAGAGAGAGAGAGAGAGAGAGAGAGAATAAAGCTCTGGGAAAAATTTAAAGCATTTCTATGTGAATATGACATTTCCTGAACTCTGGCTTCTGGTGTCTTCACTGTTTCCATTGCTATTCCTTAGGTGAGCTATACAGTTTCAACATGTGATTTATTATTGTCAAATTCAATTAGGTTTAGCTGAGCATTTTACAGCAGCAAAACAGCATGAGCAAAGAGAAAACGTGCATGTCCAGGTGCCCAGAGCCCCCTTATTTTTTCTCGGACTCCCTGCCTACCGTTGACTGGTCAGACCTTTAGGAGCTGTCCTCTGATGGCTCTGTCTAGGCATAAACCCTACAGGCCCAATGCCAATGGCCAGAGTTGGAAACAGCAGCCCAGTAGGAGGGCATGTTTTGCTGCAGCAATTTTTCAGGCTTTCCTGGCTTATGTTCTTGTTATAGTGAACTGATAAAGGGCCAGACCAAATCCTGGAAAAGTCATTAAGCCAGTTCCTGAGCCCACAGTAGTTAACATAAAATCCAGAAAAGGAGAGACCATGCTGTGCCATTATCTTCTACTCTAACTATAGTTCCCTTTCCTCAAATCTCCTGGGTGCCTTTTTATCTCAATCAAGATAACAGCGCATCTTTAAATCACACCGGTTAGTCTTCTTTCCTCCCTGCCCCCAATCTTTTTAAAATTTTGATCATCATTTAACACATTAAATGTCTTTGATACCCACCCTCTCTCCTGAAAATCACTGTGGGGAGTGCTAATAAATAGATTGACAACATAGGATAACTTCTCAAAATTCATAGTGTAATTTTCTTTGTCTCCCTTTTTCTCTGTGGTTGTGTTGGGGAAATTTAAATATTTATTTCAAATCATGTGTTGGATACCATGTTTCCTCAACAGGTCTGCCTGTGAGGTTTGCAAAGGACAGCTGTTTAGGTGGAGAACCATTTTAAGAGTGTGAGCACTTTTGGCAGGATGTTGTTAAATTTCTAATGTGCATATTGAAAGAAATTGACTCTTGAGTGTTACAAATAAGGAGAAGATGTATAGACAGGGGATGTTAATAAAGAAAACTAAGACTGGTGAAAGCCCTGGTTATATCTTCAAGAATTTAAAATACAGAGCTGTGAGTAACACTGGATATTCATTTCTTCTGTTTTTTTTTTAAAGGCAAAATTGAGGAATAGCTTAGGTTCCAAGGGAATAAAAGAATGAAGCAAATTTGGTTCTTGATCTAACTTTATGCTAATGTGGAGTGAGCAGAAAAAGATTACTCTTGGGTAAATGCTTCTTTTTAGAGAAAAAGAAATGCTAAAACAAAACAAAATACCAAAAACCAAAACAACAACAAACTTCAGTAAAATGGAAAAAGCTTTAAAGATGCCTAGAATATCCCAGTCAAGATTCAAGATGTGCAGCTGGGAGTCAGCAAGAATGGGGTGGGGGAATGAAGACTGAGATTTCCCCCAGAAAGTTTGCAATATAGTATGTCTCTTATTGGGCAATTTAAACTCTTGCATGCTCACAACTACATCATTTGATTGAAACCTTCCCAGAGACGGAGTGAATCTCAGAGCAGTAAGAAAGGCAGTGGCCTTAATAACGGAACGAACATTTCCCCCTCTCTTCCCTTTTACTGCCATATATCAGCACAAATTGAAGTTGAAGCAAGGCCTCTCCTTTAATGACAAGAGGTGATAAGAGACAAGAAGAAAACAGCAGGCCGTCTCGTCTGCTCAGGAAGCTGGACTCGGTGGGACTGTCCATCAGCAGGAGCTGACAGAATGCCGTCAGACCCCAAACAATGCTTGGGCTCAACCTCAGGGAAATTGAGTCAGTCAGCACCGGCTCTGATGAGCGAAGAACGTACTGACAGTGGAGATAAAGTGGCAAAGGGAGCAAAACTGAGTGAGCAGGCCCTGCATTGTGTCCCTGTCCTCAGTTACCCGGATGGAGGCTGCTGGGAGGCACTCGGCACAGGGTAACACATATATACCCCACACTGAATGCCCTGCAGAGCCCTCACATCATCACCACTGTCACCTCCACTGGTGGCCTTGCATGTAAGCCTGGTTAGTTATGATTCAGGATGTGCTGTACTGACCCCTTGGATGGTGCCTGAGGGGGTCTCCAGGATCCTGTGACCCCTCAGTGATCCCATTAGTCTAGGTTGGGGACCACTTATTTTCAATTGGTAGCATTTATCATTTGGAACCAGGAGCTATTAAGAGCTACTAAACAAAGGGAAGGAAATACTTCTGTGTGTGTATGGCTTAGACACTACTGAAAAATCTATTTAGCATGGTAGAGCTTTCATGGACAGTGAATGAGAACACTGTATTCCTTATGCTCCCACTTGTAAAAAAAGCCTAAGGTGGTAAAAGAAAGTATTCACTTTATTAAGGGAGAACCCAATTAATGGCACTTATAGTGCAGCCTACATATAGATGCATCTTTTTAAAAAAATTTTTTTAATGTTTATTTATTTTTGAGACAGAGAGAGACAGAGCATGAACGGGGGAGGGTCAGAGAGAGAGGGAGACACAGAATCCGAAACAGGCTCCAGGCTCTGAGCTGTCAAGCACAGAGCCTGATGCGGGGCTCAAACTCATGGACCGCGAGATCATGACCTGAGCCGAAGTCGAACGCTTAACCAACTGAGCCACCCAGGCTCCCCTAGATGCTTCTTTTTAACATGTGTTCTAAAAATATGGTTAGCACAGAAAGAGAAATGCAGTGGGGCACCTAGGTGGCTCAGTCGGTTGAATGTCCGACTTTGGCTCAGGTCATGATCTTGCAGTTGGTGAGTTCGAGCCCCATATCGGGCTCTGTGCTGACAGCTCGGAGCCTGGAGCCTGCTTCGGATTCTGTCTCCCTCTCTTTCTGCTCCTCCCCTGCTCACACTCTGTCTCTGTCTCTGTCTCTCTCTCTCAAAAATAAATAAACAAAAAAATTTAAAAGAAAAGAAAGAAATGTAGTT
Source organism: Felis catus (assembly GCF_018350175.1). NCBI lineage: Eukaryota > Metazoa > Chordata > Mammalia > Carnivora > Felidae > Felis > Felis catus. Next base: position 26,930,735 of record NC_058372.1, on the reverse strand, counting down.
AGACAAAAAGCACTCTATAAGACATATTGACAACACAATCATGCAGGAGACATACAGGACTTAACCACACTAATTTTCTTTTAAATAGGTTTTTAAAAATATTGTGGAGAAAGCCCCTTCAGGCAGACATACTTGAGACGTGTAGAGACGAGGGCAGTGGTCCATTATCCTGCATGGAAGGGACATACAGAGCCATACAACGCATGTTATGCTAAGGCCCAGCTTCTCCCCTCATTTGAAGGGGCAGAGGAGCAGGGTGCCCTTACAGCAGGGTCCCAAGAGGTGTCCAGCTATCTGCAGCATCCAGCCCTGAGGGCCTTCAGGGCCTGTCCTGTTCAGACAGGCTGTGAGTGAGCTAGCTGAGCAAAGGAAAACATCTTTCAGAAGCTGTGCTTTGTAGCTTTGGGGAAACTGTCTGTTCATAGGTTGGTGTTAATAGGTTGCTTTAAATAAAATAAGCAATAGGATTTGGGGAATAGGATGTAGGCTTGCATCATACACATTTATGAGGTACTAATGTCTTTCTGTACCTATTCTACATCTACATTGTAATCATAGAGTTAATTTTTGTTGTTGTTTTTAGCTTTATTTCTTGATCCCTGGTGCTTACAGGAGTATCAAGCTAGGGAAAGCTAGATTAAGTACTGTAACTGGAGCCCTCTTGGTTCTGATTTCTTCACTGATCTTCACTCCAAACAGTTGATATGGGGGGCTGACTCACAGTTGTGATGCAGAGCCAGTTAATGAAAGGGAGATAAGATTGTTAGTGACCTCAGCATTCCAGGCTTCAAAGCCAGCACCATCTTCGATGGAAATTACTGGTTACTGTTAATAACTGGATCTAGGGTGTAAAGATTTACCCATGCTGGTAGGAGGTGACACAAACCCTGAGGAAAGGAGATAAAGCACCTTTAAGTGGACCGATTAAAGATTGTTGTGACCTAATTGGCAAGTGGCACTCTGGAGCACAAGAAGCAGGCTGCCTTTCTTTTGCCACTTAGTACTTTTCAACCTCAAAGTACTTTACATACATCGGCTAATTAAATCTCCAGGCAATCACATTCAAAATGCAACTCAAGAGATCTTGTATCTGTTTCAGGTGCCCATTTCCTAGGGATGAAAGCACTGTACAAAGTATCCATGAGGGTTAAAGCCCAACTCTGTTGTGCAGCTTATCTTCAGCATGCATGTGGTGGGGAGCCACCTTGTCACCAGGGAAGGTACCTTCTCACTTGGGGGAGGCTGACTTGGGTCACACGAGACCCCTAATAGCAACAGGCGAAGGTGATTTTCCTTAAGCTTGTTCCTTTGCAGTTTGTTAGGAAATACACACCACCCCTTAGAAAAGGTTCTGCCCTCCTTTTGAATATTAGTACTAAAAAATATTGTAAGTGATATGAATGCCTCCATAATATAGATGGGATATTTTTTCCTTTGGGATTTTTCTCATTTTATATAGTACCATAGGTCACTCAAATTCAGAAACTCACTTCAGTAGTCCTTCTTTCCCTCCCTCCTTTCAGTCCATCCATCTGTCCGTCCATCCATTCATCCATCCATCTGACCATCCATCCTCCTCCCAACCAAAATAAAAATTATATGACAGGGTCATTCAAATGTATACCCCCACATTCCTTCAAGCATTCATGCCCTCAGTAACTTAAGAAACTCTAGGATTAACCAGGCAGCTGACTAAGTCCAAATTCTTGTTTTACGGTTGTTTCTCTAGGGACTTTTATATTTGAGGAAAAATTAAGACAAGTATGATGGCATTTGTTAGTAAGGTTTTTGAGAGGTATGGAGAAAAGAGCATTAAGACAAATATTTAGGTTTTTTATGATTTTATCTATCCATTATTTGGTTTCCTATTACCATGGTTAATAGAGAGTTTACCAGGCTTCTGGGTATCTATATCACATGTTACCTGGCATTCTTTCTTTTATATTTTTATAAGAGGAATAGAATCCTATACCTCTACGTATCTATAGAGATATTTAAACAAATAACTTGATTAATGTCACAAAGCCATCTAGTAGTAGAGTTTTGGACTAGAAGTCAGGATTTCTGATACTTAGTCCAGCACTCACAATGCTCAGTGGTACAAACCCTCCCTAAAAAGTACTATAAGCAATATACTTTATGCTTCACTAATTTGAGTGGCACAAAGGTCTCTAAATAATAAAGACTGTAACAACAGATAGAAATATGGAACATACTCCAGTGATGAATGAAAGAAATGGACAGAGAAGAGTAGATACAGTATGATTCAATGTGTATGAAGTTCTAGTACTGGCAATCTAATTGATGGTGATAGAAATTAGATCGGTGGTTACAGGGGAAAAGAGCAACAGGGAAGGTGCACGAAGAAACTTTTGGGTGATGTTCTTTACATTGATAGGAGTGTAGCATACATGAGTGTATGCATTTGTCAAAGTGGACCCAAATATATAGTTAAGATCTGTGCCTTTCATTGTGTATAACTTCGACCTCAATAACAAAAGATTCTTAGACACCACCACCAATACAGAGACATCACTGGAGAGACTTGACTTTGTATCGTGGCTCAACCACTTAGCTGTGTGGGGGGCAAGTTTCTCAGTATTTCTAAGCTTCAGGTTTTAAATCTGTAAAATGGGGAAAGCATCACCTATCTTGCAGGGCTGCTGTGAGAATTCAAGATTACACATAGAAAGTAGCTAGCACTATTTCCAATTCATTTTACACTGTTAAGGCTAGCTAGTGTTGCTCTTATCACTGAATTATAGGGAAAGCTATCCTGTTAATTTCTTATAGTTAATATCACAGATGAAAATGTAATCTTTTAAGTGGATTGTCTTATAGTTTTTCTTTGATGCTTGTATGTTACTTTAACCTTGCACTTAACCTTTACTACTATTTTTAAATCGTCATTTTGTTTGAATCACTGTAACCAGAGTACACAGGATTTTGTATTCTACTTTCCCCCAATTATTGTAAACATTTCATAATGCTCTTGATCCTTTGCTGCCAAATGTTTATAGTTTTAGATGCTGGAGAAGTAGCCGTGGACAAGACAAGGCCATGTTCATGAGCTTATGTTCCAGCTGGGAGAGACAGTCAAGAGGACAGGAGATGTGAATAAGACCATGTCAACTACTGAGAGGGTTTGGCAAAGACAGAAGAGAGAGCAAGCTTGATAAAGAGTGGGAAGGCTGGGTAGGGAAGGCCTTCCTAAAGAAGTAACATATGATCCCAGATTTGAATCACAACAAAAAGCTAGTCACAGGAAGTCCTGGGGTAGGAGGGTCTTTCAGGGACACCACAGGTATAAGGACCTTAGGAAGCAACACCGCTGGTCTGAGATGCAGAGAGAAGGCCACTGTGTCTGGGCAAAATGAACGAGGGTGATCAGAGCCCAAGACAAAGTTGGAGAAGTAAAAAAAGGTCAGATCATGCCTGGCCTGCTGGGTAATCCCTATCACGGGGCCCAGGTCTCTCCCAGCAAAGCCGTGTCTTCACAAGACTTTACTCTCTAGTCACAGATTGTGTCGTAAACTATTTGCAGCTGGCCGGCCACAGTCATACAGCTGGTTAACTCAACTTGATATAGCTCACAAGTCTGATTTTCAGATGCCGATGCAATCTTTCAAAGTATGAATGGGACTGACTTTTAGCTAAATGTTTAAAAGGGTGGATGACATATTTTTGCCTGGCATGCTTCAACCCCTTTGCCTCCTAAAAAAGCTGCCACGCTTTGATTTGTTTGTGCCACCCAACCTAGAACCATCTGGCCACTCTTGAAGGGATTCTGCCTGAGCTATTGCAGTTAAGTCAGGATTATGCTCAGCTGGCCCTGTGGGACATAGGGCCCAAGAAATGTCATGGGGCCAGCAGGCAGGAACCTGGCCTATGAGCTGGCACCTGCTGGGGTATGTGGTAGAAGGGCCGCACCTCTTCTGGCCAAACAAGGACACACTCAACCTCCAGAGGGCTGCAGAGATGGCGCCCCACCCTTCACTTCCTCCTGTGTGAGCAGAATTCTGGCCGGAGTGAAACTCTAACTACAAATACTCCTTGTTGAGAGCTGCCTTCTTTTTCTCCACTAGTTTTCTTTTTTTAAATTTTTAAGTGTATTTATTTGTTTTTGAGAGAGAGAGAGACAGACTGTGAGAAGGGGAGGGGCAGAGAGAGAGAGAGAGGGAGACAGAATCCGAAGCAGGCTTCAGGCTCCAAGCTGTCAGTGCAGAGCCTGATGGGGGGCTCAAACTCATGAACCGTGAGATCATGACCTGAGTCGAAGTCGGACACTTAACCAACTGAACCACCCAGGCACCCGTCCACTAGTTCTCAAGACAATGGGACACAGCACTGAAAGTTGCTTGAGTTAATATATATTTTTTTTTTTTTTACCAAATTCTATGTCTGTAAAGGTTCACTCATCTACAGAGAAAGAACCTAGCTTTGCTTTAAAACGTATAGTCCTTCATCAGCCTACTACCCAAAACACGGAGTTTGGCTTGTGTTCTGAGCCCCTGGAGGCTTCCGGCACTGGGGGCACATGCTCCGTGGGATGTTTTCAGGCATCAGTGTGGGTGCTGTGCTGGATGGGAGCCTGGATCGGGGCTGTGGCAGGAGAGGAGAGCAGCCCAGATGCGGGGAGAGATAGTGAGAGTGAGAAGACTTGCTGAAGGACTGGATTTGGAGGAAAGAGGATTCACAGAGAACTCCTAGGATTTGGGCTTGAATGAGAACCTTTTCATTGCTTTCAAAGACACTGTATGAATTTACAAACACTACCAGCAAAGTAGGAGTGTAACTTTTTATCACAACCTCATTGACATTAGATTTTATCTCCTTTTCAAGGAAATCTCTCATTTTCATGATTATGAAACAGAGGCTCTTTGAAAAGATTACTTTTGTGAAATTACCTATGTTCTCTTATATCATTCCATGGAACATACTGTCTTGTTTCGGATCTTGATTTGTTGCCAAAGCCTCTTAGCTGAGGAAGTCTGGTTAACTCAGAGAAAGGAGCTCAGTTTCCACAGGCCCCAGCTGTGTTCGTGTGAAAGGAAGGAGAGGGGAAGGCAGCTCACCTTCTTCCATGACCCTAGCTAATGGACAGCTTCAGCTGTGCCTTAGGACAAGCAAGGAAAGGGTTAAGCCAAACTGTGTACACTATGCCCTACCAACCCGTCCCGCTTTTAATCTATGGCTTGTGGCAGGAGGAAGTCCGAGAGGTGGCCTTTCACATGACATCATAAAAGCCTGATTTATCGCCAGCCACCAAACATCTAGAAAATCATAACATCCTTTCAGGAAAATGCAGTGGAAAATAATCAGGTTGACTTTGATGAAAGCTTTGGTGGGGACTCCAAGTGTGACATTCTGCACAGTAACCCTTGGCAGGTGCTCTGTTTGTGCTTGGAGCGGCCTTCACAGACAAAGCCTGGAGTCCGAGTTGCTGGCTGCCCATAGCGGAGCATGGCTTTAATGTCCACAGATAAAACAAGAGTTTGGTTCACACTCTGCTAGCTTGCCTAAGATAACACTTGAGTGTATGTGAAAATGCTTTGGAAATAATAGCTCTATCTGGATGTGGGGAATTATTGATTATAGAAATATAAAGATCATACTCTTTTACATAACCCACCCCTACAGCAGCAATGCCCAACAGTAATAACTTCCTATACTGCTTCTGTTGATTTGCTCTTCTGTGCTTTCCTAGGACTATCTTTAGGACATGACTCTGCAGTTAGAACTTTTTCCTATGTAGTAGTTCCAAAGTAGTGCCCACTGTGGTATCGTTCTTAATAATTAAGGGGGATAAGAGATGACAGAGAAGACACACTCAAAAATGTCAGAGGAAATCAAGGGGTGAATTCCTCTTGCCACAAGGAATCAGTCCCAGGATTATTTGTATCACTATGTTGTTTCTCTTGATCAGTAAGTTGATAAAACCACCAAACAGGAGCCTCAGTTTCTTTTCTATGCATGATGTACTCTGCAAATAAACACAGGAAAGAGGGACAAAAAAGACTAGAGTATTGGATGGTTCTAGAATTCTGGCCACATCAAGTCTACAAAAGCTCAATGGCATAGAAAGTAGGCCTATCTTTGCAGATTGACACCAACTCTGAAGGTCCTGGCATTCTTGAGTTTGGGGGGAGAGGAGAGAGGTGTTCCAAAGATTGGGCCAGGACTGACAAAGGGCTAGTCAGGGTTGGAAGGCTGGCAAAATGAAGACTGGGATTCAGTTCTAAGTTATGTTCACTTTGTTTTACTGCTACACCTCAATTGTGTAGGGCAGAGACTTCACAGAATCAAAGGCTCAGGTAAGTACACACAGCCCTGTGAAGGTTCCTAGAAGGTTGATGCTCAGTGGAGGGAAGAGCCCCCAGTTTGGAGGATCTCAGAGTCTGGGTCCCAACACCATCAACCTCAGAATGGGTCTCCTACTGCCACATAAGGCAGCCCTAATCACTTCACTGTCAATTCCTTCTGAGTTTGATTTCTGAACTGGGAAAGCCTGCCCAAACCTGACCTTTCTGGGATTCTATATGGGGAACTGGAATGATGGGGAGGGAGCAGAGCAGAGAGGTGAGGCCCAGCTCTGGCCCTCCACATGAGTTCCATAATAACTCAAGCTTTCCTCATCTGTAAATGGGCTGGAAGAATTTTAAGGTGCCTTCTCTAAGCTACTGCTTGCCACTCTGCTAGGATTATGGGTACCTGCACAAGCACTACGTGCCTTGCATCAGTGCCATATGGATCATGTATTGCATCTTCTTGCCTAATGACTGCTCATCATTTCATAGTGGCTGTGGCAGCAGGAGCAGTGGTTCTCAAGTTCTGCTCCAGCTGGGCCCTGGTTTGGCTTAGCCTCAGCACTGCCCTGTGACTTTTGCTCCTGGTAAGCTGAGCAGTGGGGGGAGCTGGTGACTTAGCACACAATCAGATGGCCGAGGCCTATGCTGGCCCTGGTCACCTCTGCCCACAGAGGCTGGGCCCACACTTCCTGGGTGGGTCAGCCCATACTTCCTGGATGGCTCCATGTAGAGAGCACTAGTCAGGAGGCAGGTGACCTGAGGGTACAGGCGTGGTTTTGGTAGTGATGTGTTGCACGGGGCCCAGAGGGAACTATGGCTTCAAACATTCCCCATGAAAACATCCCTGAACATTTGGGGAGCTTTTCAAATAACCAGCCAGACTGAGTGCTTCAGCTGTCTTGTGGCTGTAAAGTGAATACTTGCAGTATCTTATTGCCCAGGGCTATGCATGTCACTGAGACACTTGCCTGATAAATAGTGGTGAAAGTGGGGGAACAAATCTACCACTGATGCAAATCCTAATCAAATGGCTTGGCCTACTGGAGACTGTTGCTGGGTTAGGAAGCTTCTACTCAGGGGCCTTTTAAGAGAGGTTCCCTCTTCAGTGGGCCAATGAGCCACCTCCACACCCCAGCTCTGACCATTCAGGACTTGGACATGAAGTGTTTCTGGCTGTCATTCACTCCAGAAGTCCATAGAGGCTCTGAGACCTATTACTAGTTTAGGGGTGGGGAAATTGGGAAATGCTTTGAGCTGGCAATAACAACACCTATTAATTGGGCCCCTTGCCTGAGCCATGTGCTAAGCACTTTACATACCTCCTACTGTTAAACTTTCTAACAGTCCTGTGTGCTCCATGAGGAAAGTGAGGCTCCGGTAAATGCCCACTGTCAGTTTGTGGTAGAGCCTGGATTCAAAACCAGGTTTCTGTGACCCCAGACCAGGTAATTAGCCCATTTATCTACACTCCCTCCCTTCTCCTTCTCTGTTTAGTATGTGGGCTGACAGTTGAGGTGTACAATACACCAAGTCACACATTCCCATCAAGCAGCTGTTCTTAATGAGGATGAAGTGCCACCCTGGAGAATTTGTTGAAGACATAATAGAAGGGGAATATACTTTCACTTCACTAGAGGTCCAGAAACACTAAAACTGTTGGTTAGACTGCCTGCGTGGGTTGTACACTACAGCAGATTTAGGAGTGGAAACCTGAGTCAGAAAAAAAGGAAGCATTATCAGGAGACACCACACTGAAATAAGCACATGGCTCTTGATGTCAAAACAGCACCTTCTGAAAAACTTTGACACAGCCATGGATTGTACAGCAAAAGCAAATTCATTGTTTTTCCTCAGCTGGAGGTGAAAGGTTTTATAGGGGGAGCCTCAGATGAAGAAGTATTTTGTTTTGGTTCATATGATTAATGCAGTTTTCTAAGAAAAAACAACCATCGGTTCCTCAAGCTCCATCAGGAATGGTCATGATAATGGACTTTGCAGGTAGCTAAAACATAGACCAGTGGGCAACTGCCTGTGGAAGGATTCTTCCTCATCTGTACCCCGCTGACACTACCAGGCCATGAGACTCCCAGTGGACTTCCTCTGGCAGAACCAGGCTCTGGGGTGGAATCTTCTAGGAACTGTTGGCTTTCTAGGACCACAAGGAATACTAAGAGATGCCTGACATGGGAACTCTGTGAGTTTGGGAAAGTTCCAAATGGCCTTTCCTCAGTGTCTGACCTCCATGGAATACCCTTTTCTATGAAAAGACTTCAATTCACAGAATTCAAAAGAGTTGTCCAGTCTTATTTACGCCACTGCCATGACCATAACTAACAGAAATGCAACTCTTCCTCAGGGTGTATATCTTTTCAGGTTCAGGGTCTGGATAGTGAAGGAGATTACTACTGGAGCGAGTCTGGAGAACACGTGGTATCTAAAGACTTTACCCAAAGTGACTTAGTTCTGGAGTTTGGACAGTGAGAGTTCAGAAAGAAAGGGATGTCTCTGTTTATCACCATCATGGTGATAGTAGTGACAATGGTAATATTTATCACATAACAACAGCTGCATCGTGCTTTACTATTAGGACCTCTTGGCCTATTTTCTGTAAATGTAATGTAATGTAATCCTGGCAACATTAAGGCATTCTTGCGCTCAGTAGCCATAATTGCTGGTCTTTGAGACGATCAAGGTCCAGTGATGAAGACTAGTGAGCTCATGGCATTATCATCTGATGCGTGCCACAGCAAAGAGTGAGCGACATGGCAGATGGGCAGAGAGGGAGGCCATGTGAGTGTAGGGAGTAGAGAGAGAGTTGAGACCTGAAGAGCAACAAGAAAGGGGAGGAGAATGAGCATTAATGGTGAGACTGAAAAGTACCCTGTGTAAGTATGTCACCATGGCACCTGTACAAGTAAATGGGAGGACTCTCTCAACATTTTCCCTCTAGAAAAGGTGCTAGGGTGAGCTACTCTCACAGTGGGCCAGAGGAGGGGACTGCAGCCCATCAGGGACCAAGGCCTTCAGAAACATTTTCAGAGCAAATGCTCCCTGAGCTGGGTCATGAAGAATGAGTGGGAGGGAGGATGGTAAAGGGCAAAGGTAAAGACAGTGTAGGTGTAGGATCAGGAGCTGAAAGGCACAAAGGTGTTACAGAATCTTCCAAGAGTTGCAGTTTGGTATGGCTGGGGGCAGGCTGGCATGGGATTCTCACCTTGTGCTGGGTATGGACCCCAGGCACATAGCAGTCAGGGCTCGTTTAGCATGAAATCTGCAGTTGGACCTTAGCTGAATCCCAATACTGTCACTTACTACCTGAGCCTCAGTTTTATGATTTATAAACCTGTTAAATTATATCTTCCAATAATAAAGACCAGAGACCGTAAGTGCTTAGAGCAGTGCCTGGTGTTGAGCAGACGGCAGCGACTGTCAGTGCATAACGTTAGGGCTCCACCAGGGCCTGGAGGATCTGGCAAGATGCCTTGGGGGCCATTCCAAGCCTAGGGGCTGGTTCTCCAAAGAGCGGGCCCGACATCCCTCCACCAAAACTTCTGACTGCAGCAACGGGCAACCCCCTTTCATCATTCTGTTAGTTCCCTATAGCCTGTGATGTTCTTCCTCTTCCTCTTCATTTATTTCGACTATACCCCTGTAAAACATGTGGGACTTAGGGACAGAGAGACTCAGGTGGAAAATCTCATTTGTACCACAACCTGGAGCTGGGGAAAGGATGTGATGTTTTGCGTGTTTGTCAGATAAGGCCCTCCACACATGCTCATTCTTCTCCCCTCTTCAAGTCCTAACTGACTCCCTACTCCCTGAACTCATTCCAACCTTCTCCCCACCCCACCCCATTATACCTAATCTGCCTTTGTATTCCCACAGCACTGTTCCAGTGCTGCTAACATAGCAGCCAATGAGACAGATAGGCAGTGCACATTCTGTTGTGGGGGTGCTGGCAGTAAACAAACCAGCAGGGAGGAAACCAAGACCATGATGAAAATGGTTCCTGTGTCAGGAACACAGACCAGGTGACGTTTAAGCAGAGTCCTAACTACAAGGAGGAGCCAGCTATGGGAGATCCTGGGGAAGCATTTCAGATGGGGGATGCAGCTTGGGCTAGTGCCCTGTGGTTGTAGGGAGCTGGCTAGTCAGAAATCCCAGAATTTTAGAGTGGTCCATGAGCATGGGGTAAGGTAGGCTGTTACAGGTGGCAGTGAATCCAGGATATAATAATTTGGAGCTTCAAGAAAGATCCCTGGATACATTTCTTCCTCTGGGTACTCGTCAGACCCTCTGCCTGCAGGTGGCCTCAGGGATTCACTTGGGGAACCTGTTGGCCACCTAGGGACTGGTGAGCAGATTGGACTCATTTTAGGGGTCCTGGGAAAGGGATGGAGGCCAGAGCAGCACAGACAGCCTCTGTCAGGAGTTCCAAAGCCCAGGGGCTTCCTTTTAGGCTGTAGGTCCTCATCCACTTGTAGGCACCCTGGAGTTCTTGGAGGAGGAGAGTGGGATCTGATATAGTAAGTTCTTCTGGGATAACCTATGTCACTGTTACCAAATTACCAAAAATAAATGGAGGGAAATACTGTGTGCCAATTGATGGCACACAGAAAGTGTCGCAGGGTCATGGTACAGAGAAGGTCTTTCAGGAGAAAAGATTTACCTTCTTCCTGTCAAAGGAGGGAAATATCTCAATGATGGTCAGGGCACCTCAAAGCCTAGTAAGTGCCTGCCTTACTCGAGCCAGTGGCAGAACCTGAAGGGCCACTTTGATCTTTATCGGGTGACTCAGCCCTTCTTGCACCACCATCCCTCTGACTGGAGCACTGGAAAAGTCACCCTATCCAAGGAGGCACAGAGGGTAGAGGAGGAAAAGACACATGAACCATCCTGGCAGATGAGCTCAGTCCTGAAGGCTCAGCATCACACTTTAACAGCCCAGTGCTTACACCTCATTTCTCTTGAACAGTTTCTTTCTTTCCTATCCTTTTCTCTCTCTTTTCCCCCTGAAGGAGTCATTTATTTTAAAGGAAAGTCTTTTAAATATTGGCCAACATTCTGTTTAATATTTTATATGTGTTTGGGGGCTCCTTGTATGTCTCTAGCTTACCCTCCTGAAGGGGAGATAGAAATGCTGCCAATAACTCAACACATCTTTTTTCCCAAAACACATTAGACAGTTCCTCAGAGCCCCAAAGAAGGCCCTGACTTGGCCTGCCCCTTTGGGATTTCCTGCCCTTTCTCTTTGGTTACCAGCTGAGAAAGCACACCCTGGCACTTTGTACCCCCAACCACTTTTTCCATTTTGGCCAGTTCTCTCTGCTTGGAAGTCATGCTCCTTAGACAATGGTGGATAGAAGGGGCTTCATTTCTGTGACACCTGGGTCATTTCAGCATGTTTCCTTGTCATTGGTTCTATAACTGTTCTTCTGGTCTGTCTGAAATTTTTGGTTTTGTGGGGGAGAAAATAAATTTCTCCTTTTATATCTTCAAAATATTCCCCTCTCCTAGGTTAAGGCCAATCCAATGTGGCCTTGACTTTATAAAACCTGCCTTCATGACCTGCTGGTAGTGTCTATGTGAAAGATGTAGGGTGCCAGCTGTGCTGGTCCCATCAGCAGGTGGACAAGCTGGGGCCCAGAAGGGACTGTCCCTAGAGTCCTACAGGAAGTTAGCAGGATGCAGTGGTACTCAGGGCAGGATGGGTCTCTGATCCTAATGCATACCAGGAACAGCCAGCCACATGTAACCCCTTACCTTTATTCCTCACATAGACCCTTCCTCACTTTGAGCTTTTTCTTTTGTTATTTAATTTTTTTCCTGTTTTGGAATAGTTGCTTATGGGGACTCCTCAGGGGCTTTTAGCCACCACCTCTGACCCTGAAAGAGTGGATCCAGCTACATCCTAGGGATGTCTGCTGAGGAGGTGGGCATCAGCCAGATCAAGTGGGTACTTGCTTTCATTCTCTTATCTGGTTGCCCTTCTCTATCTCTGTCTCCTCAGGTAACTTGGTGTTCCTCAACAAATTCTGTGGATTTTGTTAAAAGTGGAATTGGTGGGATCCTTAGATAGGCTGAATGAATCAGAATTCCCGAAGGGGACCCTCAGCAAAAGTGTGCTAAAATCACTTCCTCAGACCCGTATGCATTTTGGGGGGTTATTCAGCTTGGTATCCCTGGGACCCAGTCCACTTCTGGGTATACAAATAGGTATTAAAAGGAAAAACAGTCTCTCTCCTTGGAATGTAGCCCAGACTGTCCAGTGTAGCCAGACACTTCACGACTGCCCTACCCCTTGAGGTTCTCAATTACTTCCATCACCAAATGGCTCCCAAATTGCTTAAATGAGGCAAGTGGAGCCTGCAAAAGTCCTTTTGAAACACTGAAGAGCACAAAGAAGAACATCCTGAAGGCGAGCCTTCCCTGGAGATCACGTTCTGACTCTGCCTCAGCAGACCTGCTCCCAGGGCTCACAGCCCCCATCTAGCCCCCAGCTTCCCCAGATAGCTACCCTTCTGGGCCCAAGGCCCACACCCACGCATTCTGCTGGGTCCTGACTTTTCCTGGCAATTGGGAGCTCCTCCCTGGATGCCCTCTATGCCCGCTGGGCCTGGCAGGCCCACGTCCACAGCACCAACATGCAGCCTGCAGCCTCTAGTCTGATGATTTGCTGCCCTTTCCCCAGGGATGCTTACCTGCCAGGTAAGACCCTGATTCCACCTTGAGGAAATGGGTGAGTTACGGCATGCATGGGGGTACCACTATGTTGTGGGTGGGGGCCCTGTCAGCTGAACTGGTAAATTACCACTGTGATCACCTCTGCCAGGCTTCCGACTGTCTCCCCTCAACATGCCCTGCCCCCCAGCTTTCCTGCTTCTCCTCTCAGTTTCCAGAAACAGGGCCCACAGAGCAACCAAATGGCTTCTCCATTAAGCTCAAGGCTTTGTCACTGACTGTCCTTTGCTCCTGCTCTCCTCACCACTTTGTATGTCATTTCCTGTGCTGTGTCTTCTCATAGTGTCACTGCTGTGCCAGTGCTGCCACATGGGTGAAAGTCTCCCGGGGCCCTGCACCCATGTGTGGGTGTGGCCCCCCCACAGCTCTACCCACCCCATAGTGCTTCCATGCTTTGTGCCAACACCCTTTCTATAGCTGCCACCTCTGCACACTCGCTATGCACCTTCTGTCTATGACATCACCTCATTTTTCCAGTCATTTTACGTGCTGGATATCATCTCCGTTTTGCAGATGAGGAAACTGAGACTGACAGAGTTAATGAGTTGGGGTGGAGGAGAATGAGCTTCAAACTCTCGCCTGCTTTACACCTAAACTCTTGCTCTTAACCACTGAGCTTCTTTCCCACAATCGAATGGAAGCTCCACGTGGGCAGAAAGTGTTTCTTGCCCATTTGCAGGGACCTGGGAAGTGTGCGGGATGGCCTCCTGCGTACAGGCCCTTCCCTGAAGAAGTCTTCCCCTGGTTCTCTCTGTTACAGTGTCCTCTTAATGTCCCTTCTGTCCCTTGCCACAGTCTGTAATTACTTTGTCAATTAGTTTATTGTTCTACTGTCAGCCTCCCTAAAATGTTAAGCTCCATGAGGGACAGAAGTGTGTCTTTCTCATTTACCTCTATCTTCAGGATCTAGCACTGTGCCTGGCACACAGGAGGCACTCAACAAGTATCTGTCGAATGGACACAGGAATGCTTAAAACCAAAGTCAGTATTCCCCCCCTGCTAAATACACCCGTCCCCTTTCCTATTGCATTGTAACCATTAACACCGCCTCCTTTCCTTAGAATTCTGGTCAGCTTTTAGCTGTTTCTTCTATATTTTCCACACATCATTCATTTCCAAACCTTATTGCTGTCAGTTTTCCCTTTCATGGCCTTCAGATCACATGTACATGGATGACGACAGTCCCCTTCTTTTCACAGACCAGTGTTTCCCTGGCTTCAGGGTCCCTTCTCTCTCTGAGATGTGGCTCATTCTTTCAGAAGCTCTTTGTGACATTCCTTCAGTTAGAAATCTCAATTACTTGCCAAATAAAATCCAAATTCTCTCTCTGACTTCCAATTATCTTTGAAGATTTGATCCCAACCTACATTTCCAGGTTTATTTCCCATTCCTTTCCAAATATTCCCTGCATTCAGGACAAGTCAGATCAATCAGGAAGCACACATATGCTGAGGACTCCCCTACCTTCCCAAATGTAAAAATTCAATGAAGAAGCATTAATTGCATGCCTACCACATTCCAGGTACTGCATGCTGAACATACACAGCTAAATGCCATGAGGCTGGAGTGGGGAGGTTAATTCACAAGCTAGGTCAGAGACAGCCTGTCTCCCAAGCAGACCACCCTGATGGCTCCCTTGGGCATGGGCAGTCAGGCCTCCTGTCCCTTCTCTGGTCTGGCTGGGCAAGAGGTGAGTAGGAAAGGGCTCTGCATAAAGGTGACAAAACCTGGTAGGAGGAGCTCAGCAGGTGCCAGAGGGACAGGACCTTGATCCCTCTCCCGAGGGAACCAATGTTCCACAGGGAATAATAACCAGGGACTTTGGAGAACCAGCCTGTCCAATATGTGATTTTAGACTGGCTTATTCATAGGGCACTTGGGTGGCTCAGTCGGTTAAGCATCTGTCTCTTGATTTGGGCTCAGGTCATTATCTCACAGTTTGTGTGATCCAGCCCTTTGTGGGGCTCTGCTCTAATAGCATGGAGCCTTCTTGGGATTCTCTCTCTTCCTCCATCTCTGCCCTTCCCCTACTCATGCTCTCTCTCAAAATAAATAAATAAACTTAAAAAAAAAACCCTGGCCTATTCATTAAGATATAGCTTGTTTGCCAAATTCTTGAAATTACAGAACATCTTATTTGCTATGTCATGTGGAGAATGGAAGATACAGGAGACCCAGACAAGGTTGGAGAGTCCAGCAGAAGCAAGGGCATCCCTGAAGCCAGGTAATTCACACAAGTGCTGGGAGAAACACTGTGTTGCCTTCAGCATGCAGGGACAAGAATTCGAGCATTTTTTTTCCTTTAATATCTTAAAAACAGTCCCCAGTAGGCTGATGAGTCTGGAAGCATCCAAGTGGCTGAGACTCTGGTTACCAAAATAAAATAAACTGCAGTGCCTCTAGCTTTACACAGAATGGTAGGGGAGACAGTTCTGTAAGCCAATAACGGAGCTCAGTGACAAATGTCATTAGGGGGGACAGTGGAGGAAAAAAAGAGGAGAGATGAGTACCCATTCTTTCATGGGACAGACAGGGCTCTGCAGGGGAGAGGGTGTCTGGGCTGAGTCCTGCAGAATCATGGAAACCTTCCATGGAAAGCCGGGGTGGGAAGGACAAGCCATTCCCTCTATTTGGGATGTCCTTCTCTCCATCTGGACCCACTCACATTATACCCATCCCTCAGGAACCAGCTTGGATGCCACCTCTTCCCAGAGCACACTGATCCTAAGTGATCTGGTCTTCCTTCAAACTCAGGCAGCTCTAGGCTCTTCCCACTGACATGACTCGGTTCCCCACATCCTTGTTGTTGATGTGCAAGGAGGCTGTACTTGCGGCCTCTTCTGGATGGGAAAGGAACTCTTATCTTACTCATTACCACCCTATCCATACTGCCTATGAATGCCATGTATTCTGCCTGCAGTGAGTGCTCGAGATATATTTACTGAAAGATTATCAGAGTCATTGTTTTAAGCTCTTTCCTCTGGTTTGATGAGAACAGGCCTGGAGCTCTATAATTTGGGCAATGGTTCATCATATTCTCTTTTCAGGATTTTCCTACTATTCTTTCAAAGTGACAATATAAGCAGTGTAGTTATTCTGCGTGAATATCACAGGAAGTCACATCTCTAACATACCTGCACGTTTCAGTAGTTAGTTTGATCTGAAGAAAACCTTTCTCTCCAATGCCATGCTTTCTGAGTTTCTTACTTATTTGAAACTGCCTATGGAGCTGTATTCAGTAACACAGGAGGTTCTATAGGTTATTTTTACATCACTATTGAGGGCTGCTCCATAAGGTATGGCTTAATTTTGTAACTAGGAACACAATGTTACTGAATTTATATGAGAAAAACACACAAAGCATCAGTCCTGCTCACCCTTATTCCTTGCTAATATAGTGAAGAAAGTTTTGAACGAATTCTAAAAATACACAATTAAATTTTCACAAGGAGAAGTGTGACTCTTGCCTCCTCCATAAAAATGCAAAGCTGTTTTGCACAAAGAACTGTCAGATCCGTTAGTTTCATAATACTTTAATTCATAGGTAGCTTAGCTAATTACTACTCCCAAATAATGAAACATTGCAACTATTAATAATTTTAAATAAAATCATTCTTGTAAAATGGCTACATTTTATCAGTCTAAGTACAAAAATATTGTGGTGATCATTGGCTGCTGCCTCCCTGTTTAATATTTCTGCTGGCTGTTGCAGAGCTCTTGATGATAAAGCATCTAAAACATAAACGGTCTTCTCTTTAGAGTTCTTCTTTGAATTTATTGCTCTAAATTTCCAGATATAATGGCCATAAAGGCAACACTAAACAGAATCAAAACTAAAGAGAACATGAGCTTTTTTTTAGGCAAGCTTTCAAAATACACAAATGTAATTATAATTCTTATTTTTTAAAGTTTTAACCTAGAGTATTGTTACAGAATACCGTTCACATGCTAGGTAGGTTTCAGATTATGTGAAATATCACTTGTCATAAAATTGGGTTTCACTGGTGCAGGTATGCATTAACCCTTTCTGGCAATTAAGGTCCTGTTTTAGAATAACATTGTGATGCACTCTCAGAAAAATAAACCTGGGTACTAGGAAGAAATGAGACTATCACACTGTAGGGTTTTTATTAGTCTTGCCATTACCCACCTCAATCCATGTTTCAAGTATGCATCATTCACTTCTTAACAGATGAGAAAGCTCAATCTCAGAGGTCAATTTGGAAGATCAGACTGATGATTTCTCAATCTCAATTTAACATGTTATATTTATGTGCTATGTGCCAACAACATTAAAGATATAACATTGTGCATCTAGCTTCTTTTAGATCACATACAATAATACATTTTAATTTTCCTAATAATGCACCTATTAAACTAAGATTCCTAGAGGAACCGAAATCCTCTACCATTGCACCTTGTAACATGAAAGCACGTTACACAAGGTACAGATGCAATAGATCTAAATGTTCTTTCTCTAATTACTACATCTTGTTTATTATGTGCAGGCCAAAGGGCATTTTTTTCTTTTGCTACATTCCAACTCATTCTCAAACAAAAGGCCAGTTACCACAGGTTATTCTTTCTAAACCATCTCTTCTCTATTTCTGAAGAAAAGGTTATTGCATCCTTCTCTAATAAAGACATTTTTACTGTGCTTCCAAGATATCTCTTAGATGTTACACTCCTAATTCCTCTTTCAGAAAACAGTTCTAACATGCTTTATTTCTTTATGTGGGTGCCCAGTTCCTGGTTTCATAGTTCCCCAAATTCATTTATCAGAGAGCCCTAAAAAGAACACAGTGAACTTTCCAGCACGTCTCCTGGCCAAGTGAATCTGAACCTCACCTTATGAAAAAGGTCCTCCAAGTAGCTACCTAGTTGTCTGACCTTAGCGAGGCACACTTCCATGTGGCCTCGGTTTCTTCAGCTGTGAAGCAGCGGGGATGGGTTTCATGGCTGAGGCCTCTCTCGGTGCTCCAGCTCCAAGACTGCAGCCCCTTCCTTTCCCTGTCTTGTTTTGTGGAGCCTGGTGTCGATGAGTGCACTTGTAGCACAAGGAGTTTTAACTGTCAACGCAGCTGTGAGCCCAGCAAAGACTGAAAGGATTACCTTTTTTGCACCCGGTGTTTACAACTGTCCTCTGACAGCACTCTTAATGATCAAACTCCATGTCAAGAAAAAAACAAATAGTAACTATACATTAATTTCTTTCTTTTTATAAAAAAAAATTTTAGTGTTTATTTTTGAGAGAGAGAGAGGAGAGAGAGAGAGAGAGAGAGAGAGAGAGAGAGAGAGAGACGGCACATGCTCACATGAGTAGGGGAGGGGCAGAGAGAGGGAGAAAGAATCTAAAGCAGGCTCTGAGCTGAGTACAGAACCTGACATGGGGTTTGATTGCACGAACTGTGAGATCATGACCTGAGACGAAACTAAGAGTTGGACGCTGAACTGACTGAGCCACCCAGGTGCCCTGATTTCTTTCTTTAAAAATGGGAAGAGGCTCCTTTAAGTGCTGCAACCCTCTTCCCGAGTGTCCCATTGATGGCTTGTGACAGTGGCACCTATTTAAGAATATGTGAGATATGCCACAGTACATTAGTAACCAGGCAGAACCCGAAAGGCTCCAATTCTTCTTTCATTATAATTTCCAAGTAGGTTAAAATACAAGGACAGAGGGAAAACCCCTCTTAACTCACTATCTACTAATTAAATGTTTTATAGAATTATGGCAGTCTTGTTAGATTGGGGAAAAAAATGAACAAGTGAATGAAACAGAAAACTACCTAGCAACCTTGCCATGCCTCTCTGGGGAGGCGGGACCAGCTCCACAGTCTGTGACAGAACTAGATCAACAATGAAAACTGGTGAGTGGCTTTTTTGGACTCTTCACAGGATGAAAACTAAGCTTGGTATTAAACACGTACATGTTTCCCTTTGAGTACCTTATCTCAATAATTATGGCCATGCTGGTTTCACCACCATTACCAGTGTGCACATTCCCCTTAGATCTAATCGGGCAAGGAGACACTTTGGGGCTGGCTGACTTGTGCCTGCTGCAGCATGTAGGCAGCAGCCCACACTCATCCCCGTGGCTTGTTCTCATCCTGTCTTAGCTCACTCCTGTCATGCAGGTTAGGGACACTTAAGGACTAATTCAAAGAGTCAAGTTGATCTAAAGGAGTGTACTGGACTGACCTGTGAAGGCCCAGTGCAGTTTTCTCCCAAGCTGCCCTATGCTCATGTTCTTCGGTTTGCATTTCTGATTTTTCCAGGCAAGGGACAGAGAAGCAAAGCTCCTGGAACTAACTCCCTTCTAAGATGCTCCACGAGCCTCGATTTCTGGGTCCTGTATCACCCACACTCTAACTATGCTGTGTGCACACCTCCTTGAAGTAAAAGAGCAGTTGAAGATATCTGTGATCAGGGGTTAGAACACCCATGGATCTCTTGCCCAGGAGATCTGAAGCCAGGATGCAGCTGAGGCCAGATGTGTTACTCCTCCTTCATCCTGACCCTGGAGAAAGTGGATGTAAATGCGGGCTTTTAGGTCGTGGTATATAGGTGTCACTGCTCAGTTTTTAATGTTTCTGGGACCATCTCTCTGCACCTACCTGTTTGTCTTTAGATAGAAGCCATAATCTCTGCCTCATAGAGTTGTAAGGAGGACTAAATGAGATAATGTATTTGACAACCTGTAGATGCAGGCACTTCATAATGACAGAAATCATCCTTCTTTCTGGTCTGAAACAAACAACTGTACAAATACCTCTTTTCCAAGCATGCATTGGCAAAAAAAAAAAAAAAAAAAAAAAAGAAAGAAAAAAACAAACCAAAACAACAACAAAAACACAAACAAAACCATGAACTCCTATGTCACATGCTCAGCTAGCTATCCTCTGCACTGCACATGATGAGAACCAAAAGCTCCTCATTTTATGTTTTTACTGATAGTGATACAGAGCTCTGAGACATTAATCTGAGCATATTCTTGATAGAACTGGTACATCTGAGATCATTAGGTTTCCTAAGAAACTGTTTTTTTATTTGTTTGTTTGCCAGCTCAGATACTGTTTAAGGTCTCCTGCTGGCTATGTTTTGCTGTGTGTCCTTCCCCTGCTTGTCAGATATACAAAGGCTACTACACACATATGTACATACACACAGGGGTGCTGTCTTGGCATTCTTCCCAACCTTTGCCAGGTTATCCATTTCTGCTTAAGCTTCCTCTTGGTCTCTCAGGCTTGCTTGCTTTTTATTTTGGCCTTCCAGCTCACTTTCAGTCATTCAGATCGTCAACCCATTGTATTCTTGGCTCTACTGCTTCTTTCCTTGGCTTGAGCCCCTCATGTCAATCTCCCTGGGGGTCCTAATACTGGTCAGACAGATTTTCCCCCTCTGACTTCATGGCATCACCTTGATGTCCTCAGCTGGTGTCATTTCTCATCCATCCCCTGACTCATTCGTATTATTTGTCTTATTCAAATTAGACTTCAAGCCGCTCTAAGAAAAATATTTAAGTTTTTCTTTTTCTATGATCAAAGATGGTGCTGTGCTTACAACTGGTCTTCAGAAACAAGTGCAAAAGACACGAATAAATGGAAAGACATGCTGTGTTCATAGATCAGAAAACTTAACATTGTTAAGATGACAACACTAGCCAAAGAAATCTACACATTTAATGCAATCCTTAATAAAATCCCAATGGATTTTTTTGGCAGAAATAGAAATTCCTACTAAAATTCATACAGAATCTCAAGGGATTGAGAATAGATAAAAGATTCTTGAAACAGAGGAACACAGTTGGAGGTCTTTTCCTGATTTCAAAATTTATTATTAAACTATGGTAAAGTAGTGTGGTATGGGCATAAAGACAGATGAACAGAACAAGGGAATAGAAATTCCAGAAATAAACCCTCACATGTAAGGTCAAATGATTTTTGACAAGGGTACTAAGACCATTCAGTGGGGACAGTCTTAAACAAATGAAGTTGAGAAAGCTGGATTTCCACATGCAAAAGAATGAACTTGGACTCTTATACCATATGCGAAAATCAACTCAAAATGAATAAAAGACCTAAACTTAAGAGCTAAAATTATAAAACTGTCAGAAGAAAACGGGAAAAGTTTTAGACATTTGATCTAGCAATAATTTCTTGAATAGGACACCAAAAGCACAGGCAATAAAAGTAAAAATAGATAAACTGGATTATCAAAATTTAAAAATGAACAGAATGGAAAGGTAGCCTACAGAATGGGAGAAAATATTTGCAAATCATATATCTGATAGGGGGTTAATATCCAGAATGTATAAAGAACTCCTACAAGTCAACAACAACAAAATAAACAACCCAATTTTTTAAAAAAATGGGCGTAAGATTTGAATAGACATTTCTTCAACAAAGATATACAAAGAGCTAATAAGCAAATGAAAAGATCCTCAACACTTCTAATCATTATGGAAACACAAATCAAAACCACAATAAGATACCGCCTCACATCCATTAGGACGGCTATTATTAAAAAACAAAAAACAGAAGATAACAACTGTTGGTAAGGATGTGGAGAAACTGGAACCCTTGAGCACTGTTGGTGGCAATGTAAAATGGTGCAGCTGCAATGGAAAACAACTGGAAGGTTCCTCAAAAAAATTAAAAATAGAATTAATGTAAGATTCATCAATTCTGCTTCTGGGTATCTATCCAAAAGAATTAAGAAGCAGAGTCTCAAAGAGATATTTATACATCGATGTCCATAACAACATTATTCACAATACTCAAAAGGTGGAATCAATACAAGTGTCCATTAACAAATGAATGGATAAGCAAAATGTATATACCTAAAATGGAATATTATTTAGCTTAAAAAAAGGAAGGAAATTCTGACACATGCTACATGGATAAGCCCTGAAGATATTATGTGGAATGAAATAAGCCTGACACAAAAAGATAAATAGAAGATTCTACTTACATGAGGTACCCAGAGCAGTAGTAAGATTCACAGAGACAGAAAGTAGAATGGTGCTTTCTAGGGACTGGGGTGGGGAGAATGGGGAACTACTATTTAATGGGTACAGAGTTTCAGTTCTGTGAGACAAAAGAGTTCTGGAGATGGCTGGTGGTAATGGTGTCATAATAATGTGATGTAGTTGAGATCATTGACCCGTATAGTGGAAGATGATTAACCTAGTTAATTTTGTTATGTGCATTCATCACAATTAAAAAATATTCCTTTAATATTCAACTTAAAAATAAATAAGTCATTACTATACTGAATCTCTTAACTGTCCTTTATCTTTCAAAAAGTGTCACACCAGAACTACTCCTTTAGGTGGTATCTGAACTTTAATTTTTGTATCATCAGCACTTAGCACAGTGCTAGTTGCATCATAGGAACTCAATATACTCGCTAAAAAAAAAGAAGAAAAAAGTGCAGGGATGAATATATGAACTCTGATTATTCCCTTCTTAAATTTCTCTTTAAAAACTTATTTATCTATTAACATGCAGTGTTATATTAGTTTCAGGTGTATAATATAATCATTCAACTATTCCATGTATCATCCAGGCTTTCTTAAATTTCTAGGGCTACTCACTCAACTATTTCATGTTCAACTGATACATATATATAATATATATATATATATATATATAAAATACATATACATATATACAAAATATATATTATACATATACATATATACATATACATAATATATAAATATATTATATATATATATATAAGTTGATATATATCATGTATATTTCTTTTTTAGGTGAAGAATTTTCCATTTATATAAAATATATTAGTTTTCTTTTTATGTCAAAAGCCCTTAACATTTTTATTTTTATTTATTTATTTATTTATTTTTAATGTTTATTTTTGAGACAAAGAAAGACAGAGCATGAGCAGGGGAGAGTCAGAGAGAGAGGGAGACACAGAATCGGAAGCAGGCTCCGGTCTCTGAGCTGTCAGCACAGAGCCTGATGTGGGGCTCGAACTCGCCAACTGTGAGATCATGACCTGAGCTGAAGTCCGACACTCAGCCGACTGAGCCACCCAGGTGCCCCACCTTTAACGTTTTTAACATGGAACTAGAAAGAAGAGTATAATGAATGTCTATACATATCACCCAGAATCCACAATTCAGAGCTTTGTTTTTGGCCACGGTATATGTTACCATAATTTCCTCAGAGTCAGGGTCACATCTTTTTGTCAAGTACCTCCCAATGTATGTGTATATATGAGGAGACTGATACAAAGAAGTTAAGTAAGTGGTCAAGTTCACACAAATGGTAAATGGTGGACTTAGGACATCTATCTCCATAACCCTAGGTATATGAGATCTTCCAAATCCATTAGGATGAATCTCTTTATTTTCACTTATTTATGCAAGTGAATTATTTTAACTAATAAGATTAATTTTCCAACATGACTTGGCCAATTTTCAGATATGGTTAATTAAAATTTTTAGGGGCGCCTGGGTGGCTCAGTCAGTTAAGTGTCCGACTTTGGCTCAGGTCATGATTTCACGGTTTGTGAGTTCCAGCCCCGCGTCGGGCTCTGTGCTGGCAGCTCGGAGCCTGGAGCCTGGAGCCTGCTTCAGATTCGGTCTCTGTCTCTCTGCCCCTCCCCTAAGCACTCTCTGTTTCTCTCTCTCTCAAATATAAAAAATTAAAAAATAAAAACAAAATTTTCTTAAAGAGAAACAAATGCCAGTGTTTTACTGTCATTGGTATTTGAGTTTTGGAAATATCCTCACTACTGTCTCTAAGCACTCAGTGTGGCTTCTTGAGCCCTGACTATTTGAAGCATGTGCTAAGACATGTGGGGTCTGATGGCAACAGGGCCTCACAGCTGTGCAGTTCGGAAGAGAAAGTTACTACCTCTACAGTCCATTGCTACTTAAGTTGCTAAATTAGACCCAGATTTATCTTTTTTTTGTCATTGAGGAAGCAATTTATTCATTTTAGAAAAATGTTTTTTGCCCTACTCTCTTCTTTCCCCTGTTCCCAAGGAAGATTTACTACCACGAATCACAAATTCAGGCTCAGATGAGGTAGCATCTGCAAAGAGCTTTCTTTGTAAATGTGAATCAGTACATGCAGTAAGGTAGACTGACTTGATTGTAAGAAAATGTAACTTTCTATTTTCCTATCCAGGTTTGGCTCCTGGCTGCACACTGTGACCCCTTCCCTCCATAAAATTGAACTGAGCAAAGGATTGAAGGTCTCTAACATACAGTACACTGTGTTGGAGAAGGGCTGAGTGTTCCTTCCAGTGGTCTCTCACCAGGCACAAGGCACACAGGAAAGACTCACAAGGAAAGACTGAGTCTGGCATCCCAGAAGACTATGCTAGATGCTTTCTCAAGGGGGAAACAGGTGCAGCTGTGTAGTACTGGGCCCATGGACAGACACGTCTCACCAGGAACCTCTGCTCCATCCAGCATCCCATCTCACTGAAGTCAAACTCCCATTCTGCACCAGGCCATTCACAGAGAAGAAATTTGTTCTGGTGGGGGTGTAAAAAAAATCCTCATCTATTATAGCCTATGGTCATTCATCGTGATATTGCAAGAGATCTGAATGATTAAAAATGCTGAATTAATTCTTTCATTCAATGATTTTGTGTCACGCTATGATGGTGGATATGGCAGCCACACCTCCTGTCTCATGGAGCACATGAGAGCTGTTTCAGCCTGCACAGAGTGGCTATTTCAGCCCTTCATTTACCCAAATAGGACCCAGGTAAGTGGTTCATCAATGGTGACATGAATCATCCAGCCACACTGCACTACTCTGGTGAAGAGGACATTCTAGAGGGTTTGGCTTTACCACAGAAGGGAGATCAGGTCCCTGGGAGCCTGGTTCTCTTGGCTGACTCATAGACATCTGACCAGGACGCCATCAGATTCCTGATGAGATGAAGGCCAGACGATGTGCCCATGAGCATGGTGGAGTCTCTGTCTCTCAGTTGTTTTTGCAGATAGAGCTGAGAGTGAAGTGTGAAGGGAGACAGAGCCAGGATTGAGCTTGTCTGGCACAGGCCTGCAGACAGAGTCCATTAGCCTCTGTGCTGGAAGTGGCGCTTATGCACTTAGGCAGGTGCTGAAATGAGAGAGCCTGAGCCTGAAGACGCTGGTCAAGTCTCGATATGACAGCTACCTTGTGGATCATAAAAACCAGATGAGCCAGCAGATAACTGCTATATGGTAACTTGTGTCACGATAAAAATGTCAGTTTTCTGTATTATTTTACAACATCGACTAGCTTAGGAATGCTTTCAAGCAGGACACCGATACCCTCCATTGTTAAAAACAGACCTAGGCATTTATTAACTGGTATTCACACGGCTCTTTCACTACCTGAGTTTATGAAGCGAGACCAGATTTCCTGTCCTTAGTATTCCTTCAGGAGCAGCAACCATTTGGGTGCTATAAAATGTTTCCATCAAAAATGATAGTCAAGGAGAGGCACCCTAGGCTCCTCACTCCTACCTACTCACTTTCTTTCTCCCTTGAGAGTTAAGCAAAATTCTCTTTTGTTAATTTTATTCTTTACTCCTTAAAGTGATTCCTGTAACAAAGAACTCAAGTAAAAAATCCACGTAATAATTATGAGTAGAATCCACCCCCTACCTTTTTCAAAGTATAAGATGAGCTCTGTGGGTAGTGAGTGTCATGCCAGCATGGGCCTGGAAACTGGGCTTCTCTCTTCAATTGTGCCTCGTACAGCACTGGGGTCCAACACTTCTGGAGGATTCTCATGGAAGAATTCAGAGGCTGGGAGTGTGAAGGGTATGTGTTTGCAAACAGATATCCAAAAGATGATCTAGGAAATAGCCCTGAATTCTAAACTGAAAGTCATTGTCTTGAGGGCTCTTTTCTCTTCAGTTGGGGTGGTCCATCATGAACTCACTTTATAAAAATTGTGGTTCTTTATAATGAAGATGTACATGACGCTATCTCTTTATGGGGACTTAGGGGAAAATATCAATTATTAGCCAGCAGTTGCTTCTCACACTTCACCTGGTTCACTGTTTCAAAGCTGAAGTTAAATTTGTGCAATCTTGTTACATTTACAGTGTTTACACCTGGAACGAAGAACATACAGTATAGTTCTGCTGACGGCTGGCCAGGACTCCCTAAGCCGCGCCACAGAGCCCAGAAATATAATCACCTTGTGTGAAGGTGGGAATTCATTATAGGCATTATGGGTCAGGTGGAAGACTTGACTTCCATTTTTATGCAATACTTCATGTACTTTATGATATACTAATTCATATCAAGTCTACTGATCATGAATAAAAAAGTAATGTCTCTGAATGATTAATTTTTAAAGAATAAAAGAGCAAGATTAAAAAAATATAGCATATATGTTTATAATCCTTCATCTCAAAACCATAGAATCTGGAACACTTAAAGCACCTGAGAAACTGCGTGGCTCAACTTTCCTCTTACAGACCAGTGACTGAGGCACCAGCCCCAGAGAGGTCAATGTCTTGACCACAGTCACCTTGGCAGCATGGTGGTGTCACCCCAGCCAAGCCTATTGTTAAAAATGTCCAAGGAATGAGGAAGGCTTGAGAGTTGTCTTCTAATATCTGAAAGACTCACATGGGCAAGGGATTGGCATTGTTTGGGGTAGATAAATATAGAAGTTATATGGAGGCAGATTTTAGTTTAATAGAAAAAAATAGCTTTAATGGAAAAGAAATAACAGCTTTCTGACAGAAAGGGCCACCTTGTGACCTAGTGACCAACTCCTCATCACTGGGCAAAACAGACCCCGCTTAGCCTCTGTGGGATATGTGAGCATTTGTGCATTGGGTGGGAGGCTGGAAAATCCCACCGCTGGGCTGGGTGGGAACATGGGAGATTGCACACTGGGAGTAACTTTGTGGCAGGCTTTTATTTTTTTTACAACTTTATTATCCTATATTTTACGTATCATATAATTCACCCATTTCAATTGTACAATGCACTGATCTTTAGTTACTTGAACAAAGTAAGCAACGTTACCATACATCAGTATGGTATATTATACTATACTGAGGTGTAGTATATTATCACCTCAGTTAGATCCCACTAGGACAGCTGTTTTAACTAAAGTACCATCTCTTGGGGCACGGCTATCTAGTGAGGAGCCACCTCACCCACACCAAATCATGGTGGTGTGTATTGCAATCCGAGCACCTTACTGTGAGTGGATCAGATGCTGTAGCAAAGAACAAGGGCAGGAAGGAAGGGCTGGATGGAGAGGAGCAGATTGGGAGGTAGGTGAGAGCTCTGGGGAGGTCAATGTGAGCCCATGGGTGAACCAAAGGGCTAGTGTTGTGAGGTGGCAACAAGATAAGAGCATATTCCTTTTCCACTGGTTCTCCTCAACTCCGTATAAGATTCTAGTTATAATAAATCTGTTTAAAGTAGTGGACACTTTTACTCTGACAGTTTATCATAGCAAACTTTAGAGGGCCTTTAATTTTTTTTTTTCAACGTTTATTTATTTTTGGGACAGAGAGAGACAGAGCATGAACGGGGGAGGGGCAGAGAGAGAGGGAGACACAGAATCGAAAACAGGCTCCAGGCTCTGAGCCATCAGCCCAGAGCCCGACGCGGGGCTCGAACTCACGGACCGCGAGATCGTGACCTGGCTGAAGTCGGACGCTTAACCGACTGCGCCACCCAGGCGCCCCTAGAGGGCCTTTAAGAATAAATCACTTGAAAAAAGAAACTGAAGCTAGCTGCTAGCAAAAAGAGATTATCATAATTGTAATGTCCATTTTTTAAACAGCACCATTTATTTTCAAACCACTTTATTTCCCTAATGAGTTAACATATGTTTACCAGAAAAAGGGAGTCCTCTTTAAACTCAGGCTCCCTGTGGTGCATCCCCAAAAGAAGTATCAATGCCTTGGACACAGACATTCTGTGAGAGCAGAGTTTGGCCCCATGCCCACACTATTCCTCCATCCCGAAGGACCTGCTTGTGTTCTTAAAGCAGGTACTTAAGTAGCACCTTGAAGAAAATAACATGCATGCTGTTTTATGTATATGCTCACACTTCCTTGCTTAAGTGTGCCTGGAAAGCCCCTGATAATCATATCTGGAGCAATCATGAGAAGGGAAAGATAAAGCTACCAATCTATGTGCCAATTAAAATTCAAGGGGCCTTAATGGGATTGGAATACTTTTTTTTTTTTTTTTTAAGGTAAAGCCTAGGATTTCAGCTTCAGGACTTCTGAAAATCTTGAGAGTTAATTCTTCATACAAAACTTTGAAGGGTGGGGCTCATAGTATCTTTAGGTTTACAGTACCCAACATCTAAACAAAAAAAGAAAGAAAAGAAAAAAGAAAAGAAAACATCAACTATCCAGAAAAACTAAGAAAGTCACTTCTGCTCTTGAAAACAATGAAAAGATTGCACATAGTATGTATTTCTCCAGAAAGGCTGATGAGGAAAAGAATGTAAGGGGTCATGAGTGGTACTTCTAGTAGAAAAAAATGAAGATGAATGTTAATGAATGAAAAATATGTAGGAATTACATGTTTTTTTTGTTAGAGTTATCAGGTGTAGAGTGTGACCGAAACTGTAAGTTGCGGGACACAGTCTGTTCTGTTCACTTCATCGATTAGATGGATAAGAGGCACATCTCTAACAAGGCTGGGAATGGATTCATTCTATTTTGATTACTAGCAGCCTAGTCCCTGAGTTCAACCTACCTAATTGGTTTGTGAGATATAAGTAATGGAACATTACAGAAGACAGTCACAAATATAAAATCCAAATTCCACTATAAAGTCTTTTTAAAATAGACATGACCACAAAGAGGGGTGCAAGAAATATTCACGAACAACACCTGGAATCTTTCAGAGCTGCCTGGAAGACAAGTATATTAGGAACTCTCATTCTTTCCAGCACAGTTCCAAGGGTTTGTAAATAAATCAGTGCTGGCCACACCATATGGCCTCCATTTTCTCCCATCTTGACCTTGAGATATGGCCTGAGGAGACCGCAAGTCCCAGCAAGCAGTTTTCAATCTATATCTGAGCAGCACCACATAAAAGATGAAAGCAATTACAACAAGCACCATTTGCAGCAAATACCACGATGCAGTCCTCTTGGCTTCTGGAAAATTGCTAGGGAGCCCTGTAACTGGCCCGACATTTGGGCACAGGCCTCACTGACATCTTTTTCAAATTATAAATCCATTTGGGCTAAATTCTCATGGGTTGTGCCTTAGATCCCTGAGTGGATTGCACAGCAGGTGCTATTAGAACCTAGTCGTAATCAGTGAGTGATGGTCCAGGAACCTGGGAAGGTTCTAATAATAAGCGAGGACTATCATCAGAATACTTAAACACTTAACCAGCTTTGCATCTTCAAAGCACTTTACAAACATTAATTAATTAATATACACTATCCACCCCTGTGATGTAGTTAAGTATTATTATCTCCACTTGACATATAAGGAAACAGACAGGTTAAGTGGCTTGCTTGAGGCCACACAACAAGCCCAGAGTGGGTCTGGGAACGTAAATTAGAAGCACCTGATCCAAACTCGCACCCAGGTGTGCTAGTGGTGTAGTCAGCTGGCTCACGGCACTTCCTGAGCCCTTACTGCCCAGGAGCAAAGAAGTGCCTCTGTCTGAGGGCGTGAGGTTGCAGCAGACCTGCTGACAAACTGTCAGAGGAGGCAAGCCCTCAGGCTGTCTATTGGACCCTGTCCCACTCCACTGGAGATGCCACTCCTTGATCACTTTTTGACCCAGAATAGAGTTTGTCTGAGAGAGAGAGAGAGAGAGAGAGAGAGAGAGAGAGAGAGAGAGCGCACGCGCGAGCGAGCACTGAGTGAGAGCCACGCTCTGGCTAATCCACTGCTCTGTCCAGCTGCAATGGGTGGAGGAAGGATGGGGGCCCTCTGCTTCTGCCTTCCCTCACCACACTGGAAGTGCACTAGTGGCTTGGTTGGGGAGAATGCTCAGGCCGGCCAGATAGCTGGGAAAGTGAGCTGTCATATCTAAGGGGTGGGTTACTGAGGGAGGAAAAAATGGAGGAAAAGAGAACGCATGGGCAGGAGGAGCCTATTATCTAAGGGCGATCAAAACCAACAACAACAGCAGCAAAAACCTACACCGGGGAAATGGTGGAGAACAGTGATAACTGAATGAAAAACTACGTCAGTGGGAATTGTGAATTGTGAGTGGCAAATTGCTCTGGTGACTGAAAGTGCTGGGAAAAGGCGGAAGAATTGCATCTGGGAAGAGGAAGAAAGAGAACCAGCAATTCTGGAGTGCCTTTTGTGTATCAGTATTCACTGATTTAATCTTCAAATCAACTCCAGCATATGAAAACATTGATTTTTATCCTCATTTTAGGAATGGGAAATTGAGGTACTGACAGTCAATTTTCTGGAGGAACTGGAATTCAAACCAGGTCTGGCTGACAGTGATGACCCCACACCACTGGAAACAAGGAAGGACTCTAGGCATTTCAACAAATGAAAGGGCAGGAGGCTTCCAGGAACAACTGGGAGACAGTGGAGGCTTGGGAGCGGCTGTAAAGTTGACAGTGGCACAGTGCTGGGGGCTTGATTTTGAATTCGGCAATCCTGCAGCTGCGAGGGACTTGAGGACAGTGTGAGGGAAGTGCGGAGGCTGCATAAACTGTGTCGGGGTAACTCACTGGAATATCCAGAGAGCATTCAAGTGGATGTCACATCAGTTGGCTTGTGTTAACTTATACATACCGTCATGAGAGGCAAGGAAAATGTCTTGACTTTTTAATTGAAGGAAATAATCCCAATGCTTCTCTGGTTATTTGATGAAAATAAAAATTTGGGGAATAATCCTGAATACCATTTCCTCTCTCTCCTACCAAAAGGCCCAGGGCACTGAGCAATGCTACTTTGGGGCTGAATGGATGTTTGTTGAATGAAACACTGAATGAGGACTCAGAAACAAAACTTTCATAGTCTACAAATCCTCACAAGACTGTCAGAATGAGGACAGAGGTTTGCATTTATTTATTTTGCTAAAAGCTTCATACTTCTCCCATCTCTTGATATTGTGAGAGGTCTGGCACTTTCCTCTCAAATATATTTCCTTATATGACATGCTTTTCCACGAAGATGTAAAATTTCTTATTTTCATAGAGCTCACTGCTCAAATATGGTACTGTAGCTTTTCTTAGCATCTTGCAACTTTTCTAGAGTGTGCATTGGAAAAGGAAAGAGAGAGAAATTCAACTTGAGATGTCTTCGAAACCTTTGTCAGGGATATTGGGAACTGATGGGAATCGAAGATGTGGAAACTCTTACAGGTAGAAAACACCAAAGTAGAGATGTGCGTGTTGCCTCAGAAAAGGTGGCCACTGCTTCCCTTTATGAAGCCCGTCCAAACTGTGGAACCCCTCCACCAAAGCACCCCCAAATTTCCTCTCATTCTGACCTATTTAATTGAACTGCCCCCTCGCCAATTTCCTAGAACAGCAGAAAACCAAGTCACTTTCTCCCTGTTTCCACTAATGCCTCTTACAGAGTTCTTTCCACAGCAGTTAGATGTTTTTATGAACACAAGTTGCACTGTGGCATTCCTCCTGCCAAAACAACCCCACAACTCTCTATAACTCCCATATGCTAGAACCCCAAATGCTAACAATAGCCTGCGTTGCCTTATGTGACTAGCTCCTGACTATTTCCCTAAACTTCTCTCCTCCTCCAGCCCTTTCTCATTCTCTCAGGCACACTGGTCCCACTGCTGTTCCTTCAACTGGCAAAACACACAGCACCTTTGAACTCATAGAGTACCCTTCTTCTGAAGATCTGTGTGACTTGCTCCCTCACTTCCTTTATGGCTCTGTTCAAATGTCTTATTTTTAGAGAGGCCTTCTTTGATCACTATTTACCCCACCGTATTTTCTTCATAGCACATATCTCCCCTGACATATTCAATTATTTATGTTCTGTGCCCTCCCATTAGTATGTAAGCATCCTATGAGGAGGGAATTTGCACTCCCAGGGCCTTACGGCAGTGCTTGGTACCGAGTAAG
Source organism: Felis catus (assembly GCF_018350175.1). Classification (NCBI taxonomy): domain Eukaryota; kingdom Metazoa; phylum Chordata; class Mammalia; order Carnivora; family Felidae; genus Felis; species Felis catus. The sequence goes on along the minus strand of NC_058372.1, from coordinate 26,898,634 downwards.
AATTTGTTGGATACATGTTTAATATTTGTATGTACCAACTGTTATAGTTTCCTTACAATAATCAGGCTAAAAGTTGCTTACAAATAAAAAAAAATAATCCATAAAGATTTTACTTTGGTGATTCTTTTTGTCAAATTAATTTCTTAAATGTTACTCCTACTCCAAGAAACCAAGTTTGCATCTTAACAATTGATTTTTAAGATCAAGAATCTGCTCTTTGCTACTTGAATCCTGTATCAGCCTTTGGCCAAAACCAATAAAAGTCTGGGCCACCTTTGGCCACAGCGATTTCTGAGTCACACGTGCATCTCCTTTATCCCTGTGACCCCTGCCCCACCTGCCAGCTCCCCAACAAATCCTATTGTTCAGTGTCATACAGAGTAATGTTGAGGTGCACTCTTATGACTTCACTACTAGCTCACATGGAAGGTTGGGAGTTTTCGCCCCTAGTGAAGAGGAATCATTTCTCCTAGAGGGGCCTTAGATGAATGAGGGTCCCATTTTCCTTAGAATTCTCACTCCACTACATATGGCCCTACTTTTGGATTTACAACGTGGACAACCACATAAAGTTGAAAGTGATGCTCTTTTGAGTGTAAGCCAGAGATGAATAAAAAGTGGTTTAATGTGTGACTCTGCCAGTACTGAAGGGTTTGAGCCTCATGTAAACTTTCGCTGATCAGCTGCAGTTCTGGTCTAATAATTAAGAGAAAATGTTAATATTTAATACTTAAGCATAATATTTAATTTGGAAAATACTAGTACAGTAATAAAGAGGTTGCACATATGGGTAGAGTTTTCTTTACCTCATTGATATTGAAGGTATAGGGCAATGAAAACATTTTGAAATTAAAGTTAAAATAGTCCCAACTACAAAATTAACAGGTTTTAGTTCAATAGTATTCATCAGGATCACTTATGCATGACATACGTGCTGTGTAAATAAATATATATATCCTTCTACATATACAGTTGGCTTTCCACATCTAGAACTCCCTTGAACAGAACATGATTCATGGAATTGGAAGTTGGTAGTTTATCTTTTTCCACTGTCTTCAAAGGTGGCTTATGCTTTTAAATGCACAAAGTGTATAATCACAATTACTTTAAAGGGTTTCAATCCCATGTGTGAGAGAGTTCCTAGGCCAGCCTAGGAACTGAAAGTGATAATGAAATATTAAAATAAGATGGAAAGGAATGTAGACCCTGGCTTGTTAGTGCAAAGAAGATACTTATCTCAGGTTCACTCTATACATTACTTTCTCCCATTTTTCTTAAAGGGTAGGAATGCGTATCTGATAAGGATATGTATATGTATAGAGCAGGGTTTTGCTGTTGTTTTGGTGTCTAGGTTTTCCTCTTTTAGTGGAGATGTGCTTTGTCAATGGCTATTGAGTTGTAACTGAAATAAAGCAAACTGAAGAAGGCAATGACAGGACGATGGAGAAGGGGGAGAAGACAATACATGTGTCTTGCTTCACACAATGGCTACAGCACTAGAAAAATAGAACTTCTGTATATATATTTATGTCTTTTTTTAATGTTTATTTTTGAGAGAGACAGAGTGTGAGTGGGGGAAGAACAGAGAGAGAGAGAGAGAGAGAGAGAGAGAGAGAGAGAGAGAGAGAGAGACTCACTCCCAAGCAGGCTTCAGGCTCTGAGCTGTCAGTATAGAGCCTGATGCAGGGCTTGAACTCATGAACTGTGAGATCATGACCTGAGCTGAAGTCAGATGCTTAACTGAGCCACCCAGGTGCCCCTGTACTCATGTCTTAAATGTAATGAGGAAGATTGCTCACTGAAAAAGATCTTACTGAGAGCTAAAATGACAACCATTTTGTAAATATCATCCTTAATTTATTTGGTAGGTTTGGATTTGCTATATCAAGGTCAGTCATGTCACAGGTAGAATATTTCCTTCTGAGGACCTTATTTCTAATTTCTAATGTGACCTAGAGGAGTTAAGCTTGACCTCTGATCATATTAACAGGAATCAGCCAAATGGACCATCAAGGGAGGAGTGATAATGACATGTACATTCAGGTAGGACTTTGAGTCCACAGAAGAACTTTCATGTATATCATTTTTGATTCATAAGCCATGGGGGTAAGTATGTATTACATTAAGTAGATTAGGCATCTGTTCCATATTACGGATAAACAAACAAAGTCTGCATGAATCCCCTAAGGTCAAGCAGCTATGAGGTCCTGGAAGTGGGACTCACACTCTGGCCAAGGTCCCCTCACCTGCACCACATGTGCATCTCTTTCTCTACCCTCTTGATTTCACGCTGTGTGTCTGGTGGGCTATGACTCCTCTTCTCTTAGTCTTGAAGATGCACCAACACCAAGAACATTTCACATTTGTGGAGCAAATATGGTAAATGTTAAGCATCAGAGAACTCCTCTTCCCATTCGCACAGCCTTATTGTACTACAGGTAAATCTCTGCCATCATTTACTTTTTGTCTACCTACTTGTTTATATTAAAAAGAAGTTCTTGAAAATCTAAAAAGTTTACAGATACTCAGTGATCCAAAGGTATGTTCAAAAGACTCTAAAGGACCTTAAGCAACATGAATTTATACTTATACAATGAGCTTTTCATGTTACGGAGTTGTGGTTGATAACAGAAGGAATTGGGTACCCACAGAATGCACAAGATCTTTGGCGTAATGGGGTACAATTTGAATCAGTCCCTTGCTGGACGAGTTATGTAGTAGGCATCTCCTATAATGTCTTATAGCAAATTTATGACACATTTACAGTTTTTGGTCCCCAGTGTCACAGTGTCTTTGTACCCTTGGCACAAAGTAGTTAACTGGAATGATGGTGGAGATCTGGAACTAACTTTATCTCTTCTTTGCCAGTATGAACATGGCTAGCAATCAAATCTCCTAGTTGGTTAGCAACCATTTATGGAGCACCCTCTGGGGGAAGGGTGCTGTGTTTTCTGTTGAGCACAAGTATTCTTAGACTCCTCACAGAGCAACAACGCAAGGCCAAGCTAGATGCATAATACCAAAGAGTAGCTTATTCAAAGCTGTGCCTACTCTGGGCCTCTGCCATTGACTCAGCAACGATGCTTGTCTTACAGGGGCCCAGAGGTGGGGTGGAGATGGAAGAAGCAAGTCTGCTCAAGAAACTGCTAGATGGCTGGATCCAGATTGATCAAAGTCTGCCATTTTGCCTTGTCCATCTGGAACCATAATTCAAGAATGAAATTGCCCTAAGTTTTCTCCTCCCCACCATTAAATTCCATTCAATCATAGTAGGCAAAACGCAGTCACGCTCAAGCAGCCAGATGTTATCATTACAGACCTTTCTTTATAAACCGATGCTGAAACTTGAGTGGTTGATGAGACCAGCTAAGCAGTTGTACCTTTGACCCTACTGCATTAAACTTGCCCTATCAATTTAAGCTTAGTATAAACACCATTTCCCAGAGCCCCTCATGAAGTCAGCAGTGAGAAGAAGCTGACTAAGCCTAAACATTTTTTAACAGCAATCTTGTCTTACAACACCAAGGGGATTTGCTGGGTATCTGGGGCTTTATAAAACCATATGAACATGCTGAAAGAATTAAAGTCCTTTAAAAATGAAAAATTGATGGTGACAGTCCTTCTGAAGACCAGTTGGTATAATGGCAGCATAGGAATGGGTATGAGAGTTGGTCTGAAACACTTCTGAATTTTTTTAAGTGATATATTTTTATTAGTTTTTCTTCTTTCTCAAAGGTTTACTCCAAGGTGGCCATTCCAATAAAAAATGAAAAAGTGTGTCCCAGTTATCAGCAACTTGGACATTTAAGAGCCATTGAACATATGTATTGTCCTGATTAAATTTCTTTCAAATGAAGATTGGGATCCTCTCCCCATTCAAGCATATTAGTGATATCATAATTTTCCACAAATCTGCTTGTAGCTGACATTCTAGTAAAGCTTCACCTGTATACATGCCCAGGAAGAATGAAGGTAGTTACCACTACATTGTTATTTATTTATTAATATTTCAAATGAATGAAACCTAGATGTTCTATAAAATATAAGAGTATATTTATGACTTATTAAATATACTTCAGTGTAAGGCTATTTCAAAAGAGAAGATCAACCTTCGCAGTGTTTAATTTTTTCTGTATAAAAATATTATTCAGTCACTTTGTGGTTTAGCTTCCAAATAAGTAGAATACTGTCCCTTTCTGTCAAAATGCTAAAATTGTACATTGGCAAGCAAATACATGCATGATTATAAGATTTATAAACTCTAATAAAAATTACCTTAAAATGTTTTATCAATGAAATAAAGCTATATTTAAATTATAAATTCTAAGTTTTAAAAAAACAGGCAGGAAATGTAGATATTTTCAGAGACACAGGGTAAAAAAGGAACCCAAACATTAAAAGAGAATATTCTCCATTAAGGGAAAAAAATACTATCAACTTAGAAATAAGGTGTTTTGGAATATGTGTTGCTTCTAGCAAGGTTTCATCTGATTATTGCAAAATCAAGCAAGTACCAAGGTTATCAGCTCAGGACCATAAAGCCAGTGAGTTATCAAAAGGGATTTACATGTGGACCTCAATCACTGGAATTAGTGAAGAGTCACAGATTTGAAGGGAATACATATCTTACTCAAATTGATATTATGAAGAAATCAACTAGTCAAGGGAGAACTCTCCAAAACCTTAAAATCTAATACTGAGGTCAAAGAAACTTTGTCAAATGTCTTGGTAGCCTGATTAAAATAATTGTTTTCTTTTCTTCAGAAGGAGGAGACAGAAGAGGCATTTATTTCATGGGATAAACAGATGAAAGATTGGGAGAGTTGGGATCAAGGCTTGGTGCTGTCACAGCCAGGTTTTGGAAGTTTCACAAGTCTCTTTAGGTCTTTGCCTGCTCATCAGGGAGTGTGTACTTCAGAGGAGATGGCATCTCCTCTTCTTTCAGGCTCTGGGACACAATTCAGAATTCTATGATCTTTAAGACTATTCTCATCTTTAGGATTCAGCAAATGTATGAAGCATTTATTTAGAGAAAAAAATGTACTTCGAGAATAACACCTCCCTCTGTCACTTAAATAAAAAGAAACAATATGCATTGTTTCGCTATTTAAATGGGGGTGTTGAAAAATGATGTCATCACCTTCCACCACACTCCACAGTGAACTCACTGGAAGCAAGAGTATTGCCATCAAGAGCTGTCACGACCTGTCCTATGATGGCCAGTTTATGGCAGAGACCACAGAAGTTGCCCATGGAAGGCTTGGTGGGCTTCTCGGGAATGTCTCCTCAGCTTTATTAAGGAGTGGAAAGATTGAACAGAACTTTTAGACCCATGAAATCTTCAGGAAGAAGAAAATGCCTGTTTGACCTGACATGAGAATGAGGGAGCCTACCTCAGTGCTGGGTGGTCTTTTGGGATTGCAGGGTGAAAGGGTGGTGGCTTGGAAAGGAGAAGGTATTACATGTTTGAAATGAGGACCAAACGCAAGAAGGGATGCCCTGGATCCCATTGTATACAGCCATTGTATACAACTTTCTGATGCAATACTTTTCTTGCTTCGATTTAAAAGAGCTATTTTAGTATGAAGGGTTTCTGTTGGCTTGCTTTTTCCACCTAAACTAAAAGTGAGAGGAGAATGCCTAGGGAAATTTTGATCAAGCCTTTCCGACTTCATGTAACATGGGCTGGATGAGGGATTTGTAAGTTTCTGAGGCATCATGACTAGTAACTGATGCCTTGTTTTTCTTAATTAATGAGTAGCTCAGATATTTCAATGGAATTTGTTTATCCATGTGAAGATAAGAGAAAAAAAGTACACTAATGTGAAAAGCTAGAATATTTTCTAACTTGGTTTATAATGAAAAAGTACATTTAAAATGAGGAAAATTAAATAGACTTATATTCCTTAGACATAATCTTCCTAAGGTAACAGTTCAGTAGTAAGAGAGATAATCATCTTTGTGTCTTTTGTCTTCAGTTGTATTTTTAGTTTTCATTCTGCATTCCATGATTCCAAAAGCTGAAGTCATCTGCAGGTCAAACCATGGCCTGGGGTGAGTACCTCGTACTTCTTAAAAAAATGTGTCTTCATTCTGAAAACATGAAAACTCTTGCTCTGAGGTTGGATTCAATGAACCACGCCTCTTACAAGTTGTTCATCTTTCCTTGCTCATCCAGGCGGACTTTTGCTCAGTTTTGCTGTCACCACATAGCTGCAGGGCTTTTTGAAATTCTAGGCAATGAAGCTCATTTCCATGTTGCTCATCTCCCAGCAACCATGGGGGCCTTCAGAAGGCATGAGTCTAAGGACTGGGGGCAAAGATCTGATGGCAGTGTCCTGCAAACCACAGTAACCCACAAAGGCCCCAGAACATAAAATTTGTCCAAGGTGTTAATCAGCCTCACTGAACTCACCCTTCCTGAACAACCTGTGACCTACAAAGATGCAGCTTGTTGGAGCCTGGTAGCAGGCTTATCACTCTCATTTATGAGTTTTCAGACACATTCATGTTGGTGCATGTGTTTAAAAATCTGCCTCTCTCTCTATGCCCAGTTCAGAGTAAGCAAGCGACCGAAAACAAATTTTCTGTTAAGTTGCTCTTCTATAGGGCGCCTGGGTGGCTCAGTCGGTTAAGCGTCTTGACCTCCGCTCAGGTCATGATCTTGAGGTTCGTGGGTTCAAGCCCGCGTTGGGCTCTGTGCTGACAGCTCAGAGCCTGGAATCTGCTTCGGATTCTTTTTCTCCCTCTCTCTCTACCCCTCTCCAGCTCCTTCTCTGTCTCTCAAAAATAAATAAATGTTTAAAAAATTTTTGTAAAAAGTTGCTTTTCTATGAAGTGCCATAGTGACAAGGAGGTGAATGGCTTGCCACTGGGATCAGGCCAAAAGCAACACCACCAACACTCCATACTACCACTAAAGACTCCTGATAAAGGGCATTATTTATTTTCTAGCTTATAGTCACCAGTGTATATACATGTAAACCCCTACGTAAACAGAGGCACTGAATGAATGATATCACTCTGATGATTTAAGAGGCAAGCATTTTGTGTATTCCTGAATGAGATAAATTAAAAATAGGCAAAATCACAGACCCAACACCACCACATAGTTCCTTATTGTATTTCTACAAAAGAGTGTTCTGCACTGGATTTGACAAATGCCTAGTAGTCACCCAATAAAATCACATTTGGGTATGGCTTTATGGATGATGGGTATGGGTTAAAGGAGGTACTGGCAAATTTGAAGCCACCGTTATGTTGTATTTTCCAAAATGATAAGGGTGGTCTGGTGTCCACATCATGACGAATGAATGAGAGTAGATGGAAGAGAATGGGAGAGAACTGGTGGGGGATGGTGGGTGGTTAGGATAAAAATGGAGTCAAAGAGAGGCAGAGGTAGGTGGGAAAGCAGGGTTGATGTGACAGAAAGTAGTCGATGAGACACTGATTGGGTGGCTTCTGTGTGTGTATATAGGCATGCATAAATATAGAGATCTAGAGTTATGTTTAATTCCTGCAGCAGAGTGATAATTCTTAGAAACAAAAATTTCCCTGGAATTTCTAGTTTTATGTCTAACATTAGCTGTCATTATTTAAGTCTTTAAGATTAGTGTAAAAAGGCATTTCACAATGCCTGGTCTCCTTAATCAGCAAAATCAGATGCTGAGAGATAGTTCTCAGATTGGTTAAGAGGATCCCAAGAAATGACAGACTGCAGAGGTTTTACGTGGCAGTATAGAGAGAAGACCTATTTTGCCACTGGACTGAAAAATCTTCCAGAAAGTGAAAAGTCTCAAGAGGATCCAAACACCTCACAGGGCAATGGAACAGTGGTGATGCAAATTTGTGGGTGCAGAAGGGGGTTGTTTATTCATAATTTATGTGTCCTGTCTCATGCTGTATTCTTCTGACCCTCTCAGAGCAGGCTTTCTGAGCCCTGCTGGTCAGAAGTCAGAGTCTTCACTAGGCTGGAGAGAACTCCATTCCCTAGTGTCCTTGTGGGCATGTCGGGAAAGACAAGCTTATTGCTGGCTCTGCACTCTCCACCACGCCCAGCCAGACATTTCAGCAGGGATTCAGAATGTACCACCCAATTCCTAATTCCATATTTTTAAACACAGCATGAAACAAACCATCGATCAGCCAACAGCAGCTGGCAGAGGATCAAGCAGGCCCACCGTGGTTTGAACTTTCGTGAAAACAAATGAGGTTTGGGATTTCAGAGAACCTCTCCAGTTTCAGGCCATCACTAGTACTGACTATTTTCTCTCTAACATCCCAGGCTGTCCAATCTGCTCACCCTCAGCAGAATGATGCCTGCACAAATCCACAGGTTGCCTGGTTCCCAGAAAATATAGGGCCAAGTGATCAGTGCATTGCCATATCCCTTCTTCCCTCCCACTACTTTTTTGGCATGATTAGCTTACAAGTTTCTCACTAGGACTTCTCTTCAGATAAATTGTCAATGGGCCTTTCCCTTCCTCACTCCCTCCCTCTTTTCCTTCCTTCCTTCCTTCCTTCCTTCCTTCCTTCCTTCCTTCCTTCCTTCCTTCCTTCCTTCCTTCCTTTCTTCCTCCTTCCCTCTCTCTTTTTTTTCTTTCTCTTTCTTTCTTTCTTTCTTTCTTTCTCTCTCTCTCTCTCTCTTTCTTTCTTTCTTTCTTTCTTTCTAAGTCTATGTTTTTTAGAGCAGTTTTAGCTTCACAGAAAAATTACACAGAAAGTATAGAGAGTTCCCATATATGCTTTCCTCCTCCATTTCCTGCACAATTTCCCCTATTATGTAATATATTGCATTAGAGTGGTATATTTGTAACAACTGATGAACCAGTACTGATGCATTGACTAGTTTGTGTTAGGTTCACTCTTTGTACTGTACAATCTATGGGTGCTGACAAATGTACAATATCATGTATCTACCTAGCATCACAGTGTTGTACAGAATAATTTTGCTGGCTTAAAGAACTTCTGTACCCCACCTATTATCCTTTCCTCTCTCCCCTTGAACCTTTTGCAAGCCACTGGTCTTTTTCTTGTCACCATAGTTTTACCTTTTCCAGAATGCCATGTAGTTGAAATAATAGAAAATTGTAGGCTTTTCAGATTAGCTTCTTTCATTTCTTCACTTAATATGTACCTAAACTTGTAGTCTAAACATGCCATATCTTTCTGTGGCTTGATAGCTCATTTCTTTTTATCACTGAATAATATATTCCATTGTATGGATGTACCATACTGAAGGATATCTTGCTTACTTCCAGTTTTTGGTGATCATGAATAAAGTTGAATGATTATGAATAAACAGTCATATGCAGCTTTTATGCTGACATAAGTTTTGAAGTCAACGGTGTAAATAGTTAGCAGTGTAACTGGTATATGGTAAGACTGTTTAGTTTTTTAAAAAACTGCAAACATTCCTGCAAAGTGACAGTTTGCATTCTCACCAGCAATGAATGAGAGTTCCTGTTGCTCTACACCCTCGCCAACATTTGGTGTTTGGGATTTTCCCTAATCTAATGTGTGTAGTGGTATTCCATTATTCACTTATTTAGTAAATGTTTTATTTTTAAGTAATCTCTACACCCAATGTGGGGCTCAAACTCACAACCTGGAGATCAAGAGTCACATTCTACTGACTGAGCCAGCCAGCTGCCCCTCCTGTTATTGCTTTGATTTGCAATTACCTAATGACAAGGGATGTTGAACATTTTTTCATATGTTAATTTGTCAGCTGTATATCTTCTTTGGTGATGTGTCTGTTCAGATTTCTGCACATTTTGTAATTGGGTTGGTTGTTCATTTTCTTATTGTTGAATTTTAAGAGTTCTTTGTATGTTTTGGATACTAGTCCTTTATCAGATAGGTGTTTTGCAAAGATTTTTCTCCAAGTTTTTGGCTTGTTTTTTTCATTCTCTTAACAGTGTCTTTCACAGAGCAGAAGTTTTTAACTTTAATGATGCCTCACATATTAACCTTTTCTTTCATGGACTGTGCTTTTGGGGTTGAAACTGAAAATCCAAGGTCATTTTTGGTGATGTAGTTAAAAAACTCTAAGGTCATTAGATTATCTAGATTTTTCTCTTATATTATCTTTCAGAACTTTTTCAGTTTTGCATTTTACCTTTAAGTCTATGATCCATTTTGAGTTAATTTCTGGGAAGGGTATAATGTCTGTGTCTAGATTAATTTTTTTGCACATAGATTTCTAGTTGTTCCAGCACCATGTGTTGAAAAGACTAGCCTTCCTCCACTGGAATGCCTTTGCTCCTTTGTCAAAGATGTGTTGACTATATTTGCATGGTTCTGTTTCTTGGCTATTCTGTTCCACTGATCTATTTGTCTATTCTTTTGCAAATACCATGCTGTCTTGATCACTGTAGCTTTACGGTAAGTCTTGAAGTCAGGTAGTGTCGGTTCTTTGACTTTGTTCTTCTTAAGTACTTTGTTGGCTTTTTTTGGTGTTTTGACTTTCCATATACACTTTAGAATCAGTTTGTCAAGATCCACAAAAATATCCTATATTATTTTCCGTCTTTATGGAGGATTTCTTTTAACTTCATTTTTTGCAGGGTAAGTCCACTGGTGACAAATTTCTTAATTTCTGTTTGAGATAGTATTTATTTCTCCTTCACTTTTGATGGATGATTTCACTAGATACAGAATTCTATGTTGGTATTTTTTTTTTCTTTCAACATCTTAAATATTTCACTTCCCTCTCCTATTGCTTGCATGGTTTCTAAACAGAAGTCTGATATTATTCTTACCCTTGTTCCTCTATAGATGTTCTCCCCCCCACCAGCTTACTTCTGTAGTTTGAATATGATATACCTCAGTGTTTTTGTTTTGTTTTGTTTTGTTTTTGTATTTATCTTGCTTGGACTTTTCTGAAATTCCTGACTCTGTGGTTTGGTGTTCTACCACTAATTTGAGAAAAATCTCATCTATTTTTTATTCAAATATTTCTTCTATTCCTTTATTTCTTATCATTCTGCTATTCCCATTACATGTGTGTTACACCTTTTGTAATTATTTCACTGTTCGTGGATATTCTGTCCCAATTTTTTCCATTCTATTTTCTTTCTGCTTTTTCAGTTTTGGAAGTTTCTACTGACATATTTTCAAGTTCACTGATTCTTTCATTGGCCATGTCCAGTCTACCGATGAGCCCATCAAAGGCATTCTTTATTGCTGTTACATTGTTTAGGGTTTCTAGCATTTCTTTTTGTTCTTTCATAGAGTTTCTATCTGTCTGCTTACATTACCTATCTGTTCCTGCATGTTGTCCCTTTTTTTCCATTAGATCACAGTATATTAATCACAGCTATTTTAACTTAAAGTCTGATAATTCTAAAATCTCTTCTATATCTGAGTCTGGTTCTGATGCTCACCTTATCTCTTCAGGCTGTGTCTTTTGCCTTTTAGCATATCTTATAGGTGGAAGCCAGACTTGATGTATTGGATAAAAGAATCTAAGGTCAATAGGCCTCTGGTGTGAGGTTTATGTCTGGCTATGAGTTAGGTTGTTTTTATTATTTGCTGTTGCTGCATCAGAGGCTAAAATTTCCTCCAGTGTCCTTGTTTTTGTTTCCCCTTTTGTCTTTGGGTTCCCTAGACACTCCTTCTTAAATGGAGTCTGACCAGTTCTTTCAGCTGGAACCCCCCATTATTATACAGGCTGTGGTGTTAAAATGTGGGAGAAAAGGAAACATTCTATAATCCTATGATTAGTTTTCATTCTATTACTGGGTCTGTGTCCCTGGGCTGTGACCTTCATAAGTGCTTCTCAGTTTTCCTCCTCTCCAACTTAAGTGACACAAGAGTGCTCAAGGGCACTGGAGGTGGGCATTTGCCTTTGTTCACATCATTTAGGCTTTGGTAAAATCGTTTCCCTTGAGGGAAGGCCTTTGCTAAGGTGAAACAGATCTCTCTGGACATATTTCAAAATGGTTACTTTTCTCCTCCTTCTGGCTAAAGCATGAGGGATTTTTCTCTGATCTTTCTCCCATTTTCTGATCTTAACTCTGGGAACAAGTAAAATTTGTGAGGGAGAACTCATGAAAGTGTGGGGTCCTGATACTGGGCCCCCAAGAGTTTTGATCTCTCAAGCTAGTCCACACTCAACCTCCAACAATTAGTTAACCATCTTAATGATGATGGCCCAATGGAAGTTTCTGTTCCTAAGCTCTCTGATTCTCTGTATTCACCTCTCTTACTAATTTTGGACAGCAGTTTTGTCCTGTGACCTCACTTCTCTGATGGATCTAAGAAGAGTTGTTGATTTTCAGTTAGTTCAGTTTTCTTCCTGTTGTGAGGATAGGAATGAAGACTTCCCCACTTCTTATATGTTAGAGTGGGAACCAGAAAACAGTTTAACGGACTTTTATTTTTCTCCTCAACTAAATGCAACTAAGATCGAACATGAAAAGGCAAAACGTAAGTCAGGGGAAGTGGTAAAAAACCAGACAGGTAGAACATTTTAATTTAAGACTCAGTCAGAGGTAAAAGATTAAAATAGATTTTATAATTATTTTTTCACATGACATGTTGATAAGTTTCTGTAAAGAAAGACTTCTCTGGGTCAAAATATATTTTCAGGCATTTCTTTTCATTATTTAAAATAATCATTAAAAATCACTTTAAATATTTTCATTTACACAAGCCCACAGCCCAGTCAGCAGTGTCACTAAACACTACAAGGATTTCATTATTTGTTTAAAATAAGCACCTACCAGAGCACATTCTAATACCTGGAATATGATTCTGATAGCAAAGTAACCCTGTCTAAAAGAGTACTCTCCACATTTGCTGATATTGACCTTGCAGGGAGTTTAAGATCCATGAATGGCCCATGGAATAACGACCGAGCACTAAATGGATGCTGAGGAAGGCACACCTTTATTTGCTGTGTGCTCCCCTCATGCAGAACACCTGCAAGGGGGAGTCTGGCCACTGCAAGTTGCTACAGTTCAGTGTGCACCATATTTTGATAATGTTCAAGAGTGTTTTATTGCAATCAAATAATATCTTGAGCTCTCACAACAGCAAAATGCAGGAACTTCAAAGGGATTCCAGTCCAACTGGAACCATCATTACAAAACAAATTTTAGCTTTATTGTTAGCCAGACCACAAAAGGGCAGAGACCGTGCCAAAGTAAATGCTCTTGAAATCTCCTCTATATAGTACCTTTGAACAATTAATTGGTCTCCTAGAAACAAGAAAAAAAAAGGAAAGAAAACAAAATAAAAAATTGACAATGGAATATATTGTTCTTGGATGTTGTACCATGGATAAGCCATAGTCCTATTGCACAAATACCTGCCAAATTGATCATTAATTTCAACTAGTCTGTAATTTTACAGATTAGGTTAGGTGTTGTAAACTGAAATTATACTCATTTTGTAGATTACATTTTCAGTTGCCCATGGAGAGGAGATTTTAATGCCTAAGAGAATCTATTGTATTTAATATCAGCTGTTCAGTAGACCATCATCATTGCCACCAAGCCTCAGAGGTGACCTTCATTCATGAAGCATGTTTCTGTAGCTAACACAAATTCCAAACATGTGGACCCTTCACCAACCTGACTTCTTCCAGAATCCTCCAAACAGATAAGACATGGTTCTGGGTAGATGGGTTAGTGAACAGGACAGGTAGGAGGTGAGTTACGGTGAATAAATAGGGGGGCCTGACCCAAATCAGGATTGAAATGTTTTGGAGTCCCAATCCAAATATCAGAATCCCTTTGCCTATTATTTCTCTTCTTAAACTCTCTGTCTTCTAAAGTACTCAGGTCAGATTTTAGCTCTAATTCTTTACTGTGGTTCAATTTCTTATATCAGGAATGGTGCCTGTCTTCTCGTTTCTCTCCCTTGGGAGATATATCAGAACATGTAATGTCACATTGATAATGTCCTTTGAGATCCTTACATTAAAGGCAAAGTGTCATCTATGGCATATATTCTAGATGCAACATCTGAGCTATCAGAATCACAGAGCAGTTTCCCCTATACTTACTTTTGCACAGAGTGTTCCCAATCAGGCAAACCATGAACTAAGTCTGTGAGGATGTCTACTTAGGGTAAGTGTTCAAGAATCCTTGTCATTTCTTAAACTGATATAAATGACCTAAAACACTGCTTCTCATGACAAATCACTCTGGATGATGTTTCCTAAAGAAAAAACACAGAAGTGGGCTAGAGGTAATATAATATAATTCTTGGGCTTACTGTTACCTCCCTAGGAAGGTGGCTAAAAACAAAGAAGCAACACACACACACACACACACACACACACACACACACACACACAACGGAGAGGTGATGGACACAGGGTGTATGTCAGGGCAGGGAGAGGAATGTGTCTGCTCATTTGCCTCTGGGTAGTATCCTGCCACCTGGACATGCTGGTACTTATCTGAATGTGACAAAAGCTTCTGCTTGACTGATATATATGACATCACACTGAAAATTCTGCCACATTTTTGGATAAGTCACTTATGTTTCATTTTCAGTCAGCTGTGTTCTAGCATGCATGGTTCCAAAATGGCACAGAAAATAAGTAGCCCTAACAGTGTTCAGAATCTGAAGTTTGGGAAACTACAAAAGGCTCCTTGCTCAGGATGGAGTGTGGCTCTGCATGAAGGGGAAGAGTTGGCAGACCTAGGTGCACAGCACAGGCTGCCTGACTGACAGAAAAGGCTTTTACCAAAAGCAGTTACAGAGGGCTGGGAGGAGACCAATCAGATCCCACCAGCCCTCTGGTCTCCTGAGCATCATAAGAAAGTGCTAGAAGTTGAATAAAAAGAATGCTGTGGACCTGCATTTAGCATGTTAACACGGAAACTTTTTATTTTTATTTTTTTAATGTTTGTTTTTGAGAAAGAGAGACACAGAGTGTGAGCAGGGGAGGGGCAGAGAGAAAGACACACACACACAGAATCTGAAGCAGGCTCCAGGCTCCGAGCTGTCAGCATGGAGCCTGACACGGGGCTCAAACCCACAAACTGCGAGATCATGACCTGAGTCAAAGTTGGATGCTTAAACTGACTGAGCTACCCAGGCGCCCCAACGCGACTTCTTTTCAAAAAAAAATATTTTTAAGTAATCTCTACACCCAATGTGGGACTTGAACTTACAACTCCAATATCAAGAGTTGCTTGCTCTACGGATGGAGCTAGCCAGGCACTTGATCTCCTTTTTTTTTTTTTTTTTTAATGTTTACTTATTTTTGAGAGAGAGAGAGCAAGAGCGAGAGAGAGACAGAGTGGGAGCAAGGGAGGGATGGCAGCAAGGAGACACAGAATCTCAAGCAGACTCCAGGCTCTGAACTGTCAGCACAGATTCCAAAGCCTCAAACTCAAAACTGTGAGATCATGACCTGAGCCAAAGTTGGATACTTAACCAACTGAGCCACCGAGGCACCCCACTCTCCTTTTTTAAATGGAAAACTTATGGGACTTAGAAGATCTATCTCCAAATTACGGACCCTTCACTTGTTAAGCCTTAGAGTCTTCAGTATTTGATATGTTCTAGGTTTATGAAATGCTCTTTTCTTCAAAAACTTTGATGCTTCCTGAATACCTACACTTTACCCCCAATTGCACATGTAATTGTGAGTGGTTTGATTAAATTTATTATATTCTATAACTTATTCTAAGACAACTATAAAGAAAAGCAAAAAAAGAATCTTTGCCCTCCCCCAAATCTTAGCACACTTTATAACACATCACCGTTTTATTTTTTAATTAATTAATTTTATTTTATTCTATTTTTAAAAACTGTTTACTTATTTATTTTGAGAAAGAGAGCATGAGCGTTTGAGTGCAAGTGGGGGAGGGGCAGAGAGAGAGGGAGTGAGAGAATCTCAAGCAGGCTTCGTGCTGTCAGCACAGAGCCAGACGTGGGGCTGGATCCCAAACTGGGAGATCATGACCAGAGCCAAAATCAAGCGTCGGACACTTAATTGACTGAGCCACTCAGGGGTCCCAACATGTTACACTTTTAGAAAGGAAGAAGCCAGTGTTGTTCTTAAGCCCAAACAAGTTCTCTTGGGGCTCCCCTCTCTAGCCTTCCACCCCATCAAACTGACAACCAATGGTAGGTGAACTATTGGCATTTCTCTTCAGCTTCACAAAGACTCCCCAATTAAAGAGATTCAGGTTTTGTTCTTTGACTACTCTGGTGCCTTAGCCAATTGTGTGGACCACGGTCACAACATGTCCCCTAGGCCAAGAAAGCAGGCAAACAACATCAGCAAGGGAATGTGCATTCAGTGTTCAAGGTCTTCTCATTTCTCAGAAAGAGGAATCTGAGTTTTTCTGCAAAATCTTCTGATGTTTAAATTCAAATAAAGAAAGGGCCACTATTGGTCTAGTTGGTCCCGAGAATTTCCCGACTTGAGATCTCTGTACAGGCGATGTAGAAAAGGCAAAGAAAACATATGTGCAGTGAATGCATAGAAACCTCACTCTGCTGATTTCATTAATTTCCTTTCTGTTTGGGATTGGTTCCTATAATATACATTTTACCCCACCAATGGCTCTAGTTTTAAAATTTTAGGATATTGGCTTTAAGCCCTGTCACAAAGGACAAATCATTTTAACCCAAGAAACTGGCTGAAAGGTTAATGTCGGAGACCCAGAAAGCCTGGCTTCAGCACTGGCTTTTCTCGCAACTTCAGCAAATAGGATGTAAGCATTTACTCCTGTGGGTTTCAAGGAGGGGGTGGGTAGGTATCATATAGAAATGGCATGATATGCTGATTTGGGGGAATAAAGGCTTCAGACATGAGAGATGTTTTCATCTCACTTGTTTCCCTAAATTTGTTTTTCTATTAATTAAAAATTCTTTCGCACACATTCATTCAACTTTGTATTTATAACTCAGGCTCTTGACTTTTGACATATAACTAATCATATTTTATCTGTCTTAAAATCCTCCAGATTACCAACAAAAGCTTTTGTGACCTTAAAAGTACACTTTGTAATTGAAGGTGAGGGGGGTTTTGGCATCAATAGACCTGGTCTGATAAACACTGCATCTGCTATCTGTTTGCTATGTACCTTACACAGGTCGCTTGCTGTCTTTAGGTCTTAGTTTCCTCATTTGTAAAATGGGAATAACAACAATAATAGTTAACTTCATAGTGTTGTTATGGGGAGTAACCGAAATAATATAGAAACAGGAGGATGTGGAGCAACTGGAATTCTCAGACATTGCTGGCAGGAAGGCAAAAGGGCAGAGCAACTTTGGGAAACAGTTTGGCAATGTCCTATAAAGTTAAAAATATACTTCCCAATATGAACCAGCAATCCCATTCACAAGTATTTACCCAAGAGAAATAAAAACATATGTCCACACAAACCTTGTATATGAATGTTCAGAGAAACAACATTTCTATCATTCCAAAAGAAAACAACCCAATGGCCTTCAGCTGCTCATCAGGTAAACTGTATGTATCCACGCTGTGGCATACTACTCAGCAACAAACAATGAACTACTGACATACTAAGAAAGTGGGTGAATCTCATAGCCCTTACAGGAGGTGAAAGAAGTCAAACAAAAGACTACAAATTAATGACATTCTAAAGAGGGAAACCTTACACGACATTCTACATGATATTCTAGAGAGGAAAAAATACAGTGACAAAAAGTGGAGGGAGGGATTAGCTGCAAAGGAGCAGGAGAGAACTTTCTGGGGAAATGTTCTATATCTTGGTTGTGGTGATGGTTATACAATTTATATACTGTCAAAACTCACCACATTGTACACTGAAAGTAATTTTTATTTTAAACAAATTATACCTCATTAAAGCTGGGTGGGAGAGAGAAAAGCCAAGCATGGTGCCTGGCCCCAAGTAAATATATTGAGTAAACTGTTAATCCTCTTCCTGTTTAGTTGTTGTTTAGAATGATAACCTTGTGCCTATCTGTGTTAATGGTGCTTATCACCAAAGCCATGCTGATCTTAGGCTTAAGTATTTCTTTACCCCTTCAAGTACTTCTGAGGCACAACTGCCTTTTCCTTTCCCTTCCCTTCCCTTCCCTTCCCTTCCCTTCCCTTCCCTTCCCTTCCCTTCCCCTTCCCCTTCCCCTTCCCCTTCCCCTTCCCCTGTCCCCTTCCCCTTCCCCTTCCCTTTTCCCTTTCCCTACCTTAAAAAATAAAAAGAAGAAGGTGGGGAGGAGACTGAGCTTAATGTTTGTAAAGCACCTTGGGACATCTGGATAAAAAGTGATAGAGGACTGCCAAGTGTTGTTATTACTCTTCTGTTTTCAACTATACAAATAGTGAAGTTCTTTGTTTGCTAAGTAGCTTCAGTAATAAAGTAAAAACAACAATAAAAAAGCACTGTTTAACCTTAAAGCAATTAAAAGGTCTGTTGGAGATCTATTCCTCATCTCCTACTATGCTGACAGATTACTGATGCTCATATTGTCAGACTTATACCAATGGGCTCCTTAATTCTGAGAGCAGGGGAGGCCCTGCTGGGACCCACTCTTCATCCACAGCTCAGATCTCACCAGGGTCCTGGGGCTGAGCCTTGCGAAGGTAGGAACATTCAACAGGAAGAACAGAGTAAAGAAGGTGAAAAGGAACCAGAGGGGCACAGAAGTGGAAATTTTAGGCTCGAGTTGAAGGAAAAATTATGGCTGTTTCACTCAACATTTCTTGGCTTTACTCATTAATAATGCTGTTCAGTTTTTAAAAGCTAACAATTTGTGACAACTTCTTAATCTTAGCAGTAAGTTCTTAAATACCACATATTGAAACCTTCTTTTGGCACATGCCTGAATCTTAAATTCCCCTTCCCATTCTCGGTAATCATGACATAAACAGAGGGAAAAAAACCATTCTCTGAGACAAATGTCACTCTATGTTGGGGACTTCTGGGCTGGCTCTTGTTGGAGGTGGGAGTAGAATAGGAGCCTATAACTCTAATTACCAGCCCTTTCCCGGCTGAGGCATATGGCTGTAAGAGGAGAGTATAACTGAAGCGAGTTTCTCATACTCTGCACTCTGAAACCTGAGATGATGCGGTTCTTTCCTGCACAACAGCGTAGAGCGTTCAGTTGGTGTTATGACTTGTCTGGTTCCCACAGAAAGAGGAATCCTGCCAAATATTTGTAATCTGTGCTGAAGTATGCAATCAGGGAAACCACACCCAGAAGCAAGTGCATGGCTGTGTAATTAGAATGATTTTGCTTGAAGACCAGATGGAAACACTGGTCAGGGGTGGAAGAAGCTGATGAATGAGTGTAAATGACATCTCTAACATGTTGACTATCGTTCTGTACAAAACATTTTCTCCTTGGGCTCTAGTATTCATGCATCTTTCTCTATGCCCACTAAGAAATCACAGTATCTTCTTTGTATGGGTCATTGTTTTGTATCTACTTAAAATACCTAAATAGATCTCCTTGATTGGTTTGCATTTATGTCATAAGCCAAAATGGACTGTACTTATGTGCAAATGATCTTTTTTCCTCCAAGTAAAGCATTTTGTCATATTTTCTATGACACCACTGGGTAAAAGTGCATGATATATTAATGTAGGCAACTGTGGGGACTGAACTGTTCCATGTGTCAGGGCTGGCTTCACTGTACAAACTGGTTAAAATCACTCATTTTCTGAAGTATTGGCAAGATAAAAGACTAACCAGATTAATGTATCATCCCAGGATGCAATAAAATTTTTAACAAAATGAGATTATTTAAGTTAGTAAACCTGAAATGTATTTTTTTAGTCAGATAATAGCTACCAGCAGCGCCATCTGTTGAAATATTGTAAAACTTCATTTTCCTCTATCTCAAATATTCACTTTAAGTTAAGGAAGATACAAATGTTTAGAATCACAGGTAGAATTGGAACATTATGGAGTTTTAGTCCACCCCAGCTTTAGGCAAAATCACAAATGTGATACTTTCCAAGATGAGAAAGGAAGAGCTATTTGCAAAGCCCTTCCCTACAGCAGTAACCTCTCCAGTGTTTACTAACTTCCTCAGAGACATAATTTCTCCCATAACACAAAGATAAAACTCCCATGTGTTCCCAACAGGGAGAAGAAAGGATGGGAACAGCTGTGCAGTATACATTATACACAGTCTCGCCCACACTTCACAGGTAACCAGTGTTCAGAGCTGCAAGTGGCCCAGGCTTCCATTTTTACTGGGGTGAAGAACAAGGCCTGTGTTCTTTCTAGGTCTAGATATTGTCCAAGGCCAGACAGGTGGTGAGTATCAAGGTCAGGACCTGAATTCAGGCCCCAGGTGTTCTGAATTTCAGCCCAGAACTCTTTCTATTGCATTCCAGGCCTCTCCCTCAATGGTATGTAGGGGCCAAGATTAACTCATCCATCCAATAGGTAGTCATCGAACAGCTATGTTCCATGTACTGTCTGAGGCACAGAAGTAAGCACAATAAGGAGGGTCTCAGCCTCACAGGGTTTACATTCTAATGGGAGGAGAGATTTGAGAAGGTAGAAGGTAGGCTGTGATGGCAGCTGCTATTTTACAGAGGCTCCTCTGATAGAGTGACATTTATACAGAGACAGAAGGAGTGAGGGAGCCATCTGTGCTTTCCAGCTTTCTGAAGGAAGAGCAGGTCTGTGTACCCTGGGGTTAAGGGTCACTGAGGTTGAAGAGAGGTGAGTGGGGGGAGGGGCAGATCATAGAGAGCCTGGTAGGTTTTATTTGAAACTTTATTTTGAGGGACAGAACACCACAGAGAGAGGGTTTGTTGGGAGAAGTAACATTACGTCACTTCATTTTTAAAAGTGTCACTTTGTTGTTGTCATGTGAATGGGCTGTAGCCGGGACAAGAATGGAAGGTGAGGGGCTGCTATGGAAGAATTCATGGCAGAGAATGTGGTGGCTTAGTTTAAGGAGGTGGTGAAATGTGGCTGGGTTCCAGATATGTATTTCCAAAGGAGAGTGCAGTTTGCTGGTGGATAGATAAGATATGGGGATAAGGGAAAGACGAGAGTCACAGTTGACTCTGAGTTTTTGGGAATCAGCAAAAATAACCACTATGTTTTTTGAATACCTATTACATGTCAGGTGTATCGTTTCTACTAGTCTCAGAGACTTTGAAAGGTGGTTCTTATCCCCACTATACAGATGGAAAAAAAGGCTTATAGAAATCCAGTAGCTTGTTAAGGTCACACAGGCAGGGCATGCTGAATGGAAACCAAGCCCGACTCCAAAGTTCTTTCTCCCACTTAAATCTTCCTATGGCAATCAAGCAATTCTAGTCCCCCCTACCTTCTAAAATTATGTGTGTTTCCACTTTAAATCCTCTCTGTGATTATTTCCTAAAACCTGTCTACAGTATTCATGCACATCTTTAGTTGCTGAGTCACAGATCTACCATAACTCTTGTAAGGTCTCTATCTTAAGTACTAGCCAAAATGGAAGAATTTATCTGAGGACTTTATACTTCTGTGCACAGTTTAGTTTATTTTTAAGATATGGCTTAATAGTCATTGTTAGGGACATAGGTATCAAATAAAGCAGAGATTCTGTAAAGGTATCAAATTAACTTTTTTGCGGTATAAGCAGAGTTTGGGGGTAGTGCTTTCCCCAAATTTGGTATCCATAAAGGAACATGAGTTTATTGGGAAAAAAAAGTCAGCTTTTCATATATACACATACATTTTGGAAGAGAAATAAATGATAAGACTTTAAATTCATGTCATTTGCGCTGGAGATCACCCAAAAACCAATGTTAGAAAATGTGTATTTACATGGTCATTGTTGTAAAAGATCACTTTCTTATATAATGGTCTTAATTATGAAGGTTGCATTGAAAAATGATGCTCTGAAACTATAACCTCTGTACCATCACCAGCACTAGTAGCCCATTACATAGGCAGACAAGCATTCAGTCTTATTTATTATCTATCTATCTATCTATCTATCTATCTATCTATCTATCTATCTATCTATCTACCTATCTACCCAATCTATCATCAATTCTATATGTCTATATCTATATATCAATAATTTTATATCCATCCATCCATCCATCCATCCATCCATCCATCCATCCATCTATTTAACCACTTAAGAGATACAGCAGAAATGGCTTGTGTAGGGTCCCATATTTCTTCTGGGTTCAATACAATCATGGGAGGATTCATCTACCACTTCCCTCTTTCTCTTCATTTGACTTCCCCACACCCAAGACTGCAAACACTAGCCAAGAGAGCCTATAAAATTACCTTAAGTGCAGGCCTTTAAAACTACTTTGCAATGAGTACTTAAAAGCTTTCACTAGCTATTATAAAGTAACTTTTTATTTTCTGAATGAAATGTCTCATGACTAATGTCATCTAGCAATGTAGCAATCTAGGGACACTCCCCCTGAGTCACAACTAGTGTAGAACTGAATAGAGGTATAATTTAACAAACTACACCCACATCTTTGAATCAGATACATTTGTATCTTCTTATATAGATACTGGATATTAGGAGTAAACATGCTCCTGGGAACCCTGGGCAGGTAAACCTGTAACTTCAGTGTAGATTCCATCACTCACTGAGGCAGAAATCTTCCTTTTTCTTTTGTGTCACCAAACGATTTAATATTCCCAGACTTTTTGTCTAAGTTGCCTTTCCATTGCCTACAAGACTGATTTGAAGGCTGTCTTACATCGTTAGCTCCTGGAACATAGATTTACATACTATAGTGTCATGCAAATAGGGACTTCCTAAATGCCTTTTGAAAAAATTATAATAAAGTTCAAAAAGAGCCATAATTTCTCTAAGTCAGGTGGACCCCACCTGGCCTAATCTTAAATAAATATTCAAATTGGCTTTCAATAGCACAGAAAGCAGATTGAAATATATAGTATTAATATATAAAACATGACCAAGTAATCAGATTGCTTTTGTTAAACAAAATGAAACTGTTTCACATTTACGTATACAAATGAACTGTGCATTGTTTCTTCTAAAGAAATTATCTTGGACTTCAAAATATTTCTGGAGTGTCCCTTTGGGAATTTCCTTAACAGTGAGTCTACAAGTCACTTAGAAAACCAGTTTCATATGGTATAGTTACAGTATTTTTAATTTGTTTTAACAGCTTTAAGGTTCATAATTAACATACAATGAAGAGCTGCCATCCTTCTCTTTGTTCCTATGTGTGTCACGTGTTCTTTTACATTTTCTCTTTGTCACTGGTTTTGTGCAATTTGATTCTGAGGCACCTCAGTGCCTGTTTCTCCCTGTTCCTTGTGCTTGGGGTTGGTTGAGCTTCTTGGATCTCTTTGTTTATAGTTTTCATGAAATTTGGAAAAATCTTAGTTATTTCTTCAGATAGCTCTTCTGTTTTCCCTTCTTTTCAGGGACTCCAATTACATGCACATTAGGGCACCTGAAGCTGTCCTCTGGAATTGATACTCTGCTCATCTTCTGGAAATTCTTTTTTTCTGTGTTTCATTTTGTATAGTTTTTAATTGTTATGTCTTTAAGGTCACCAATCTTTTCTTTTGCAATGTCTAATATACCATTAATTTCATCCAATATAAGTTTCATGTCAGACAACATAGATTTCATCTCTCCAAGTTCAATTTGGGAGTCTTCTTTATTTCTTCCATATGCCTAACTTTTCATTTTTTAATTTAATTTGATTTAATTTAATTTTTTATTTCAGAGACAGAGAGAGAGAGAGCGCGCGCGCACAAGGTGGGGAGAGAAGGAGAGGGAGAGAGAGAAAGAATCTCAAGCGGGCTCCACAGTCAGTGCAGTTGATCCCATAAGCTTGGGCTCATGACCTGAGCTGAAACAAAGAGCTGGACACTCAACCGACTGAGCCACCCAGTAGCCCCCTGCCTAGTTTTTTAAAACGAAATGACTAGGGTCCTAAAAATTGTTTTATGTCCCTGCCACTAATTTAAACATCTATATCAGTTCTAGGTTGGTTTTGATAGATTCTTTTTCTCTTCAATATGGGACATATTTTCCTGCTTCTTTGCAAACTTGGTAATTTTTGATTGGATGCCATATACATTGTGAAATTTACCTTATGGATGGTAGATATTTTTGTTCTTGTAAATTATCTTGAACTTTGTTCTGGGACACAGTTAACTTACTTGAAAAGAATGTGGTCATTTTGGGTCTTCCTTCTAA
This sequence comes from Felis catus, assembly GCF_018350175.1. Taxonomy (NCBI): domain Eukaryota; kingdom Metazoa; phylum Chordata; class Mammalia; order Carnivora; family Felidae; genus Felis; species Felis catus. The sequence goes on along the minus strand of NC_058372.1, from coordinate 26,874,504 downwards.
AATTTGTTAGGTAGGTCTGGAGCAGTGCCCAATCTAGGGCTAATAAATCCCCATTACAGGGGCAAGACCCTTCTAAGTGCTCCAATTAATGCTTGTGGATTTTGAACTTTTCCAACCTGGCTGGTGGGAACAGGCAATGTTCCCAGCCTTGTGTGAATGCTTGGTACTGATCCCTGTAATTCATTCAGGTGGTTCTTCCCCAGACTTAGTTTCCTCATATGTGTGTGCTGATCAGTACTTTCCTAAATACTCTAGGGGAAGCCCCCTCACACTCTGGAGTAATCTGTGCAATTCTCTCCTCTTTGGTACTCTGTCCTACAGACTCTTGCTAGCTTGGCCTCCCTGAACTCCCATCTCTGTCCTCTCAACTTAGAGAATCCACTGGGCTCTGGCTAACTCTTGTCCCCAGGCTGGATCTTGGAAATTCTCCCAAGGGCTCATTTGTCTCCCATTTGTCAGGGATGACTGTCCTCTGCCGTCTGATATCCAGAGAACTGAAAAGCATTGTCTTGTATATTTTGTCATGTGTGTTTTGTCTTATTCTGGACTGGAGGGTAGATCTGGTCCCTGTCACTCCATCTTTGGTTGGAAGTGGATATCTCCCATGCTTAATTTTTGCTATCACTTGACAGAGCCATCAACTTGACAAGGGTTGACTTTGGATGACTTTTCCCCACTGCAGAAAAAAAAAATCAATAAAAATGCAAAGGGTCTGTCACTAGCAGGCATGGCTTCTAGTTTGTTTCCCTCTTCATCATTCACTGAGCATATACTACATACCCCTAAGTATGATGTGTTTTATGTACATTATCTCATTTCAATCTTTAAAGCAACTTTATCAAGTAAATACTATTATTCCATGCAGTAACCTCCAAGTTGCAGCTACCCAGGCACTCCAAGAACACATGTATATTTTAATTTAACAACTGATTTATTGGGGTGCCTGGGTAGCTCAGTTGGTTAAGTGTCCAACTTTGGCTCAGGACATGATCTCATGGTTCAAGAGTTCAAGCCCTGCATTGGGCTCTGTGCTGACAGCTCAGAGCCTGGAGCCAGCTTCAGATTCTGTGTCTCCCACTCTCTCTGCCCCTGCCTTACTCACGCTCTGTCTCTTTCTTTCTCTCAAAAATAAATAAAAACATTTAAAAAATAAAAAAAAAACCGGACATCTGTTCAAATGAAAAATATCTGCTGCTTTTATAGATGCTCACACTATAGATGTACACTAAAGACTCAGGACAAACTCTGTCTAGTGAGTCTAACTGTCTAAAGCTCTTAGGTTGGAGAACATGTCTTTACAGTGCTACACCAGGACGATTTTGCTCTAGGTAGAACTTCCTTTTGTTTCCTTGTTCCTTCTGTCCCTGTCTGGTGTTACAAACAATCACAGAACAGATTCATTCCTCTTTCTAAGAACACATTAAGACAAACAAACAAGCTTTCCTGAAGGTAAAAGTGAGAGGTTGGTCATTTACTGTGACTGACAACTATAGCCTACGATGAAACATCCAAGGACAACTAATCTACATGTCATCACCAACATAATATGCAATGTGGAGAATGCTGAAAAGCTATGCTGCTGTTTAGAATCCTCATTTCTAATAAGGGTTATAAATCTCCACAGTGAGTTACCATTAGAAATAAATGGATTTCTGAGCCTTCAATAAAAATGCTGAACCAATGAATGGCTTTGAAATAATAGAACTGAATGTCAGTAATGTTTTATATGAAATCACAGGTATGTTAATATAAAGACTGTTACAATCCTGGCCTAGAAATGCAATATTTAAAATTTTTTTTAATGTTTATTTATTTTTGAGAGAGAGAGAAACAGAGCATGAACAGGGGAGGAGCAGAGAGATAGGGAGACACAGATTCAGAAGCAGGCTTCAGTCTCTGAGCTGAAGAGACTGTGTTGGACAACACAGAGCCCGACGTGGGGCTCGAACTCACAAACTGTGGGATCATGACCTGAGCTGAAGTCGGACACTCAACTGAGGCACACAGGCGCCCCTGCAATATTTTAAATATGAATGATTTAATTATGTTTCCTATTTCAGAAGAGTAAGGGGTAACAGTGATATACAGGAAACAGATTTTCTAAATGCTAGATACTATTACAGAGAGTTCTCCCATGAAGTAGCAGACAATGTCTAATATGTCAGTCCTTCCTTGAAGTCTACATCGACACGTTTGGCCGTGACAAGTAGAATGTGGAAGTAGCTGTTGACAGTACTGCCAAGCTTATGAACAGTAGATGTGTGCTTTTCCCTGTAAGGTCCCTGTGCTAGGGAACCCGCCCTGTCACTCTCAGATTGTGGCACCTCCTCTTTGGGTCCCATGTGCACCTCTTCTGGCTTAAATACAATAGCTGGCACCCAGTGACTCAACCATGAGAACAAAGAGTGCTGAGGAGAAGCCCATGGGTCTGTGAGCAAGCTGAACCTGACTGAAAACTATCATGCACTTTTTTTTTTTTGAGTTGAAGCTTTGACAAAAAAAAAAAAATAATGCAGGAGGAAATGAGAGGACACGATTTAATCCACCTGTATCAATTTAGATGATAAAGCTATAGGCAGACACATCTTTGCACACAGAGAAAAAGGAAGGAGAACAGGAAAGTAGGAAAGGCAGAAGCAGACACATTCGGAAAAGGATGATCATATTCCATGATCTTGGTTCAGTGCTCTAGAGTTCCTAATGTTTTAAGCAAAAAGGAAAATAACCACAGTGAAATATAATGAGACCTTTTAACCCTGAGGAAGTGACAGCTCATGCTTGGCCTACTTTTACGCATCTGTAATCTGTGTCTTCACAAGAGCATTTCACAAAGAGAGGGGTCTACACCTCTCATTGTATCCCTTCAATACTGGCCAAGGCCAGTGTTCAACTGGCTGCTCTGCAATGGGTCATACAAGTTGCTAATCCTTATAAAACCAGCTGAAGAACCATTTCCCCAACCCCTCCCAAGAATTTTCTTCAGTTTTTTGCTAATGATGGCTACTTGAATTTGCTTTGTTTCTTTTTCACTAAAGTAACTATTCCTCAAGTTGATGCACCAAATCTTTCTTTAAGAACAACAGAAGGTTTAATAACTATGCATACATTTGTTCAGCACTTTGTCAGGTTACCAACAGCTTCCTAAACAATACTTCTTTTTTTTTTTTTTTTTTTTTTTTTGAGAGAGAGAGCACAAGTGAGAGAGGGGCCTAGAGAAGGAGAGACAGAATCCCAAGCAGGCTCCAGGCCATCAGTGCACAGCCTAGTTCGGGGCTTGAACTCACAAACTGCAAGATCATGACCTGAGCTGTGATTGAGAGGCAGACACTTAACCAGTTGTGCCACCCAGGTGCTCCCCCAACAATACTTCTATGGCTTTTCAAGACAAGGTAAGGTGGAATGCAGGGAAGGTATTATTATCCTCATTTCACAGATAAGGGAAGTGAGGCTCAGAGGGGTTAAAAAGGTGACTTGGTCTAACTTATATAGCCAGTAGTGGAAGAAGACTACAGTAGTGGAAGAAGACAAAAACCCAGGCATTTTGAAGTGAATCCACTGCCCTCTACTACAGAATGGGTTTATCTCCAATAAAGTAAAAGAATGCGAATGGTGGGAAGGATAGTGGTTAGTATAAAAAAACTTGGATTTAATGTTCTTTAAGGTCATGTGGTAAAAGAACAAGTGTTTGACCTGTGGCTTGGCCTCTTACAAGATCTATGACCCTTGTGTAAAAATGGTCCTTTTAAGTATCCACTTTTGGAGAACAGAAACAATGACAATTAGCTGGTTGCGCTGCAGGGAGAATGAAACAAGCTAGTACACAAAGGGTGCATAGTAGTATGTCTGCCACACAGTAGGTACCCAGTAACATAGGTGCTATTCAAGACTATAACAGCTGTTTTGCTGTGTAAGCCTACCAGCCACAAGTCAGCATATTTACAGTGTCTGTGATTCCTATATATTCCTCGTGAGGTTTAATTAGCATCTCTAAAGAGCATAACTGTGCTTTGATGGCAAGTATCAGTCAAGTTCTACCATCATTACTTCTGCCACCTTGCCCATAAGACCCAGGGGTGGCACATTCACAGCCTTTTCTTTCTTTCTTTCTTTCTTTTCTTTTCTTTTCTTTCTTTCTTTCTTTCTTTCTTTCTTTCTTTCTTTCTTTCTTTCTTTCTTTCTTTCAATTCCTTTTTAAAAAGTGTCTATTTTTGAGAGAGAGAAGAGAGAGAGATAGAGGATCTGAAGCAGGCTCTGCATTGAGAGCACAGGGCCTGATGCGGGGCTGGAGCTCACAAACCATGAGATCATGACCTGAGCTTAAGCTGGATACTTAATGGACTGAACCACCCAGGCACCCGTCATGGCCCTTTCAGTGGGAGTAGGGAATCCATTGGAAATGGACCTGTTGTGTCAGTACCTTAGCTGAACCATTCTGGAAAGGATTTGGGGAAGCTGGATCAGTAACTGAGGTGGCCAATATTTCCCAGTTTACCCAGAACTTTCCCATTTTCAGCATGGCAAACCCTGTGTCCCAAGAACCCCCTCAGTCTTGGGCAAACTGGGATGGGTGGTCACCTTATCAGTCATGGAGACTGAACTAGTAATAAAATAAAATACCTAAGATATTTATAAACAGAGAACAATGCAAAAACCATGGAGCTCTGTGACCTCATGTTCTAAATCAGTGGTTCCCAAAGTGTAGTCCCCAGACCAACACCAGCATTGCCTCAGACCATGTTGGAAGAACAGATTCTGGAGCACCCTGCCAGACCTAATGCCTCACAAGCTCTGGGGATGAAGCCCAGGATTCTGAGTTTTAACATGGGTGATTCTGATGGTCACTCAAGTTCAAAAACAACCACTGGTTTAGAGCATACACAAAAGTTAGACTAGATGCCAAGTAAAATGGAAGCAATGAAAGCTCATGAGAGAAAACTTTTTCCTTTGAACATTTTCATTCACTTCTGATTTTTTAAAATGCTTATTTACTTTGAGAAAGAGAGAGAGAGAGAGAGAGAGATTGTGTGTGTGTGTGTGTGTGTGTGTAGACAGAGAGAATCCCAAGCAAGCTTTGTGCTGTCTGCGCTTGATCTCAGGAACCATAAGATCATGACCGAAGCCGAAATCAAGAGTTGGACTTTTAACTGACTGAACCACTCAGGCTCCTCTACTTCCATCTTTGATTATTCAAATTGAATGGAGAAAATGCTAGAAGAGTGCCTTCTTCTCCCTTGTTCCATAGTAATCCAGTATTACTTGGAGATTATCAAGTGTAAAGTATCTCCAAAAAGTAACATACTGACAAGAAAGACATCTTTAGGCACAAGTCATACATATTACATCATCTGTGGCCACATGTGAGTGCTATTTATTCATGTGTTCTAAAAAGAAAAGGGGAGACAAAGAGATCCTCCTCCCAGCCCAGCACACTAGAATCTAGTTTCCTCTCCTCAGCTGGTGCTCCAGGGCCTGACTCCAGTAATAACAGCCTCCTGGGGAGATTAAAGCCCTGGCAGACACAGCGTATCTTGGTTAATGTATACTTTAGCTTTGTGTATATATGCACATATACACACATTGCAGTATTTATAGATGATATACATGTGAAATATTACTGGAGATGAGGCCTGGGATGGGTGGGCAACACCTATGAAGTCAGGACTGAGATCTTTTACATGCAAACTCAATTTCCCTGAACTGCCCTCCACCTGTGTGGTAAATACACACATGCATCTGTATCAGGAAGAGTCTTCTGTGTCCAGAAAGAGTTGAGTATTTTGTGATGGCCTCTTTTATCTGTGGGGATTTTGCTTATTAGAAAAAATACATGGAATCACCCATCTCCTGACTGTGGAAATGAGATGGTGGGGAGATGAGCTGACTCAGGACTGCTGCTTCAAGTTAGGTCGACAAAGTGGGGTTGAACTGGAGAAGATTGAGCACCACAGCACCTAGCACTGAGAAGGGCAGCGTGCTGGCACCTTCAAGGCCTCATGTCTCCCGTGTGTACAACCTGGGACACAGGGGAGTGTTCTGGTGCAGGTGCCACCTCTGCGGCAGCCTGTGGCCTGGTTTCCTTTTTTTGTGGTAGGGGTGCATATTTCCTTGGGAAGGAGCAGATAAATTACTCCTTAGAATTGTGAATGCTTTCTTGTCACCTGGCCAAATGGAAATTCCAAAAGTATTCTGAGTAGACAGTGACACTAGGATTTGTGCACATACTTGATAACAGCCTATGATAATGGAGTGATAAAAACTCTCAATCCCCATTTTCATGTAAAACTAATGTGTACCTCATAGTTAGGACCCTCAAAAACCATCAACCCCCTGTGCTCTATAGGTTGTATCTATTCTATGTGTATGTCTATGTATTATTTAAAAAGCACAGATCCACACTGTGTTAACTAAGAGAAGTTGCCCTGAGTGTTACAGAAGTGTGGTATTCTGTGCTGCTCTTCTAGTAAGGGACTAGTCAGTTTCTTCCATAAGGAAGAAACAGAAGAGAGAAAAGGAAGATTGCACATCAGGCTGGAAAAATAAGCCTGGGGGGTTATATTTTGAGAATGGAAAGAGAAATAAAGAAAATGGGAGCTGGGAAAATAAAAAGAAGCCAGAGTCAGGGGCTGAGGAGGGCCCTGAGCCCTGGGCAGCTTGGAGGGGCATTCAGAAAGGCCTGGACCCTGGGAGATGTGCTGCAGCGGGGGGGTGGGGGGGTGGGGGGGGCAGAAAGGAAATGCTGCAGTCAGGGAAGTGCAATGTCTTTCCTTGGGCTGCCTAACAAATTCCCACAGAGTAGCAGCTTGAAACAAAATATCCTCTTCCAGTTCTGGGTATTGGCAGGGCTGGTTCCTTCTGGAGGTTTCAGGGGAGGATTGGTTCCCCTGCCTCCTCTGGCTCCCAGGGGCCACTGGTATTCCTTGGCTTACAGCTCCTTCCTCACGTCACTCTGAGACCTGCTTCTGTGATCACAGTTCCTTCTCTGCTCTGATCATCCTGCTTCCCTCTTATAAGGACTTTGTGATTCAGGATAATCTCTCCATCTCACAACCCTTAACCTGATCACACCTGCATGTGCCATGTAAGGTGGCACAGGCACAGGTGCTAGGATTAGGATGGGGACATCTCTGGGAGCCACTATCCTGTGACCCACACAGACCATGGCACACTATGCATTCGCCATGTCTCCTGTCCTCCCTGGTACAGCTAAGGAGCAGATACACCTTCCCTGTGCACAGAAACTGGCTGGCCTGAGGCAATGAGGCCCAGGTGGGGCCCAGAACAGTTCACATGGTCTTCCACCTGTGTAAAAAACTTCTAAAGGTTATTTTTACATTCTTCTCTACAAGGGAGGCCCCCAAATGTGTAAACTGTCCCCACTGTCTATTTTATCCATCTATTCAAAGACTCTCAGTAGAAAACTGTTTAATTTGAAACACAGTTGACCCTTGAAAATGCAAGGTTAGGGGCGTCAACCCCTCCTGCAGTAGAAAATACAAATGTAATTTTTCATTCCCCCCACCCCACCCCCAAAGTTAACTACTAATAGCCTACTGTTGACTGGGAGCCTTACCAATAGTACATACAGTCGATTAACGTATATTTTATATGTCATAAGAATTATATACTGTATTCTTACAATAAAGTAAGGTAGAGAAAAAATAGTTAAGAAAGTCATAAGAAAGAGAAAATACATTTATAGCATTGTATAGTATTTATAAAAAAATATCTGCAGGTAAGTGACACACACACTTCAAATTCAGGTTGTTCAAGGGTCAACTGTACTTTGTATTTAACAGTGTGGCAGAAATTTTAGATTGCTTAGAAATGCAGGCAAAGAAATACTTCTTTAAGGAAAAATCCTCATGCTCCTACTAATTTATCTGAGTATGAGAATTTTTTTTAATCATTTAAGGAAACTTCTCACTTTTATTTGCAACTATTCTTGGAAAGTTCTTTTTTGTTATTTATTTATTTTGAGACAGAGACAGCATGAGCAGGGGCAGAACAGAGAGAGAGAGAGAGAGAGAGGGAGAGAGAGAGAGAGAGGGAGAATCCCACGAAGGATCTGCACCATCTGCACAGAGCCTGGTGTGGGCTCAAACTCGCAAAACTGCGAGATCATGACCTGAGCTGAAATAGAGTCAGATGCTTAACTGAGTGAGTCAACCAGGCACCCCTACTCTTGGTAAGTTTTTATTTTTATATCTGAATTTAATTACTATTTCTGGAAAAACATCAGTAATTCTCTCATTTCATTTTCATACAGTCACAAAAGTTATCAGAAGAAAATTAAAAACAAAAAATTTGATGTACAGATCAAATGGGGCTCCCTAGTACTTCTTAAAGCAGGAGGGGAGGGGAGAGCCTGGAGTACATTTCATAAACTCTAATTATTAGTTTCTTCCTGGGAGCAGGGGTAGGAAAAAAAAAAAGCCTGTTTATAGTCTTTTGGCTCCTAGTACTCTGAATACAGTCTGAAGCTGCATAGGAAGGATTCTATATCACATTTTAAATTCTTATTGGTGGCTCAAATATGGTGACTTAAAGACCGGACATCAGGGGCGCCTGGGTGGCTCAGTGGTTGGGCGTCCGACTTCCACTCAGGTCAGGATCTCGCGGTCCCTGAGTTTGAGCCCCGCGTCCGGCTCTGTGCTGACTGCTCAGAACCTGGAGCCTGTTTCAGATTCTGTGTCTCCCTCTCTCTCTGACCCTCCCCCGTTCATGCTCTGTCTCTCTCTGCCTCAAAAATAAATAAACATTAAAAAAAAAAAAAAAAAGACCGGACATCAGAGATGTTGATTTGAGAAGAAACATAGCAACATCATAGGAGAATGGTATCTGTTTTTTGTGTGTTTTGCAGAAGTGAGCGCTTTTGTCTGATGCATGTTCTATACAACAGATGGAGGCGCTAGCACAAAACTCGCCAAGGCCACTCCTCTCCATCTGTGGGTCGCGTCCTGCAGGAGTCACTGTCCATCACTGGACTCCAGGTGCATATATGCCCTAGATGCAAAAATCCACCCCAGCCTCGGTCTTGAAATCTGAGACTATTACTGTATTTTAAAAGATAACTGACAAACAGCAGCAGGAGTCAAAGAGAGGGGTCAGCCGTAACTTATCCTATTCATAAATCAGAATAGCAAAGTATAGGATCCTGGGCCGACGCTCTGGTGACAATGCCAGAGAAATTGGCTGTGGCCCTTTAAAAGGAGGGCAGTCGGGGGAGGGTGAATAGTGATGTTTAGGTTTAGGAAGCTTTAGGTGATCAATTGTGCAATGACTAGAGATGCTCCTTCACATACTTACAGTTCATTTCTTTGTTAACTCCATTTTCCCTCCCTCCTTCCATCCATTATAGTGGAGTACATCATTCTGTCCAAAGGGATGAACTATATTTGTTAAGCTTTGGATTATAATGAACTAACCTTAATTCTTCACAGAAATTGTATTTATCATTCAAAAACACAGGTAACCCTTCTTTCATTGTGAATGTTTCAGGTATTGTTTTCCCATGGCAAATGAAATAAAAATGATGGAAGTCCTGTCTTTTGATTCCGATTTCTCTAGAAAGCACTCCTTCCCTACCTGATTACTCCCTCCTGATGGGTTTTCAGGTCTAAAACCCACGTCTACTTTGACAGTCTTTCCTTCATCGACAGAGTAACTTCTTCCCTTAATTAAGGCAATTTTTGAGCATAAAGATATGTCTGTACAATTTAAAGAATATATATTCAAATTTATAAGAAATTAATCTTATTTTCTCTTATGGTCTTTGTCTTTGTGAAACAGAATTAAAAATAAGATAATTTATTCCATTCCATTTTCTTACATTAGGCCATTAAGTCTAAGGTCAGTGGGGCAGAAGCCTTATTAATTTTAAATTATATGTACATCTATATAAATACTTATAAATGAGTTTCTTCCTTTTCACACCTCTATAAATATTTCTTCCATTTCTATAAGCTTAAAGTAATGTCTTAAAATGAATTAGTTTTACTTACCTATGATGGATAAGACAAATAATTTTATTTGAGTAAAACATGTTCTGATTCAAAGAGAAAGGGTTTTTCCAAAGTGGCTACAAGCAGGTTCACAAATGTAGCAGTTTGCCGTTTATAGGGAGACGTGATGTTATGAAATGTCAGATGTCCAAGATTTTTGAGATGGGGGTGTGAGAGATTCTTTTAAAATGACACATAGCTCTCTGGGGTATTACTGAACTTGAAATTGGAATCTCCCCTTTAAGACCAGATAGACACTGAAGAAAGGTAACACAAGAGCTGTTTTCTCAGCAATGCCTGACTTAATGTCCTGTTTTAACAAGAGTAGCCTGGGTTTGACTTTTTGTAAAGGTATACGTTAATCCAGGCACTGATAGAGAATCTTTAATAGAACTAAAGACATTTAGGGCAGTAGAAACTCCTGGTCTGGCTCCTTGGTTTGACAGGTGAGGACACTGAGGCACAGCAAAGCTAGAAAAACACACGGTAGCAGAACCAGGACTAAAACATTAAAAAGCTTGATTAAAAATACCCTTTGCCCACTTAAGAGGTTAATGTACTGACCCCTTTCTTAACAACACTGATCCTTGTTATGTTTTATAATTATATGTGGGCGGTGAGCCAGTCCTAAGGAGCACTAGAAAGGGTAACACTAGATGTACTGAATCTTGCTCCTTAGGGAGGAACAAAAATGCCTCTGAGAGAAGCCACAATGAAGACAAACACCTGTGCATTCGTTCTTTGTCATTCTCTGTTCCCTCTCCCCGTCCCCTAGCCAAGGTGTTATTAACAGCACTGTCAGTCACGGTGGCGTCAGCCTGTGGAGTGGGGAGTGACAGCCTTTAAAAGCTTCCAGGGGTAAGTTTCTGCAGGTTTCCAGGCTGATGCCTTTAAGCCATAAGCACTCAGGGTCTTAGAGCTCAAGAACGTGGTGTTGCAGATAACCACACAGCCTCACTGCCCTGCTAGTGACCCTGAGGGAAATCACTTCTCTATGAAAGATAATTTCTTCTCTGTGACAACACCACCCTGGTCTTCACTGAGAAAAGATCAACTGTGTTGACTTATGACTGCTGGTTTTTGACATCACTACCCTCGGAGGATTTCCTAACGCAGTTGGACAGGAGCCCAAATGTGCAAAGACAGGTTGAAGTGATGAACATAGCGCATGCCCCAAGTTATAGCTGCAGCGGTGCATTTTGGCTGAGAAAGATGGAATCTTTCCTCAGCACAACAAGGAGAGTGCATGTGTCATGGATTCTTTCTGTGATAGCTGCTCTTGAACAACAGAGCTGGCAGACATGCAGGGCATGGAGGGGGAAACTGTGAGCAAGTACAGAGTCCTGCTTCCCTCCCTCTCCCTCTCGTTCTCCCTCTCCTTTCCCCTCCCTCCCCCTCTCTCTTACCTCCCACTCTCCCTTCTGCTTCTCCCTCCCTCTCTTTTCCTCAGGGAGAGCAGACATTTTAACTGATAGTTTGTAAATAGTGTTAAGGCAGGCAGTTGCTACCTGAGTTCACCTTTCTTCAGTTCCATTCCAAACTGATAATGCAACATATCTGAACATGTCTTGTCATACCAAAAAGGAGTCTGTAGCTCAAGTATTTAGGAACTTTCATTCACAATTTTCTTAAAGATTGCTTTTGCATATGGCTTTCTCTGTACTGGGTAGAAATTCATTAATTGCTATTTTGTATAAAGACATACAACCCTCTTTACCACACCTGGTAAGTCAGTGCACAGCAAGCCAGCCAGTCTCCCTGGGTGTGTCTGTCGGCACCTCTGTGGCCACACTCTGCCCCAGCAGGGAGAAGAAAAGGAGACACTGAAGATCCTCCTGGGCATCACACTGCCATTCAAGAGGCCCAAGACAGAACTGTGGTTTTGAGCATCTCATAACCCTCCCCTGGTTCACAACGAGTGACAGAAGCTACAATGCCAAGGCTTTTTTATTTTTTTCCCCATTTGTGGTACTGTTCAGTTGTGTCTGTCTCTTCCATAATTTGATGTTTAGATCCAGGTTTAGGCCTTGAACATTTCTGTTCTCCTTTTCTTTCACTTTTGATATACGTTTCTTGTAAAAATGAGTTTAAAAACATGGTTCTCCCACGTGAGAGATGTGTTTCTGAATGTTGGTGCACCCTGACTTTCTAAGGCCCATCACTCACAGTATTAATTACCTATCATCTGTCAGTCACAGTGACAGGCACTGTGAAGATACAATAGCAAGACAAGACATGGTTCTCGACTCTAACAAGTTAACGTTTTTGCTAAGGGGACAAGATAAACACTAATGATATAATCAGCCAACAATACAAGGTTGTCTACAAGGATTAAATTCTGTGCTTCTCCATCAAAAGGAAAATGAACATTACAGTGGGTAGGGTGAGCCTGAGCAAAGGCACAGAAAATTCCAGGAGGGGGCATTTGTAGGGGTGAGGGGACCACCCTGCCTGGTGAAGAGGATTTGTGGACCAACAGGGAAATGTGAAGGCTGGGCAGACTAGCGCAGGCTCCATGAGATAGGCAATTGGGAACCACTACAGGTAACAGGCAAGAATGTGCTTATGAAGAAGGAAGGTCGAGATGGTTTGCTGAAGGAAGAGGATGAAGCAGGGAGACTGCCAGAAAGAAACTCAGGAAATTAAAGGAACACCCCAGAGAGGAAGAGGGCCTGGATAGATGGATGGGGAAGATAAAAATATCTGCCTCATAAGGTTACTGAAAAGACTCAATGAAAAATGCACAAGGTGTGCTCTGCATAGTGACTACTTTATAATATGTGCCCAGTAAATACTACGCTAGAACTATTGTGCTTATTATTATTTCCATGTATGAGAAGAGAAATAAACAAACAGAAAGTGAATAAATAAAACATAGCCCTGCCCGCGCATGCTTTGTGAACTAATATTAGGGCTATCCGTCTATGAAAACCATTCTTCTGTCATTTGAGAGGGGTTGATACACATTTGTTCAACCTAAAAAGTATCTTTGAAACAGAATTAAAAAAATGTTTATTTATTTTTAAGAGAGAGAGAGAGAGAGAGAGAGACAGATTGTGAGCAGAGGAGGGGCAGAGAGAGGGACACAGAATCCGAAGCAGGCTCCAGGCTCTGAGCTGTCAGCACAAAGGCCAAAAACGGGGCTTGAACTCACAAACCGTGAGATCATGACCTGAGCTGAAGTTGGACACTTAACCTACTGAACTACCCATGTGCCCCTGAAACTGGATTATTAAATGGCTTTGGTATTAAAACATTTAATGATAAAACTCATGGTTAAAATGCAGGACAATGGGGATGCCTGGGTGTATGTGTCTGGCAAGGCACTGGGTATACAAATGGAACAAAACACCTTCCCTATACTTACAGAGCTTAAAATACTGTGGCGGAAAGAGATGCAGAAACCAGCAATTAGGACACAGGTGTGCAATTCCTTATGCGAAAGCTTTGGGGAGCATTGTGGAATTGAGATAGTTTGGCTTCCAGAAAGACAACATGACAGATGTAGCACACACAAGTGAACGTTGCCCTGGTCTGTCTGGGCCACCCTATTTATACCTGTCCTGAGGTTGCATCTGGCCAGTGCCCCTTTTTTACTGTCAGAAATTGTATAACGAATACAGTTACCCTAATCCCATCTTTCTTAACACTCCTGGCAATGCCTGAGAAGCACCCCATAATCAAACGCATTCAGATTTCTTCAGCAAAATTAAAATCTCTTTAGCAAAAGAGGTGTGAAATTATGAATATTCACACTAAATGGTATAAAGACAGACTGTAAATAGTCCTTTGTCCATTCAGGCCAGATTGTGCTGCCATGTGGGTTATGAGAAACATTTGATTTTTCCAGAGCTTTCTGAACTTTGAAATCCTGGGCAAGAGGCTGTGGGCTGTGTAGAGTGGTAGGCAACACCTTCTGAGAAGTGCAGGCATTACAGAAGAATGGCAGAGGGAACACTTTGCTCAGTGTTGGGAAGTTGAGGGAGCTTCCCAGAAGAACTACTGGTGAGCTTGAGACCTGAGGGAGGAGGAGAGTTAGCTGAAGGAGCGTTTGGGAATGGGGTGGGCAGAGGGAAGGGATGTCATATCCTGGGAGGTGGCATCCCCAGTCACCCCAGGGCTGGAGCCAGACAGTAACAGAAGGGCAGGCAGTGAGGAAGGGAGGCCATTGTAAGCAAAGGGGTGCATCTGGAAGGCCTGAGGCTGGGAGGAACAAGGTCAGATCTTCACTTTCAAAAGAAGATTGTGGCAGTTTTGCACTGATAACTCTGAGGAAGGGCCAGGGAAGGGATGAAAGCAGGAGGTGAAGCTGGCTGCACTGGAGGGGGTGATACACTCAAGGGCCCTTCAGGAAGCGGGCTCAAAGGTTTGCTAGATGTAGGAGGCCATGAAGAAAAGGGTGAAGCCCAGGGAAACATACAGGTTTTCCTGTTCACTTGTTCTAACCTGAGGCCCTATGAAAAATACTTGTCTTTTTCCTCATGCTTTTCTTTATGTTAACTGATGAGAACATCTCTGGGATCTGTGACTGACATTTTTTACTTTCCATTTTAAGGTAATATATGTTCATCAGCAAATATTTAGAAAATACAGTACATTAGAGGGAAAGACCCCTTAAAGGTCTATCATCAAAACACAGTCAGTGTTAACATTTGTGCTGGAAAGAGGCCTGAACACAAGAGAAGTCTGAAGAATGTGGCTAAATGTTTATTTCCTTCTAACTTTTTCTTACTGTTCTTATATGGTAGCGATCATACTGTTTGTCCATTTTCAATACTACTTTTCTTATTCAACATTTTATCTCAAACAAGTCTGAATGAATGCAGCTTTTAAAGGCTTTGGTGCCTTATGTCAATTTGAAGTATCCTACACAATTAACTTTTATGATTGAATATTATGCTGTCCAACAGATCTCTAAGCCCTAAGGAAATTATTTTAAAGGAAAACACTCATGACAATATTATAGGGAAGGCAAGGAAGTGTTTGGCATCTCTTACTAGGTCCTAGTTTCTAACTTTCCAAATTCTCTTGCTGTCAGCTGAACTGGGCATGGAAACATTTATAACTGGTGGTTTGTGGATAGCAGAGTAGTATTTTAGCAGTTAAATGAATCTCAAGTTTCAGTACTTCTCCAATGTTGTTTACCCAAAATTTCAATATTATTATTGGTTGGGAATAGAAGGAATTAAAATTACATCTCCATTGTGCCCACCAGAACCACGTCTCTGTTAACCATACTTTTATGTGACTTCAAGAAAGCAAAACCAACTTATAAGGTTTTGGGGGTCAAAACATGGGCCAAAAAGATTGTGATTTTTCAAAATACCTATCTTTCCATTCATCTATCTATTGCTGAAAAATACTTCTGGGTCTCACAGAAGGAGGAGAAGAGACTTTAAAGATAGACTGAATAGCCACGAAGTTCAGAGAAGTAAAGAGAGGACAACTTTCTTAAGGGCTCTGTTCCAGAGCACCGTTATCTTGTCCAGGAGGGAGGTACTGGACCGAAGTGCCCTCTGTGTCTCCCAGGGCAGCCCTCAGAGTGACCACACACAACTCTGACTAGAGGAACATCTGTTGGGCATCCATCCTTCCCTACCCATCCACCCCACTCTTCCCGAAAGACCCATGTCATTAGCACCTAGATTTGGAATTCAGAACGAGTGCTTCCATAGAAAAACAATGTTATATATGGTAATTAAGTACAGTTAAAATATTTTTATTAGTGTTTTCAATACGTTATTGGGAAGATAGGTGTTTGTTGGGCAGGGCTGGGCCCTAATATTATTTAAAACATGTGTTACGGGAGGAAAATCATTTTGAATATGAACTCTGTTACTACACTAAAGATTTCACAAAATAGCCTATGCCCTTACTTGTGACAGAGGTAATTATATTTTCTTAAACATTTTATGGAATAAGGTGTAAATAAATGAAATAAGAATAAACAAATACACTGTTCACCCAATTTTAATGGCAGAGAGAGGAAATAACCAGAAGTGCCAAGTGGGAAAGGTACCCATCCACACCTTCCTAAGGCCTCAGGGGCCATAAAGAGTGAGCCATTTGTTCGCCATTCACAGAAAGTGTGTGAAACAAAACATGGCATCCTTATATATCTCACAGGTAAGGAGGAAATAACTAGAAGGCTATAACTCTGTAGATGCTGGAAATGTCACTCTTTTGCATTCCCAGCAATCTGTGGGGCATGTTCAGAGAAGCAGAAAGGTGGAGGAAGGGGGAAGGGGGGCCTGAGGAGTGGGCTTACAGTCGGAACCCCTCTGGGGGCATTGTCGGTACAGTGACAGTGACAAGAACAAACATGCCACATGGGGTGGGTCCAAATCTGAACTGCTCAGGGATAAAGAAGTAGCTGTGCAATGAAGTATGGTAATAATAATACAGTTTAGATATGAAGAAGGTGTTGGGGAGAAAGTCCCATTGCATCAGATAAGTGGTCCATAAAATGGTTTAGATATTGGCAAAAACAGGTTTGGTTTCCTCCTAAACTATGGCTATTATAAATCCTTTGGTATATTCCTTTAAAAATTATTAAAATTATTAAAATATTCCTTTTAAATTAAAATCTAGTAGTCTACTCTAAGAATTCTAAGGGCACATTAAAGAAAAAATAGTGACTGCCAGGTGGGCTTTTGGGCCTTGCTAACATTCCCTTGAGCCCCAGGGGAAGAGCAAAAAGCCACTAGGGTCACATCTTATTATGCTGTATCTCGGTGGCTTTGATTTTTCTTTTAAACCTAAACCAGAAGCACTCCTCAAAAAGACTTTTTTACATGGTAAGTAAAATGTGAGCCAGTCACACACTAAAAGGACAAAGAGCCATTGTCAGGTAATATGGTGATGCACTCCAGCTGGGCCATTGCCCCTCCCACTTGTAGACAATTCTTCAGAACCACTGGGGGAGAGCAGCCAAATGAATAATGCTCTCTGATGGCCTGTGAATGGTTCACAGTGCTTCAATTCTGCAGGTAGACAGGACAGGTTTACGTCCTCTGAACATATCACCGGACTCTGCCTGCTGGGTTTATAGTTTCAGACCATTAAGTAGGTGCAAACCCACTCACTGCAACAAAGAAAAGCTGCACTGAGAAAAGGCCAGGGAAGACCTTCACAGAATCACAGTGCTAGCCACCCCTTCTGGTGCCAGAGCTGAGGGGACCTTGGCTGGAACAGACCAAGAGCAGGTGTCCCTGATGGCCAAGGGGTAGAAGGCAAAGTTTTCAGGTGACCTAGAACATATGACCCTGGAGAAAAGGGGGGTAAGGCTTAATGGGGAACCATAGCCTGGAAACCGGCTGGGCCACTACCATACAGTATGACCTTAGGCAAGTCACTCAGCCTTTTGGTGTCCCAGTTTCCCCATCTGAAATGATGATGGAGAAATTAATGCTCCCCAGGCACCTGGAAGAAATAACAATGAAGTTCTGTGCTGGAGAAATCAGAGATGCAAGACAGCAGAGATTGGTCACAGATTCAAAATGGCGGCAAAGGCCAACGCCAAGCAAAGTGATTTTCTGCCTGTTACTCCCCCTCACCCCACAGGGCCCGGAAGAAGCACCTGATGTTTTTAGCTGATTTTCACAACAGCAGACAGAAATGAACAAGTATTGTGGGCCAAGACCTTGAATCTTGCTTTCTAAGGCAAGAACTTGATTCTCTGAGCTGCCCTTACATGGTTTTGAGACACTGCTTATGTCAGAGAAACAAAGGGAAAAGAGGAATTTGTCAACAAATTGTGCTCTAACTATGATTTAAAGTTGGGACCGAGAGTTACGTTTCAAAACCAGAACTTGAAATTTGGGGGTGGAGGGAAAATGTCCCTTCTCTCAATGAAAATGGACTTTAGTTGTAAATCTGTCTAGCTCAACCAGGGCAGAGCACCCAAGAATGAAGAGTTTGCATCTCTAGCAACAGCCTGTGGCTTAACTGCAGAATTATTTCTGGTAATAGTCAATAAAAATTACATATGTATATAAAACAATAACATAAAACTCCAACCGATATAAACTCACTTAATGTAAATGACTTTGGATCTTAAAAAACTGTTTTTATATTGCCTAAATCCCTGAAGTCTGAGCCCATGATGTACCTGGAAGCTTCCCAAGAGTCTCTGCTTGTCAACACTATTCCTGCAGAAGTCAGGCTGTTTACCTCCACCATGCCTGTCAAATTGACTTTGTTTCTAAATACTCTACTTTATATTCCCACCTTCCATCAGACAGGAAAGAGCATTTGCATATGTCCATATTCCTGAAAAGCCACATTATGCCTGAGGATACAACTTGGTAAAGAGAATCATTTAAAAGCCAGTCAGATTCTGTGCAGTGTGGACTGAAGCTCCTGTTGGCCACATGGGTTGAGCTGGGTAGAGGGACTGTTAATATGGTATGATAAATGCCATCATGAGCATTCAGGGCTAACATAATGTGGTATCCAGCAAGCATCTGTTGGGTGGCTGTGCTGGATAGTCACCTGAAGAAGTTGTCTTGCAAACCTGGTTCAGTCCTTCATCTCAGTGTTTACAAATACCTGACACATTTCCTCTGTTTATAATTCTGTGACCATGACCTATTCTCTAATCCTCTCCAACACCTAGAAACAGACTCCAGGATCAAGAGAGAAAATTTCAAGAATTCAGAGGTTTGGGGCTTCACAGCAGATACAGAGGAGGTCGACTAATTCAGCCAAATTAATTCAGATTCCTCGTTAGAGAGGTTTTCTTTGATAATAACCACATCAATTTATACTAAGATGGTATCTTTGGTCATAAAATGTCAACATGTTTCACAAACATTAACTTAGCCTTCTAGTACCTCTGTGTAGGTTAACATAATCACCCTTCATTTAGAAGACAAGGACACTGAGATGATGTTAAGGTTGTAGATAGCTAAACATAACCTTCTGAAGCTGCATTCTATCTCAACTCCTAATTATCTAACCAGAGTGTTTTTCCTTGGTGTTTCCTTTGGATGAATAAACTAATATCATTGTCAATGGTTTCCATAAAAAACAATAACTGCAAAAACATTTCTAACCTATTGTCTATAGTGGGAGTTGAGGCACAAAATGTCACCTACACAGATAGAAGTTCCAAAAGAAATAATGACTTATCCCCTCATGTTTAAAAACAAATACATGCTTTACTTTTAAGTCTGTGATGCAGACCACAAAATATAAAGGAATCAGAAATGAAGTTTAGCTACCTGGAAAATTTATAAAGATGGAGGAAGGAGGAAAGAAAAGAGGTTGAATTATTTAAAAAAAAAAGAGCAACATCATGAAAATGCAGAAAAGGAGAGGAGAGTATTTCTAGGAAGCAATGGGTTGTTTAGTTTGGATTTCAAGATTGGTGGGTAGTGAAACAATATAAATATTCAGCTGGGGAGGGTTGAGGACAGAGTGATGTGAATCAAAATGACTGACAAATGTACATCAACATATGGGGACAATGATGCAGATGTGTGAAGTTATTTCTGTTGCAGAAAGCTGGAAGGCAATGGTCCTTACATCCATGCTTATCCCAAAGTGATGAAACAGTATAAGACTATGCAGAACCAAGTCACAAATGTAAAACTGATAAATTAGAAGAAATATGCCCATAGTAGATGCTCTAAATGGACAAGAAACTGAATTTTGTTTTATATTTTTCCAGACAAACCCAAGTGACAGGAGATGAAGCGCCACCCTTTTCATAAATACATTAAAGAAAACCATGATTAAAACTACTCTCTTACCTACCACTGTCCTTATGGGATAAGAAATATCCTGGTTTTATGAATGGACTCTAGCATTTTATCTTTTCAGTTCCTTTTTGGATCAGTTGGTGGTTGCTCAGCACCATATGTGATGACTGGGTGCGAGCCTTTGCCGCTCCTGGGCACCCACCACCCGCCCACACTGGGATCGGATGTGTGGGCATTGTTTGTTCAGCGTCTACTCCCTTAGGCTGCACTGCCTCCCACTACCCTCCCTCACCAGCTGAAAGAGGAGACAATGCATTGGTATCAACAGCCATCCCACCTTTAGGGCAAGTGGGAGGTGCTGATTCATGAAGAGAATATTTCATATCACCAATAGAAAAATAGGCTTTAGATCCATGGACTTCCCTCCCCCCAACCTTCACACTACATTTTACAGATGTGCTAAACTGTGAAAATGGCTTCTCTCTCATCTCAACCTGGCAGCACGCAAAACAAAGTCTTCAAAAAAGAACTGTTTTGATCCACATTCTCCCTCTTTTCTGATCCATTGATCCACAATTTTTAGCAAGAGAGCCATACTCAATCAGACCCACGTCTCCTCCGTTGGGAAACACAATATTAAAAAAATTATATTTTATATACTTGTTTTAGAAAGTAGGTCTGAAGCTTATTCCATTGCATCTGACTGTATTTTTTACCAAAATGGCTGCACAAAGAGGAATACAATGCAAGCCTTAATAGGAAAATCTTCTCTGTGAGTCCAATGCTTATTTCAGAATTAAAAAAAATATTGTTCTAAATGACTATTACCTTTCTTACACAATCATATATTTAAATTTTAGTCTTCATTTAAAAAAAAAAACAGGAAAACACTGGAGGTTTAAGTGAGGGGGAGATAACATGCCATTAGGTTTCTGGTAGACTTTGGCTCCACAGTTAAAGTACCAGTCATTGTAGCTATTTACTGATCTATGCTTATCACTTTTTTATTCAAAAAGTTTTGGAGATGAAGTAGCAGAGGAACACATGCAATGCACAAAGCCAAAAGAACAGCTGAGCGTCTCTTATGCCGTATAATACTTTGCTCAACACATACAGTCTCAGAGTAGGGAAAAGAAAGATGGTAGCTGCCACCAGGGCATTTCTTATTAGCAGTTCAAAACTGAAAATGCCTCTGTTTGGCAGGTGTACTTTTCTTAGTTAGAAACAACCTAGCATGCCTTTTGCATATGTGATGCTATTGGTGCACTCCCTCCAAGATTTCAAAGACAACAATAAGGTTTCTCACATGAGCAGTGCACAGCAGTGTACCCACAACACACCAGATGGATGCCAAAGGGATCTACTCTAGAGTCAGTCTGTAATATCCCCATTACCAGCTCTTCCTATTAAGAGGCACCAGTACACAACTCTGGTGGGTTGGAATGGGTTAAAAGCTTATTTGAGATGGTCTGAATTGCTTAAGAAAGAAGTTGCAGGGACTGGAGTAGGGAAACAATCAGAACCTCTGGAAAAATGAATTTCAGAAAAGATGAAGAAAGAAAGAAGGCAATATCAGCAAAAAAATAAGAAAGAAAAGGGCAAGAAATAAAGAACTCGTGAATGGGGGATATATAGAGATGAAGGGATATAAAAGGAAGATGAATTTTGTTTAAAGGTTGGATGTACAGATGTAAGCCATGAATAAACCCAATACTCATCTTGTAGTAGAATTTCAAATAGAAAGGAAAAGAGGAAAAATATTTTTATACTTTTTTTTCTCCTTTGGAATTTAGTTACAGTTTATTACAGTGTTGGAGTAATTTTGTTTATACCAGAGCTGGTTGGAAAGCAGGAGAATGATCCTTTGATGTGGCATACATGCATTCATTAATTGATCCCCTTTTATGTACCAAGTACTATCCAAGGCCATCAGATGTCATTCCTGCCCCCAAGGTCCCAGGTGGAAATGACACATCACATTACAATGGGACAAGTGCTTCATAAGAGGTTAAGTGCTAACTTTGCCTAAAGAAATAAAAGGAGGCTTCACCAATGGGCTGACATTTGTGCAGGGCCTAGAAACTAATAATTCATCAGTTTTTCAATATGCCCTTTGAGACTGGTGGGAAATATTCATTGTTATGCTACAGTGGAAAAAACAGAAGGAAGGAGAAGTTCGAAGCTTTGAGATTTATAAAAGTGAGAGGATTGGGAATAAAAAGTGTTGAGAGTTATACTTTTAAATTTCTAATGCTAGCCAGTAGAACAGATTCAAATTACCACCGCACTTTCTTATAAATTTTAGAATTTTAATAAGGCAATGTAGCACTCACTCTCTAACCTTCCAAAGCTAAAACGAATTCAGAAACAGATTATTTCTTTTCACCATCTTGACTTAGAGAAACTTGACATATTCCCAAAAGTTCAACAAGTGGTTCTAGAAGATCATTTAGGCACATTTTCTCTGCTAACATTTTTCCAAAAATAATAGAAACAACTTGAATCTAAAATGTATAGTGCCTTTCTAATACCACTCCACATAGGATTAATTTCATTCTCAAAAAATTCCCTGTAAGATTGGGAAACATTTCACGATAAACTTGAATATTTGGGAAAAAAAAAACTCGCATATTTAGATTGACCTTGGAATAGCTGTTAAGGACCCATGTTTATGAGATAAACAAAATTTCTTGTGAAAGTAAGGTCGTCTCTATTCTTGACTTTGCCTTTTAAGCATTAAGACAGCTGTGAACTGTTTAGGAATTAGTCTCAAACACAGAATTTAACTAACATCATAGGACACGCAAGGGGCACTCTTCTAGAATTTAAGACAGTTAGGGGTCAGATGCCACGTAACACAAGGCAGATTGGTGGTCTTGGAAAGAATAGTGGCTACACGGAGTTTAAGAATGATGCATGACTGATGTTAAGACCCATGACAGCAAGAAAAGAGAAGATGAAGTACAGGAAGACAAATATAAGAAGGTAAAAATAAAAAAGAAGAAATAAGCTAGAAATAAAGGAGGAGGAGCAGCTGAGCTGCTGCAGACAGGCTGGAGGCACAGCAACATGGAACAGAGGATGTGCTGGGCACAAATGGAGGCTAGGAAGGAGAGTTAGTGGTGATGGGCCTCATTATTGCTGTGCTGGACAGGTTCTCTCTGCACGACGGGCTCCCTGCCTTTTGTCTCTGCAGGCCCCTCTGGTTCATTTCCTGGACACCTCCTGCCCCAACCTGGAGTGTGTTCTCTGTCTCTCAAACCACAAGTCTTTCCAAAACTTTACTCTAAAGCTCCTATTCTTTAGGAAGCCTGTTCTTATTCCTTTGCCTACTGTTCCCTCAGACTTAGGATGGTTTGTTCTCATAGTTGCTCAAGTGCATATTAGTATTTTGGTGGGGTTTTTTTTGAGTACATATATTACTAAACTTTAAAATGACAATTAACTAGAGTCCCCCATTTCTTCTTTCTTCTCCAAGTGATAAATAATGTGTTTTCCAAACAACAGAAAGCACTGTGATCCAGCAGTGGGTCAAAGTGATTAATTATTCTCTGCCAACTGAATACCCCACAGCCCAAGAACCCTGAGCCTCCAGAAGGAATACAGCTCCTTCAACACCTTGATTTTAGCCCAGTGAAACTTAATTCAGACTCCTAATATCGAGAAGTATAAGATAATAAATCTGTGTAGTTTTAAGCTGCTAAGTTTGGGATAATTTGTTATAGCAGCAATAGGAAACCAACACAGATTTTAGACTGTAAAAGTGACATCTAGCTCGTTGTAAGAAGCAAGTACAAAGATAGGTTTCTGCAGGAAGATTTCTGAGAGGGGATGGAAGGGTGTGGTTGGCAGGTAAATGGAGCACTATGAACATACATGATGGCCTAATATATTCTCTTTGGTGGCTGCTCTCTAGACTGTTAAGGATACTTACATTCTAGGAGTAGTCATAGAACTTGCTAAATCTCAGGATCTATTATAGGTTCTGGGAATACACAGTTTAAGCAGAGTAAGAGGAGAGGGTCCCTAACTCATCTCCTTTAACTTTCACTGTGACCATCATTTCTGCCACTGGATCAAGAAGTACAGAGCTGGTAAGTAGCAAATAACCCTTTCTGCATGAAGGTATAGATGCAAAACAAAATAAAGATTTAAATAAAAGAAAATCTCAGGAGTTGATAAGCTCAAAGTATCCTTTCAGATGTCTCTTGATAACTAATAATTTCACAGCAGTGGGTGATGATGATAATTAATCATGATGACAGT
Organism: Felis catus; assembly: GCF_018350175.1. Lineage (NCBI taxonomy): Eukaryota > Metazoa > Chordata > Mammalia > Carnivora > Felidae > Felis > Felis catus. The sequence continues at coordinate 26,850,533 of NC_058372.1, read as the reverse complement.
AATAAAAATGGTAATATGCAGCACAAAGTACCTTATATTTATATAAGCTCTTTCATCTTTAAGAATTCTAAGATGCTTTGCAACCTTCCAGTACATATCAATATGAAATGAGGTCTCTGCTTACATCTGAAATTCAGTTTTGCCAGGATTGACAGGCAGTAATCATCTGCCAGTTAATGGAAACTCTTTGATATTAGCTGGGTAAGGAGCCTTGAAGGCAGGGGATAATCATCAAGGATGGCAGACACTTTAGTCTGGCTCTGCAGCTCTTGGACACAAACATTTGATTGGTGAATTCTGTGACTTAAAAAAAATGTTTATTTATTTATTTTGAGAGAGAGAGAGAGAGACAGAGAGAGAGCGAGAACGAGCAGGGTAGGGGCAGACAGGGAGAGAGAGAATCCAGGCAGGCTCCACATTGTCAGCACAGAGCCTGACTTGGGGCTCCATCTCATGAACTGTGAGATCATGCCCTGAGCTGAAATCAAGAGTCAAACACTTAACCGACTGAACCACCCAGATGCCCCAGAGTTCTGTAAATTCTTAACCCGCTTTTCCAAAAACAGGTTTCTGAGGCTTATCTCCTGAAATTCAAATTGCCTGGCTTTGTGACTAGCTCCCTGTTCATGCTTTTCTCTCCTTTCACCCGCCATGCTCTCTTTGGGGTGTTCATCTCAGAGCTTTAACTCTTCCTTTTGCACAACTACCCTGTCTAGAGGCCCTGTCTGACCTCTTTTCTTTACACCAGGCCTCCAGCTCCAACTCCTGCTTGATATTGCCATGTGGATATCCCTAAGGCACCATGACTGTACCAGAATTCCTCAACACCTCCCACTGCAAACGGAGTCCTCTTCTTATATCTCTGATGTGAGTTCTGGCATCATTATCTCTCACCTACTTCACGGTTCAGCCTCTACTCCAGGGAACCACCTTCAGTTCCTGTCTGTCATCCACATGTCACTATCCAATCCATACCTAATCCTGTGGTCACCATCTCTGCAATGTCCTGGCATTTGTCACTGATTTTCTCGCCTCCGCTGCCCTGGTTCAGTTAGCTCCTTCTTATACCTGCACTAGATTGTCCCAATAGCTTCCTAGATGCTCCTCCTCATTTGTCTGAGAGTTACCATGGGACAAGAACCTTATCTCATCCATCTTCACATTTCTCACAGAGGTTCTAGGACTTATCTCCATGGTAGAAATTCAGTAAACATTCTTTTTTAATTGAATCTCTAAGACTGCAATCATATAAGAATACTTTATTTTATATATACTGATATATTCTGGAGAAGCTGAAGGTAAATAAGAGTTATATTTTAAATGTATACAATGAGCATACAATTTTTAAAAGATTCTGGTAATAAATCCTGAAATTAGATAATCTTTTAATACCTTAGAAACCTACTTATTTCTAAGTTTAGATATTCTTTAAAAAATTTTTTTTAATATTTATTTATTTTGAGAGAGAGATATAGAGTGTGAATGGGCGAGGGGCAGAAAGAGAGAGAGGGAGAAAGAGAATCCCAAGCAGGCTCAGCACTGTCAGCACAGAGCCCAATGCGGGGCTTGCACCCATGAACTGGGTGATCATGACCTGAGCCGAAATCAAGAGTCAGATGCTCAACTGACTGAGCTACACAGGTGCCCTTAAGTTTAGATATTCTTACGCCAGCTTTTCATGAAGCAGTGCACTTCTGATTTATCCAAGAAACCAGCAAATTTATGACAGCATTACAAAATGTACAAACTGGATTTTGCTATTAAGGACAGCACCTATACTGAACAGTGGCTGAATGGAACTAGGTATTTACCAGCAGGCCAAGCACCTAACATGTAATTATCTAGGAGGCAGATCAGAGCTATTAAGTTAGACCATCAGCTGTGGATACCAAATTGGAGGTTTCTGACAAAAGCAGTCAAATGAATTCTCAACATTGCTAGTAGATGTGACAGTGAATGAAGAAACCAGTCTGCCATGAACCAAGGGCATGGAGAGTGAGGCAACAGAAGGCCTAGGGTAAGATAAAGATAGATAGGGGCCAAGAGTAAATGTACATGGACTAAATTTTGGTAGACCTGGAATACTTGGAATATTTTTTTCCTCAGTGAACAAAGTGCTGGGGAAAAAATCAAACTTGGTAAGGAATAATTAACCTTATTGAGAAGATAAAGCAGAATAGAGTGGAGGAAGGAAACCATAGATAGATCTATCCATGAAATCTCCATGAATGAAGATTTTTGTATTTATTTTAGAAGATAAATATAGCTTGATACAACAGGAAAAACACTGTCAATTTGTTTAAAAAACAAACAAACAGCAAATGGGGATTTCTAAAATTCCAAAATACAGATCTCGCTGGCTGGATGAAAATGAAGAGGGAACAGGTGATCACACCCATGATGGATGGGCCTCCCGTAAGTAATTCTATACTTTGAGTAAGCTGCATCAGGGCTAGCTGAGGTAGAAGCTGAACTCAAGTACTAATAGTTCTTCCTAAGAAAAGTAGCTGCAGAAGCTAAAACAAATTTCTAAGATTTTGGAATTTCTTTTGTAGATGTCAAGAGGTCAACACTGTAATTATAAATGGGGGTAGTCATTAGCTGGACAGCTTTTTTTTGGGGGGGGAAGTACAGATTTTATAGGAATTCCTAATTGGTGCAGAGAAAAACCCCCACCTATAGAAGGACATCAGAGAGTTTTTTAGGACAAACACAAAAAATATTTTTAAATAAGATAAAGTATATACTTATGTATATTCATATAGATTTTATGAATCATTAATTACATTGTTCTGATCAGGATCTAATCATGAAAACTTTCAAGGAAAAATAGGATGTTGGGGGCATTATAGTAAGCACCCAATTACTATTTCATTAGATATGAAATGCTCTCGAGGGGGGTAGCAACCAAGGAAAGAACACAGGCTTTAAGAGGAATGTTATATGCCCCTAGGGGTTCTGTATGGGATCCTATGAAGTATGGAAAACATACAGTAGAATATTTGAGAATCAACTGAAGAGACTGAAACTTAAAGCTCCTTTGGTTAAATCCAAGGAAGGAAAAGGGCAGGAAAGGTCAATGTGATTAAGGAAGGATATAAAGATTAGTATGAGGAGCCTAAGAGGGAGGCTTAAAATATATAAACAGTGATTTAGAGATATAAACTATTTATAAAATACAAGTATAAGAAGTTCAGAGGAAGCATTATGATGGCACATTAGTGCTAGCATCCCACTCCATTGTGATAGTTGTAAAAGAGGAGAATGCTAGGATATGAAAAATTGGAAGGGGTCTTACAGAACAGCCTCTCCTTTCACAGGTCCAAGAATGCAGGAAGAAAGGGACTCGCCCTTAATTTGCTCTCTCTGCAACTCCTTATCCTAGCTCCCACCAGTCAAAACAAGGAACAAAGAAAAACAGCAGTGGAGGGGTAGGATTAGAGCTTTGGAGGTCAGAGGATCAGGACAGGGAAAGATCAACTGGCTCTAACAGTGCTGAGAAGATGAAGGGTTGGAGTTGGGAGGATCTAATTTCCTGCTTTGGGAGGGGAAGTGTGAGAAGGTGGTGAGAACAGAGATGGGAGAGAAAGGGGACAGTTTCAAGACCCCCAGTACCCAGAGATGGAGCTGAAGGAAGGACGTATACACATCTTCTGATGATAGATCAGATTCCTGAGGTCTGGAAAGTGTTACCCAGCATTATTCTAAACAGGGCTCTGAGATAGAGCAAGCAATTATGGGCCATTTAACTTAACATCATTTACAGAAAAATATTAGGAAAAGTTTGCAGAGGGGACAACTCGACAAGCATATGGTAATTTGATTAGAAACAGGCCACACGTTTTTACTGAAGGAAGGTGTTGTTTTAACTAGCTTGTTGGACTTCTTTGAAGTTACTGCCTTCTCAATTCTGGATTTTAACTCCTGATTTTTCTAATATCTATAAAGAATGGGAATAAACAGAAAGTATCTAAGTAAACAGAACAAAACCAATTACAATTGAGGACACTAGAAATACAATGGCAAGAAAAATGAATGTTGAGATGAATATAATAGCAAGAAAAAAATTTAATTTACAACATCTAGTAGCATTTAAGTCAAGATATTTTTCATGAAAGGTATGTGATTTGAATTTTGGTTTGTGAATATATGCCCTATGTCATTTCCTAAAATACTCTGCAGAAAAAAAGTGATTTTTGTTAGTTTAACTGAGAAAACAAAAACCAAAAAACAAAAAACAAAACAAAAAACAAACTCTTAGCCTTTTTTTTCCCCTTCAATGGATTGACTTTTCGGTGTGGTTAAAAATTTGGTGTGGTTAAAACATTCAGATGAATTTCTCATTAATACAACCTTTGAAAATTTTCCAAGTGAAAAATTCTCAAAGAAAATGAAGACATCTTATTTTATTTTAAATTAAGTAGTAAATCAATATTATTATTTCCATACCACCGAATAGCTACTAAAGCTTCGGAAGGAGAATTAGAAAAGATAAAAATCAAGAATAAAATATCAAAGTACTTATTAATGTTGGCTTGAAGACTTTATTATACCTTCTTATCTACTTTTTACTGGTTGATCTGTACAATTTATCATGTGTCATTGTACTTTTCAAAAGGTACTAGATTTAAGTAACTGATCTATACCTCTCTTTATATGTACAATTTCCACAAGGGTGGGGAATGTGTCTGTTTTGCTCATAGGCCTAACATAGTGTTTGGTAAATATTTGGTAAATGGATAAATAAATAAATAACAATAATAGCACATCAATATTGGGTATTTTACTGTGTAACATACTATTTTAATAAGCATTTTGTATAATTGACTGTTAATTCTTCAACACTTCTATAGACTTCTAGCTCTCCTATTGATCTCATTTTTTTTTAATTTTATTTTATTTTATTTTTTTTAATTTTTTTTTTCAACGTTTATTTATTTTTGGGACAGAGAGAGACAGAGCATGAACGGGGGAGGGGCAGAGAGAGAGGGAGACACAGAATCAGAAACAGGCTCCAGGCTCTGAGCCATCAGCCCAGAGCCTGACGCGGGGCTCGAACTCACGGACCGCGAGATCGTGACCTGGCTGAAGTCGGGCGCTCAACCGACTGCGCCACCCAGGCGCCCCTGATCTCATTTTTAAAGTCAAGGAAACAGAGGCATTGAGAAGTTGAGTAACTTGCCTAGTCACACAGCTAGTCATTGGCAGTTTTTGAACTCAGGCGGTCTGGCCCTAAGGCCCACACTCAGGCATGACGCTACTTCTTCTCTCTGAATGAAGCACATTGCAATGAGTCTGTGTATAAATGGGTACACATACAGGAAATTATATACAAGAGAGGAGATTTAAGAGGCACAGAACTCAAGCGTTAACATTGCCATCACCAGATACTGGAAATCAGGGGCAATGGGGGATTTAAAGTCTGATGTCCAGGATCAAGATCTTCACAGAAGCAAAACTAAACATTTAAAGGAAACATAGAGATTGATAGGTAAAGAACTAAAAGAATGTGACTCCATTCTGCTCTAATTGGATGCCAGAGTCCTTAGCTCAGAACAAAAACTTTCAAGACTTTCCATGTTGGTAACAGAAGCAAGATTTAAGGTTTTGTGGTGGCTAAATCAATGAGGACAAAAATTACTGGTGCATGTGGAAATATGTTCTATATGGCATCATCGGTGGTCTTTTTTGGGGTAGTGCTGTCCTGTGCTGAGTAAAGAACCTTTCTTAAAACTAGCCTGAATCTTATTCAAACAACAACACAAAGTTCTATTTCCCTTCAGTTGCATTAGGGTATTGATGTTCTGAGACCTGATATGTCCTTATCATTTTTTTTTTCAAATTTTCTTGATGGTATTTATTTATTTATTTTTTCCTAGCAGTCATTCTGGAACCATTTGACTCTAAGAAGATTTAGTTTATGTTTTTGGCTTCAGAGTGCCCTATATGCTGAGAATCTGGGAAGATGCATGATTAAAGCTAATCAGGAGATCAGAGTTTTAAAGAATTCAAGGAAGAAAGAAAAAGAAGTCTCTGGCTCTTGCGAGATGGATTTAAGACACTTAAATGGGAAGGATCCAGTTTAGACATGGGAGAATTCCCTGTCCACCCTATACTGAGTGCTGACAAACCTCAGAGAAGCTGGGTGCTTTTCAGGACTCACTCTGAATGACTCTAGATGTGTTCGTTTTAGGGCCCTGCACCTAAGTGAAAGCTCATTTACAAGTCAGTCTCCAGTTCTGGTCACCTTTTAACTAGAAGAATACTAACACCCCTAAGGCAATTCTATATAAGTCTGTCAAGCTAGTCCAAGTTTTGGGAAAACTTGTTGTTCTGAGGAATGAGGTTAAAAGTTTAGTCTCACTATACAAGAAAAGCTTGTCCCACAGAATATTAAGTTGAAGTGGAGTGAACAAAACAAATGTAGCCTAAAGGCTTAGAAAGATGAAATGTAGTTAAAAATCCCCAATCAAGCAGAGAATCCCAAATCAAAAGAAAATCTAGGGTGAGAGTCCCATCAGTGAAAAAAAGCAAGCAAGCATTTGAAATAAGATGCTTCTCTTATGTTCAAACAACACTAGTGTAAACAGAATTGCAGAACAGGTATGATGATGACATTTGAATGGACAAAAGAAATGAGGAGGGATGCAGCACTGTCAGGGCAGGAAAGAGGGGTCGATACGGACTCTAAGAACCATCTTGTTAGTCCAAGGGTCCTTTTCCTGTTCAGCAAATTCTTTTGTTCTGTGTCCTTATCAATCCCCCACCTTGCCTAAGTAAGAATGACAGACAAGCCATTCTTAATGACTTCCTAGCTTTTGAAACTATTTTGGTGTCAGAGAAAGAACCACATTTCAGTTGTTACAAGGATGGAGGTTTCTGTGGGCTCAGTAAATTTTCTACTCTGAGATGACAATTTTTGTTCGTGAGGAGAGAAATAAATTTGTCCATTTATGTGATCTGTGCAATAGTCTGGAAAAATGACACCCTTGTGGCACCTCTTTAGGACAGGGAAACAAATGCCAGCGTGGCTAGGGGGCTCCATAGATAGGCATTCCTTGCGGTGTCAGCAGGAGTGTGCTGGTATCTTCCTCCCCCAGAGATGGAGCACATCCTCTCCTTGGCACACCCACTTGCCATTAGCACAGGGAACCATTGTTCACTGTGTGTTAGAGACCCAGCCACGCCCTGTGCCAGGACAATGCACTGACTCTACAGCTCTAGTCTCTAAGCACTGCTGATTTCCTTTCCTTTTTACTTCCTCCTGTGTGTCAGAGTACATGAAATGAAGTTTGTTCTTTTGTTTAAAAAAAGAGATTTTAGAGGGTGATTACTGATGACATACTCACTGTCAGTTTCTCTTCTCTGGGGTTTTCCTAATCTCTGAAATACTGTACAACATATAAGTTTCAAAGCACAGATAAAACAGGTTCTATTTTCACAGCTAATGTACATTTCATTAGGAAACCTCTGAACAATTCTCTCTGAAGATGCTGTTTTTGATTATTTTTAGATCTATTTAACATGCTGGGTTTTGTCACCATAGTATGAAGGTAGACCACTTTAAAGTGACAGAACCAAGCTAAAAATCTTTATAAATTGAGGAAAGAAGGATAATAGGCACTAACAATCTATAGGTCATTTCTTAATACAGAAAATTTTGTATTCATCCACCCATCAGTCAATATTTATTAAGCACCTACTTATTAAAGCCTAAGATATTTTTTAAAAAGACCTTATCCTCAAAGAATTCATAATTTGGTAAAAAGAGAAGGTCATGTAAACAAATGAGTATGATAAATTATAATAGGTGTTACAGCATGATTATGCATAGCATATAATGTAGATACAAATGAAGGAGGAAAGATTTTAGTGGTAGTAAGTAGTATATTGACCAGAAAAGTATTCACAGGCAGGACAGTACATGAGCTAAATCTTAGAAAAATGTACGGGGGGATTGTTTATGGGTTAGGTTTGTGTGGGTGCATGTGAGTCAGTGTGGGTACATGTGTGAGTGCATGTGCATATGGGAAGGTATGCAGCCCTCCAGGTCTTGAGATCTTGCAGGTTATGGAGGGCCTTGTAAGTCAGACATCCCATATCAGGGATCAGCTATCAAAGCTAATAATGTGAGGAGACTTGCCTTGGATAGAAGTCTCTGTTTCTTAAATCAACTACTTCCTTGGCTGTATTTTACCCTTGTTTTCCTTGATAAAGCAATGGATTTCGTGCTGAGAATAACAACTCAAATTCAATTCACTGTAGTCTGTTTTGGGACCTGACAATTGAAGGATGTCAGAGAACCCAATGGAAAGCTTTGAAGGCTGACTGTGGATATTCACTAAGAACATCTTCCCAGCCAACCAGCCAGCCAAATGTGGCCACGCACTGGGTGGCCAAGGAGTCCTTACCACTTCAGTTGGTCGGTAGTATTTGAGATCCACAGTCACATGAATTTTTCCGGTCTCTTTACATCTGCCCACTTCATTTTCATTCTTTCCTTCCCACCTGTAAAGGAGATAAACACTTAATCAGCCTCTAATTGCTTGGGAGCATTTGCCATGTTATAGTCCCTCAGGATGGCTCAGCCTTCTCTCTGCAGGAGTATATAAGCTCATTAACTACAGGAACACAGCTGATGTGTCACCATGTTATCAGGGCAACAGTGACTTTCAAAGCCTTTCCAGATCTGTTTCTAAAGGGTAGTTTTTTTTTTTCCTTCTTTGTAAGAAAATCATGATGGGTTCAGAAGTGCAACTTCAGAAGTGAACAGATTAGCCAGAATAAGGAATTGGGCACAGGGATTTCAAAGATTTTGTACTTCTTTAGACTATTCTTGATAACATCAATTATTATGAATTAATGTCTCCTGTCTCCCTTTTATTTATTTTTTAAAATTTGTAGTGATGTTTTAGGGATATTTATTGTAAACTTCAATGCACTCCAGTTTGGAATAAGTTTCATACCCTATATTAACCATTCATCTCATCTCTGTGTTATAGCAAGTTCCCTTCCTCTATTCAGTCAGCAGTAGGCCTCATTAACAAATGTCAGACTATTAAACCTCCAAAAAAGTACACAACTGGTTTACTGCTTGCTAAGAGAGGGTATATTAGCATCAGCTATGGTGTGCTTTGGACTTGGGTTTTTCTTCCTTAAACATCCACAGTTGGAAACAGTCCCCCCTCAAGTCTATACTGCACATTGTGCAGGATATGCTCACAAGTTTCAAGACCAACTTCTTTCTGGAATTCCATTTTATGTTCTCATTTTTAAAGAAATGAAGACACTGGCTTCCTGTTAGCCTCTGGAGACAATACTATACAATTAAAATTATTTTTACAAATGAAACTTTTCAGCAAAGAAAGAAAAGAAATTACAAAGTAATGTCTGACTTCCATGCTTATCACCAGACCTAGTTTGCTTTATCAGTTGGAGAGGAATCCTATGCCAACAGGACAATTCTGTGTGCTCCCTGGATCAGAGGCACAGTGGAGATCAAAGGAAAGAGTAGAACATTAAATTAGTTGCTTGACTATGTCATTCACACGTGTCATTGAAGACAAATAGTAAATATTGATTGTGGCTGTATTTTGGACATAGCTGGGTAGTAGAGACATAAATTGCCCTTATAAGCTTAATTTCTGAACAATCACTGGAATGTTCTATTCTCAACTTACTTTTTTATAGCAGAGGGATAACATGTCATTGTTGGGAAAACTCAGTTTCTAAGCACATTGAATTTGCCAGTGGACTCAAGGCAAATATGAAAAACATCCCATAACACATAGGGATTCATAGTATATGTTGAATAATAAAACTGAACAACTGGCATTATATTAATTAGTTGCCTCAAAAAGAGGTGTTTGGTAACTTACTTTTTTGGTTTAATTTCTTACTATTGATTAGACTAATTTGGCAGGGTCAGAACTAAGTTTTTGGAAAATTCACCTGGATATGGTATGCGGATGCTTTAGAGCATGCAGACTGAAAATAGTGTAAAATGAGAAAACCCAAAGTGGTTATAAACCCTATCTGTCTCTAATAGAAAAGACCACATGTTGGCAAATATCTGCAGTAAGGGAGAATGATAAATCATTACTTTAAAAATTACCTAGCTAATTTTAAAGTTAATTGTTGAAGTGGAGCCTTTTCTTTGGTAAGGCTTTCAGTGGGTGAAAGGATATTTGTATCTCATAAGCATGTTTTTATTCTTGTTCATGTTTAATACTAACAAAGAGAAACAGTCCAGCATCTGTCTTCCTGATGGTATCTCCCAGTAAGCCGAAAGGGTTAAAAAAATCACTGCTCACAGTTTTACTCTTTTCTCCTATGGTAGCTGGGTATGTAATCTATAATGGGTCAGGCTGACTTATGTGCACACATACATATCCGTAATTCTGTCCTTCTTACTGATAAATCTTCTCAGATGTCACCAACTTGAAAATTGGTGATTCAAATGTACTTTTAGTTGATTTCTTTGAAACCACACATGAACACACATATATTTAAGTTGATAAAGGCCTGGAAAAGACCTGGAGAGCTTGACTGGGGAGGGAACATGTCGGACAGGAAAGGAATGAGGAAAAGCCAGCTGTGTCTTTAGAGCAGGGGCTGACAAACTGTTTCTGTAAAGAACCAGAAAGTAAATATTTTAGGCTTTACAGATCACATATAGTCTCTGTTACATAGTCTTCCTTTCCCCCTCCCCATTCTGTTCTCTTCCTCCTCCTCTTCATCATCATCATCATCATCATCATCATCATTTTTTTTTCTTAAATTACCCTTTAAAACTATAAAAACATCCTTACAGGACAGTAGAAAACAGGTGGGGTTTGGCCTGTAGGCCCTAGGTTCCTTACTCGTGCTTTAGGGGATGAGTTAATGCTATATCCTCATTCTTAACTTAAAACATTTAATACCTTTTCATACCAAAAAGTTGCATTGCTGGACCAGCTTAAATTTTGCGGTTTACTGCTTCTTTTTGGCTGCTCTGAAGGCATATGCTAACATGTGGGATTTATTTATTTTATTTATTTATTTTTTTCAACGTTTATTTATTTTTGGGACAGAGAGAGACAGAGCATGAACGGGTGAGGGGCAGAGAGAGAGGGAGACACAGAATCGGAAACAGGCTCCAGGCTCCGAGCCATCAGCCCAGAGCCCGACGCGGGGCTCGAACTCACGGACTGCGAGATCGTGACCTGGCTGAAGTCGGACGCTTAACCTACTGCGCCACCCAGGCGCCCCTAACATGTGGGATTTATGACAGTAGTTGAAATGGGAAACGACTGACGGAAGGAAACTGCAGGTTAGATTTGAGTTTGATGCTACTTGGGCACCTGTGTGTATCAGCTCTGGGCCCACTTCTTGGCCTCTGTCTGAATACTGTCCACAGGGCTGCCATCTTGCAAATGCTGTCTACAGTCCAAATCGTCTCTGTGGTTACTGCATTGCCCCCACTACTAATACAGTTGCATCGAATAATCGAGTATAACCAGGAAAGGGCTCAAAGCAGAACTGAGTTGGCAAAACCGCTTTGTAATTTGCACTAGGTCTGCATGAAGGCAGTAAGCAAAAGTTTCGGCCAAGGGCCAAAAAACATTCAGTTACAACAATACACAAAACACTTGTATTAACAAGTAAAAGGTAACAGCTAACTTGTCCTAACAAGCAATGTTATGACTCAAAGCAGAGCTGGGATGTTAATGAAATGAAGGTAGCTTGACAGGGAATAGAGGATTCAGCTAATTAAAAGGAATTGCTACCCACCAATTTAGATCAACAGCTCACTGAGAAGAGCCTCTGTATAATTCAATTTTTAAAATATATTGTTGGCTCCTAATAAGCATTAAGTGGCAATAGAAAACATTCAAGAACAACAGAATCAAGCACAATAAGGAAAGATGAGGTGTTATTAAAATCTACTCAACTAGGAATTCCTTTAAGGAACAACAAAAGCAAAGTCAACTGTATTAAGTCAAGCTTAGTAGACTATGTTAAAGTAAGGGAGGGCACGATGCACCCCTTATAAAAACCTGAATATCACAAAAGTTCTCAAGGATTATTTAAAAAAAATACTATTTTATTAAGGATATATATAAGGAAACAGGACGTTGTCAAAAGCTACAATTTAGAAAATGACACAAAGTAGTCCTGGGAGAATTATTAGGTTCTGAATGAAGGTGGTGGTTTGTACAGTTTTGCTCCTGTCTGATGCCCCTTTCAAAAAGGAACATACTCAGAAAGGCTAAAAGAGCAAAAAAGAGAACAGAAACCAAATTCTGGAAGCTGGAAGGCCAGATGGATGAGTGTTAAAGGACTTAGCAGAAGCCCTAGAAAACAGACTCCTAAGCCAGCAGTGGGGAAGCTGAAAATGAACCCAATTTACACTTGCAGGAGCCTTCAGATGTCAGGAAGTGAGGGCGGATTACAACTTTCCTTGAGAAGCAGTGTGATGCCCAGTCCCCTCCCAGATCCCACATTGCTTGGCAACTGCCTCACCCTCCCTGGAGAACAAGGTCCCAGATCTGAAGGTCACTGGGCTTGGGAAGGGGTAGGGCCACGATGCTGAAAACAAGGAAAAATGTAGTGAGGTATGTGCACAGAATGCTGAGACTCCCCAACCAGCCCCAGGGTGCTGGCAGTCAGGCATGTCTCCTTTCAGGCAGGAGACGAGGAATCTTCTCTGGGTATCAGGGATTCTCCAAACTAAATGGTCCTGTTGGGTCCTCTGTAAGTGACATAGTCAACAAGCTCTAACTATGTTCTCAAACTCCCAATTAGCTTTTTAGCCCCCACTTTTAAACATGAGCAGAAAACCAAGGACTACCAGACAGACATGTGGGGAAAACCACATATAGGAAAGAGAAATCATAACAAACAAATTGAAAACCAGCAAGCTGGAGAAAATAGGACAAATAGAAAAGGTAATCAAAAAACAAAACAAAAACACACATTCTACCATTAATATCTTCAGAGATATGAAAAGATACCAAAGAAACAAAAATAAGACAGTATATAATAAAGGACAATTTGGAAAAAAAAATCTTAGAAATTGAAAAAAAAATTGAAAAAATTAAAAGTTCAAGAGGAGATTTTGGAGATAAACTGAGGAAATCTCCCAGAAAGGAGAGCAAAAAGATGGAGATATGAAAAACCAGAAGAAAGATAAGAAAATCAGAATATGGCCTCAAGAGGTCAGTATAATAGAATTTCCAGAAAAAGTACAGAAAAAAAGGAAGCAGAGAAGAGCAGATAATTAAGTAAAATCAAGACAATTGGTCAGAGAAGAACATGCATTTCCAGACTGAAAGGGCCCAACAGAGTGCTCTGAATAATGGATGGAACCCATATCACATGAAATTTCAGAACATTAGGACAAAGAAAAAGACTGACAGACTTCCAGAGAGAATACACAGGGACTAGGAGGCAAAATGGCTCTCAGTCTCCCATAGTAACACTGCAAATTAAAAGGCAATGGAGCAATACCTTCAAAATTCTAAGGGCAAAGTATTTCCAACCAAGCAATCTACATCAGCTACCTTCTTAATTCTGAGGGCAGAATAAAGGTATTTTCAGATGTACTGGGTCAAAAATATTTGCTTTCCATGCACTATTCTTAGAAATAAGATTTTGCTTCATCAAACCAAGGAGTTTTTATTTATTTTTAAAAATTTATTTATTTATTTATTTATTTATTTATTTATTTATTTATTTATTTATTTATTTAAATTTTATTTAAACCCAAACTAGTTACTAGTTAACATATAGTGTAATGGTTTCAGGAGTAGAATTTAGTGATTTATCACTTACATATAACACCCAGTGCTCACCCCAACAAGTGCCCTCCTTAATACCCATCACCCATTTCCCATCTCCCCACCCAACACTCCTCTAGCAACCCTCAGTTTGTTCTCTGTATTTAAGAATTTCTTAATGGTTTGCCTCCCTCTCTGTTATCTCATTTTTTCTTCCCTTCCCTTATGTTCATCTGTTTTGTTTCTTAAATTCCATATGAATTAAATCTTATGATATTTATCTTTCTCTGACTTATTTTGCTTAGCATAATACACTCTAGTTCCATCTATGTTGTTGCAAATGGCAAGGTTTCATTCTTTTTGATTGCTGAGTAATGTTCCACTGTATGTGTGTTTGTGTGTATATACATATATACACACACACCACATTTTTGTTATCCATTTATCAGTTGATGGACATTTGAGCTCTTTCCATAATTTGTTGTTGGCAGTGCTGCTATAAACATTGGGGTGCGTGTGCCCCTTTGAATCAGCATTTTTGTATCCTTTGGATACAATTGCTGCATTGTAGGCTAGGTTTCTTCAATTTTTTGAGGAACCTCTACACTGTTTTCCAGAGTGGCTGCACCAGGTTGCATTCCCACCAGCAGTGCAAAAGTGTTCCCCTTGCTCCACATCCTTGCCAACACTGTTGTTTCTTGAGTTGTTGATTTTAGCCATTCTGACAGGTGGTATCTCACTGTGGTTTTGATTTGTATTTCCCTGATGATGAGTGATGTTGAGCATCTTTTCATGTATCTGTTAGCCATGTGGATGTCTTCTTTTAAAAAGTGTCTTTTCATGTTTTTTGTCCATTTCTTCACTGGATTATTTGTTTTTTGGGTGTTGAGTTTGATAAGTTCTTTACAGATTTTGTATACTAACCCTTTATAACTGATATGTCATCTGCAAATATCTTCTGCCATTATATCAGTTGCCTTTTAGTTTTGTTGATTGTTTTCCTTCACTGTAAAGAAGCTTTTTATCTTGATGAGGAAGGAGGTTTTAAAAAGATGCCAGGAAATAGGGGACCCAACTTAAGAGAGTGGCTAAGAGAACCCTTCAGATGAGCATGAAGGCAGATCACACAATGCCAACCCTCCACCAGTCTAGATGGAATCAGGTCAGAAGGTTCTATAGGCCCTGCTACAGGAAGACATGACTGATAGAATAACCCACAGACCTGAACACATTCAAAGGTGATTTAGACAGCTGGAGCAAAGTCTGGGGTAGTTAGTGATAAATATATAGAAAATAAAGCAAATGAAGACAAATGAAAATTATTAGCTCTGTGTTAAACAAATGACAATTGTACAGAAAAAAAGTAATTGTTGTTTACTGGAATGAAAACCATTGATCAGTCATGATAATTTAACACTGAATATTAAGCTATCCTCAAATTAAAATACAGCAATAGAATATTCAGAGAATGGAGAAATCGGGAGGAACAGAAAACAAAGCCCTCATTTTGAATAAGAGGACGCCAATAGATAATGCCTAGAAGGGGATAAAAATCAAGAATCAGCAATAAAAACATATTACTTAGAAACATGGAGGTAAATGCCAAAGTAATCAGCTAGAAGAGTATAATAGAGTGCAAAAGGATTTCCAGAAAGAGAACAGAAAAACATAGAGAAGAGTAAATACTCTCTTGAGGTAAATCAAGACAATTTAACAGAGCAGAGTAACATACTTTTCCAGACATAAAGTGCCAAAAGAATGGCCCACACAGTGGGTAGGAATAGCTGTGAAAATGGGGAAGAAGGGGTGGAGGGTGGGAGATTGCTGGAGTTGGTGACAATTCCTGTTGAATGATTAGAATTTAAATTATGTGCTGGTGTTAACTGGAAAAAAAAAAAATCCCAACAATGAAGGAAAAATCATTACAAACATGAGTTAGCAGAGGACTCTGACCAAGGCTGTTGCCAGCAACTCCCTCGACATGGCCTACAGAATTCTATCCCCAGGGCTCCTGCCCTGCCTGCCTCCCCTAAAGACGCAATGCTTCCTCCATATCTCCCTCTCTCACCCTGCCTTCTGGACATCTGGAGGAACTGATGTTGTAGAGCCATTGACACCCCAGCTCCAATCTCATCCATGGAGGAAAACACTACAAGGCAGATAGAGCAAGTCTGCAAAAACTGAGGAAGAGCCACCTGGGAAGAAGCAGGCACACTGTAGAGGGTTGGATCTCAGAAAGTGAGGGATCAGTGTGTTTGGCAAGGGAGGGAGAGTACATCAACAATGCCAGATGCTGCATCGATGTCAAAAATTGAAGAATTGAAACTGGTCCATAGGATTTAGTAGCATGCAGGTCCCTGGGGATGGCAGAAAGAACTGCTTTGATGGGTTGATGGGGCAGAAGGTGGACTGAGGTGTGGCAGAGGGACGGAGGTAAGGACAGGGAGATGGTGAGGAGGCAATTCATTGGTACGTTTTGACAGAGCAGGGAAAAGAGAGGAAGGCCAGTGTCTGAAGGGAATGAGTGTTTGCAGAGGTCCATTTTTTAAAGATGTAAGGATCTGAAAATGTCAAGATACTGATGGGAAGGAGCAATGTAGGACAGCTGAAGGCAGAGAAGGGAGAGATAACTGATAGTTTCTTGAGGAGACAAGAAGGCTGAAGCCCAAGGCCAGGAGAGACTGTTACCAGAAAGGAGTAAAGGGCAACCAGTCAGTGGAACAGGAGAGGAGGACAGAGTGTAATTTTTATGTTCAGGGGACCATGGTTTTAATCACAAAGTCTACTCTAATTTATGTATATATGAGAACTTAGCTGTGCACAGAAAGACAATACTGCTATTGAAATGGGGACTCCTGTCTCCATTCATGCTCAATTTTATCCCATTTTATTTATGTTAATAAGGATAATTGTTATTAAATAATGGGGTTCCAGCTATTGCATGCAGTTAATGAATAATCAACTACAACAAAAAGTGTAAAATTTAAATCCATTAAATAGCTGTTCATGTCACTTGTTAGAGTAAGAACTACCTTTACTTTGTGCTTTCCATATCGTGGGCCTCTTGTGAATGCCAACTAATGAATCCCCACATCAAGAATCAGGCAGGTAGTACAATCTGCAGTTTACATGTGAAGGGAGAGGAGTTTAGGAGGTTGAACAATTTTGGGAAGGTCATTGGATGACACCTCTATCTCACACAGTTGGAAAAAGCAGAATAGGTGTGGTGCCCTCTTAAAAGGTCACTGTCATTTTCATGGGAGGCCCCTCCCAAACGTTACTATCAATAAGAGTTATTGATTGGTAAATGTTTCCTTGCTTTCTTCTTTTTATCAGTATTGCTGAGAGACTTAAATTGTACTTTCAAAGTGTCTTTTCCTTATGCTTTATCTTTAGGAAATCTTTAGGAAATTTAGAATGATTAACTCAATGAAAAAAGCTTTGTGTGGTCATGTCTAACGAGGGTAGATCAAGAGATCGAATAGGAAAAAGACCAGAAATTGTTCTCAGCTGTAAAATGGCAGTGAAGGGAAGTTCAAATGCACACCTAGTTTTTAAACAAGCCTTGGTGTTTCTATGCTATCTTTGCATGGATTGCTAACCATGCTCTATCCACCTGCTTTATTTTAATTTATTTTAACTCACCTGGGGCATCCTATACACTTCCAAAGATTGTAGGTGGAGTTTCTTCTGTTTTACAGGACTAAGCAAAATGAATGGAGGTCTTACTAAGGGGTGGTAGTGGGAAGGTACAATTTAAGGACTAGTGCTTGAGCTCTGTATGAGTCTCAGCCATAGCTCAAGGCCTCTGTCCTCTGTACCTCCTCTATTTGCCCAATCTTATCTATCCATCTCTCCTCCTCCCACCTCCCACAAATCTTCACTGAATACCTATTAAGTGCCTACTAAAAGTATTTACTAAAGTAAGCCAGGTGCTGAAGACACAGGTATGAGAAAACTAGATGGCCTTTGTCCTTAGGGGGCTTAAAGTCTAGTGGCCCCTACAATGTAGTGTATGAATGATGGTAGAAGGTACACAGAGTGATACCAGAAGACTGGAAGGGCACCTAGCAAGACTTGGTTGAGCGTAGGATGTTGGGCTATGGAGGATGTCTAAGCTAAGACCTAGAGAATGAGTGGGAAGTGCAGAGAAGCAGAGGGAATAGTAGGTGTGAGTATCTCTCAATATGCCCCAATGTGGTCTGGCTGGTCCAACCCAGTTTATCAGCTTGCCTATCGCCCACATACAATTTACTAACTCTTGCCTCCATGCCTTTTCTCATGCCATTCCACCCACTTGGAATGCTTTCCTTCTTCTTAACTACCATCCATACCTCCCTCTTTGGCTAAGAGCCCGTTTAGATGTACCTTTCTGCAGACATTGCTCCAATGGTGATCATGGTGATATCACTTCAGTACTGATAGAATGAATTTGCACAATACCAACATCTATTTGTGTATATTGGTAAATAATGTATTGTCAGCCAATTAGAGTCTACACTACTCAAAGGAAAGGAAATGTCTTCTGATTCTCTTAGATGAGTTTTGCTTGGAGAGAAAAAGTGAGGGGAAAAATAGCACATTTATGGTGCATTTACTACATCTTAAGAACTATGCTGGCTGCTTAATTAGGTAACTTATAGAAGAAGCATTTATTGAGGATTAATGGACCCTTAAAGAACTTAAACTGACCTGCGACAATGTGAATTACATCAACTATACATGAAATAGAATGAGGGTTGCCTCAGCCTCCAAGACACAGCATGAAATCAGGACTCAAATTAGATCTTATACAGGTTAATAATTAAAAAACCTGCTGTTTCAGTAAAGGTTCACACATCACTTTAGCATGTTATATTTTGGGGTTTTTTTACATGTTAAAAATTCAACTATCTTAGAAGTTTACAAAGGCAAATAATAGAGTTCAGATTGCTAGAGAGGGGAGGGGAGAAAGACAAAGAAGAGAGGAAGGAGGGAAGGAGGAAGGGAGGCAGGGGAAAGAGTCTTTTTCAATAAGTTGAAGCTTATATGACAAATCCAAATCTATTTATTGTGACTAAATATTATGTAGATATTTTTCAAGGCCTGGGTCTATTTAGAGTATCGCCAGAAAGTTCCCATAGTGCCTACATTTGGGAATAGGCTTTCTGTGCAGGCTTCTCACAGTGATTGAGTTTTTCTAGCAACAGTGGCAGATTCAAAGTGATGATGACTAAAGGTGAGTTATATTTCTAACATTCAGTCTCACAGACTTTGTTCAACTTGGTTAGATAGTATGGACACCAAAGAAAGATGTAGCAAGCTGGAGTTAAAGCTTTCAGGTGGGAGTTAAAGCAAGTAGGGGCTCAGAGGCAGCTGGTCAAAAACAAATGCAGCCATGCTCTGTCAGGGAAAGGGACACTTAGTGGACCTACATTTAAAGTTATGAAATCTCCCTAGGAGAAAAAATGCAGAGACACAGTGATTTTCTTTCTTCTGACATTCCCCCCCAAATAGAACGCTTGGAAGTAGGTCTTGGGAAAATTCTGTTCAACAAAACAACTCATTGGAGGGATCTGTTTTCCCATGATGCAATCTAACACAGTCATAGGCACAGCCAATTCTTGAGGAATACTTTCTTTTCTTTTTTTTTTTTTAAATTTTTCTTTAACGTTTATTTATTTTTGAGACAGAGACAGAGCATGAACGGGGGAGGGTCAGAGAGAGAGGGAGACACAGAATCTGAAACAGGCTCCAGGCTCTGAGCGGTCAGCACAGAGCCCGACGCGGGGCTCGAACTCACGGACTGTGAGATCATGACCTGAGCCGAAGTCGGCCGCTTAACCGACTGAGCCACCCAGGCACCCCGAGGAATACTTTCTAGCAGATACACCAGCCACAGGGGTACAAGATTTACACCCTAACCTCTATCCACTGGCCTTCCTCTTTTTACAGTCTTCCTTACCCTCATCCTCAAGGCCCAGGGGCGAGAAATCCTACCCACCAGGGAATAATTCCCAATTAGGAGAAGAATATGCATGAACATAAAATGACTTATCTCAGCCAAGAGGATTTTAGAAATGAGTTTCTTTCTAAGTGAATAATTTTTTTAAATAAATAATTTCTGGCCCCTGCTATTTTTACCCAAAATGTAGACAGAGTGCCACAAACTATGATAAATATTTCCATTGGCTGGAAACATCTTTTTCCCCCCAGCACGGATGGTGGAGCTCACAAGGCTGTAGGCTATTCTTACAACTCTCTTCTCAAAATTTAACAAGATTAGCGACAAAAAATTAGTCAAGACAAGTATTTACCTATTTGGGTTTATGCTATTATCACTTTAATTGTAGGAGAAAAGTACTTCCTTTTCACATTACTTAGTAATAACTTGATGGGAAAGTGTAAAGCAAAACATAACACTAAAAACAACCCCAACAACGCACCCTCCTCCAAATAAACAAACACCCTGTAATGTTCTTGGAAGAAAACATTTGTTGTCATAAGGGTGCCTTCTTAATACAAATGACCAAATGGGAATTTAATTGCCCAACATTACCTTAAATTTTATCAGGATTGTATGTGGTACTGATCTATTTCCCTGAGAATCTTCTACTCACCCAAACTGAAATGAACATGCTATTTTTCTAATAAATTCAAAGCAAAAAATCACTCAAATGATATCAAAGATTTAAGAGAAAATATTGGTGCCAATTCTAAACATATAGATGGCAACATCTTTCAAGGTTTTTTCAGTGAAAATTACAACAGATAATTTCAAAAACGATAATAGAATTAGAAAGTGATAACTGGCCTTCAAACAGCTGAGGTGAGAATATTGCAGATAGTGATTGGTGTGTCTGATATGAAAATCATGTAATAATGAGGTTAAAGAAAAAGTTCAGTTTAGAGAAAATATCCACAATTTTCCTTTAAGCACGTAAATTACAGCAGGTAAAACTGTGAGAGGGCATAAAGTTTTCTATCTTAATTGATGGCACACTAATCAATCTCTCCCTTCCCTTCTATATCCAATTGTTCACCAAATCCTATTGATTCCAAGTCTCTTGGATCAGTCCATCCTCTCCATCTCCACCTCCAGGCACTTGTGTAAACTAAGGTCCTTATCATCCTTCCTTAGCAGCTCTCTAGGGTAGGAAGCATAGTGGCTTCTCTATAGCTGTCACCACCATGAGAGAGTGAACCACGATGAATCCAACTAGGGGAAGTTAGGGTGACAATGAACATTCCTGAAAGGCTTTTCTGGACAAACTGGCTTTTGGCTATCCATCTGGGCTCAAGTAAGAAGGTATCACAGAGCATCTACTACAGACCAGTTGTTGTGAGCACTGAGGACACTGGTGACTGACACAGATGCCAGGCCTGGCTCATTCGCTTACAATTATGGATCTGAAAGGACAGGAGATGCTCAAGGAACTATGTGTGGTGCTACAGGTTAGGGGGGATTTGCTTCTAGTGACAGAGCTTATGAACAAAACTGCATATAGTAAAGATTATCCTTGAAAGATCTTTCAAATCTGTTTTTTTTCCCACCAGAACATGGGCTCTTGAATGCTTAAAAACCAAGGTTTGACTTCTTTTGCTCTCTTGGTATTCTGTTTGGGGCCTCCCTTTCACAGAGGCATGTGGGCCTCGATCTTGTTTTGCAAGTTGTTTCCTTATGATGTGATCCCACTGTTAGCATACAACCATCACATTACAAAGATTGTTTTGAAGGATATAAGCAAGTAGGATGAAAAGTGCAATATAAAAAGCTCTTTGAGTCAAAAAGTACTCAGTTTAGATCTTGGCTCTACCACTCACTAGCTGGGTAACCTTCAGAGGATACTTGACTTCACTGTGCCTCAGTATCCTTCTCAGTGAAACAGTGCCCCAGACCTGGAATTAAACTGAATAAGTGGGCAGCTCATAGCACACTTTGGGGCTCATATTAAATGACCATTAAATGCTATATGAACATGTTATTTTTGTCTGCTTAGCAGTACTTTCTGCTTTTCTTCTAGAAATAACATCCTGCTATTGGAGAAGGACCTTGATCCTCTCCTACTCAGACCATGGACTTCTATGGCCTGCCAAGCACAGAATTCTCTCTCCCTAACAAGACAGGGCCTAGGCATTGGCCCCATACTCTGTCTTCAGTGAATGGTCTAGAGGTTATCATAGGGCTCAGTGGGGCCAGCCAGAATCCTTCCTCCATCTTCTTTCTTGATAACTATCAAAAAGATTCTATTCTTCATTTACTGTGTTAGTCTGCATCCCCAGAAATGCTATCAATGATGTCCTCTGCCATAGGAACATGCTGAGGGAATGAAGGCAGCATTCCAAGAAGCAGAGAGAGCCCTGACAGATCTCCAGGCCCTGGATCCGAGTGTCCCCAAGGCTACTTTGAGTTCAGTTTCACTTCCTTAAAAACAAAAAAAAAATTATGACTACTAAAAATGCTTATTCATTCAACTCTCCTTCCTAAATACTTCCATTATGCTTAAGGCTTTGTTTTATTAGCATGGATATTTCACACATTAAAAAAATAAGAACTTATATATATCATCCTTCATAACTCAACAGAATACCCCTAAAAATAAAATTTCATGCTTGATTCCTCGAGGAAACACAAAGTGCACATATTTTTACAGACTAAGATGCTGCTTCCATGTAGAGTCAGAGGCTATTAATTTCTTCTAAAGTATACATTTTAATAAAGCCTTTTGAAGGATTGTTTAAAAGCAACATGAATTCCATATCAAAAAGGTGCAAAAAACCCTCAATCTTAACCTAAGTAATCAATAATGCATTTTCAAGTCCATAAAAGAATATGGACAATTTTCTTGAAACATGAAATATCTTCTGTAAAATATGAAATTGAGGGCATAACGATTATCTAGATAACTAAATTACACTGCAAAGATTAATTTTTGCACTTTTAATTTTTGTTCAAATTTTCAACTTGCAGAATTGTATTTAAAATAAAAAAGACCAGATATTTGCTTTCACATACTGTAATTTTCTAACTAATGTTAGTTTCCTACAAAATGTTTTTATGGAAAACAAATTTATAAGTCAGCTAGCCAGCTAAGGACGAAAATGTAAGTGAATGAAAAATGATTTATACAAAGTAAATCTAATTAAAATTTTTGCTCTACATACTACAATTCAGAAACAAAATTGCCTTAAGATGTATACAAACAAAGACATTGGTCATGGGCTTATGGACTTTCATGCAGTCTTGGGATTTAAGCAATGTCAAATGTTTTAAAATATAAAATGTGATAGGAAAGCACATTACATGTTTCCAAAAAGATAAGCTCTTAGACATTCTCCAATTTTCAGGTTATTTTTGACAGATTATCATAATTTTTAAAATAACAAAAATTATAATAATCTGTCAAAAATAAGCAAACTACTTTATGCAGTAATAATTAGTTCATTTGTAAGAACTTGATTCATCAAGGACTGGTGGGATTGGGTACCTAATGATTAATAAATAAACCATCCTTCCTTAGGTTCTGAGGTGACTTGTATTAAAAAAGCATAGTATCTCATCTCATATTAGAGATTGGTTTAGTCATGGTAGGACCAGAAGCAATTTCCAGAAACTTTGGCTTCATTCTTTGGAGATTCCAGTCATCTTTTGGTCTACCTCTTTCAAGCCATATAAAAGAAAAGAGGTATGTATGACCCTTGCTTTTTAGATTTCTTCATCTCATCTTTGTGCATTCCTGAATTTATTAATAGCAGAAATGGAAAGTCCAGAGAACTCTTTCACCTGAATTTATCAGATGATAAATTCAATCCAATTACAATTAAATTCAACTGGCATTTAAGTAATCTTATGAACACTGGAGATGTAAGGAATAGAATGGAAAAGGAAGAAAAGGAACAAACTAGTTATAGGTGCCCACTGAACTGTTTCTCATGGATGCCTGGAATTTTTTTCTTTAAGTCTTTTCATTTATAAGCAAGTACTCCCTCCCCCCTCCAAAAACCCCTAAAATCAAATCCCCCAGCTTCCATAAGTTATTTTTCCATTGTAGACTCATTAAAATGTTGATTTATTTACAAAATGTCTGACACTGTACTGTCCAGAATGAAAGGTACAGAAAAAAAGGGAACTAGAATTGCATTCTGCCCTGAAAGAGCCCACTGTCTAGTCTATCAGGGAAGGTAAAGTCACAGATGACTGAAAACAAAGTAGAAAGTGATAAGGGTTTGGGTTTGGTGATTGTCAAGGTGCATCTCAAACTTGAGACTCCATAATTCTCTCAGGCTTTGCTACTCAAAGTATGGTCCATGGATCAGCAGCACTGGCATCACTTGGTATCTCAATTAGAAATTCAGAATCTCAGGCCCTGCCCCGACCTACTGATTCCAAATCTGCATTTGAAAAGATCCCCAAGTGATCCACAGAACATTATAGTTTGAGAACCACTGCTCTACAGGAGATAGATTCAGCAAAAAGGTGTCCTAATTCTAATAAATAGACAATTACTTCTCAGAAGGGGTCAGGTGTTAGAGATGAAGAGATGTCTCATTACACCCATAATTTCTATCCAACTACAACCGGCAAGTTTGTTCTTCCTGCAATCGCCTTTCTCTGCTAAGTGTCTATGTTCAGTTCTGCCTGGTCACACAAACATGAAACATTTCTTCTCCCCACACATATAATCACTTTTCCAATCATACTGTTTCCACATTTTATGTTTTCCTTGTTTTCAGTGCTGACCAATGTTTTCAATCAATTACACACTTTATTGATAGCAAATACTTAATATAGAGCTTCAGAAGCATAGGGCACTGTTTCAGATGCTTCAAATATATTTAACCCATTTAATCTTCACCCCATCCCTGTGAGATGGGTACTCTTATTATCCCCATTTTTACAGTTGGGAAAATAGAGACACAGATAAAGGACTCCCATTGGAAGTTGTAGGGCTGGGATTCAAACTCAGGGAATGTGGCACTGGTACTGTGCTTTTACAATACAATATTATGCCACACTGTGTACAGATAAGGATGAATGTCTTAGGACTGAAATCGAGCAATTCTGAAAAAGATGAAAACAGCATCCCCAGGAGAAAGAGGTATATACACTCCTGAAAGTCTAGAAAAGCATGTCTCCTCAAACTGTAATAGCGTTATGAGTTACTGAGGTATAATACTATCCTTGGCCTTCTAAGCTCTGTTCAGATATCAGTGTGTTTTCTTTGCTCCTTTCTGCCTGGTTTCTGACTGTGTGGATACTGTTCCCAAGAAGGACTTGCTGGCCCATCAGAGCTCACAGCTGCAGTGGGGACTCTGAAGCCCAAGGAACAGCCTTGGCTATAGCACATGAAATTGCCTGTGGCTTCCCTGCTCTTCTTCCAGCTGAGATTGGTATGCTGATGCATGGGGCCCAAAGAAGATCCAGAGGAAGGAAATTGAAAAAAAAACAAACAATAGAACATAACTTGCAGACAGCATTCACGAAGCCATCATGATTTTATTATCTAGCCCTGAGAAGGAATTTTATATTTTCAGACAAACTATGAAGAATATGCAATGTAAGCATTCTGTTCCCACAACTCTAGTGATAGGACACAGCAAGACCTGAAGGGTACTGGGCACACAGGTGGTAACTGCTGCCACTCAGAAGACTCTTATTAAAGGGACAAAGCCAGATCTTTAGTTCATCTAGAATGCTCAGCACTTCACATCAATCTCTTTTTTCTAAGAATGTGCAAAAAGTTTTTTGCTTTACCAAAATTTTATATACCACTCAAAGGAAAATTTTAATATACCACTAAAAACTTGATTTGTGGTGTAGTCTGCCTTCTGAAACAAAATGAAGGCCATTGCCTGAAATTTGAGACAGATTTTAGTGAAAATGACTCAACTGCTTTGCCAGGCCTTTTCTACTGAGGGAGAACTTGCCAATGGCCAGCACTACTTTGGAAGAGAGGGAGGGAGTCAGACATGTTAGATATCTGTTGTTCAGGCTTGAATGACAGAGGAACGTTTCCCCGTGGGTGAGCCACAGAACTCTTGTTTTTATAAGATTTTAATATAAACTTAAAAATTAAGCTTGGAAAATGCTGGGTTAAACAAAGTTAAACAGTTGCTTTACTGGCAATTCTCCAAGAGCGGTTATAATATTCTGTATGTTCTAAATGAAGGAGACATGGAATGCTTTCATACACATCTCTTGGAATAGCATTCTACTTTGTGAGAGACTGCGCTAGGTCAGAAAACAGGCATTTAGCTCATGGGGAGCATAGGTCAGAAGAATGGCCTAGTGACTGAAAACAGAACATTAGCCCCAAGATGGGAGAATGGCCAAGTCTCATCCACTTCTCAAAGAGAATCTGATTCATTTGTAATACTATCCCTAATTAAAAAAAAAAAATGTGTGTAAGGTGACTTCTTACTATAAAAGGACACAAGTTCCTCACAGAAAATTTAAATACAGAGCAATATATACAGAAGAATACTAAAGCTGCCCATAATTTCACAATGTAGAAACTGCCATTGTGTTTTCTTCTAATGTTTTGTAGGCACAGTTTTAGGGAGTTTAGATCATACAACAGATCTAAACTTGTATACTTTTTTTTTTAACTTAACATTGTCATAATTATACTTTAAAGTCCTAAGCATTATTTAAAAAAATTTTTTTAATGTTTATTTATTTTTGAGAGAGAGAGAGACAGAGCATGAGCGGGTAAGGGGCAGAGAGAGAGGGAGACACAGAATCCAAAGCAGGCTCCAGGCTCTGAGCTGTCAGCACAGAGCCCGACACGGGGCTTGAACTCATGAACTGTGAGATCATGACCTGGGCCAAAGTCAGACACTCAACCAACTGAGCCACCCAGGTGCCCTGTTCTTAAGCATTATTTTTAATAGTTTGATAACAATTGATTACAGTCACTTAAACATTTCTTGATGATGGCCTCTTGAAGTTCCTTGTTTTTTTTCCCTTTTATATTAAAAAAAAACTTTACTGAGGTATAATTTACAAACAATAAAATGTCTAACAAGTAGACAGTTTGATGAGTTTTGAAAAATGCATACATTCATGCAACCACTATAGTCAAGATATGAGACATTTATACCACTTCCCTGTGCTTTTCTCCAGTCAACACCCTAAACTCAGCCCATCATGCTTAGGCAACTAACTACTGATTGGCTTTCTATCAGTCCAAATTATTCTTTCCTAGAATATCCTATAAATAGAATTCTACAGCATGTACTCTTTTGTGGGTGACTTCTTTCACTAAGCAATTATGCTTAGATTTTTTAAGATTTTTAAAATCATTAGTTTTTAAGACTCATCCTAGTCCACTCATTTTTGGAACTCCACTGTATTCCACTGTACAGACACATAACCTTTGTTTATTCATTCACTGGTTGACTGAATGTTGGGGGAGGCAGTGCTTTAATTAGGAATAAAGCTGTTACAGATATTCATCTATAAGTGTCTATGTGGATGTAGATTTTAATTTTTCTTTGTTAAGTGTCTAGGAAAATTGCTGGTCAAATGATAAATATAGATTTGATTTTATAAGAAAGCCAAACTATTTTTCAAGGTGGTTTTACTATTTATACTTTCATCAGTAATGTATGACAGCTCTAGCTGCTACAACATCCTCATCAATACTTGGCACTATGGCATTGTAGTCATTCTAAAGGGAGTGTAATAGTATTTACACTGTGGTTTTAATGAACATTTCCCAGTTGACCAGTCACACTGAGCATCTTTCCATGTGCCAAATAATCATTTGTACCTTTTCTTTTGTGAAGTTTCTGTTCCAATATTGGACTCATTTTTTAATTGAGTTATTTGTCTTCTTGTCTAGATATAAGTCCTTTGTCTGATGTAAGTATTACACTTATTTCTTCTAGACCATGCTTGCCTTTTTCTTTTATTTTAAATTTTTTAATGTTTATTTTATTTTTGAGACAGGGAGAGAGAGACAGAGTGTGAGTGGGGGAGGGGCAGAGAGAGAGGGAGACACAGCATCTGGAGCAGGCTCCAGGCTCCGAACCATCAGCACAGAGCCCGATGCGGGGCTCGAACTCACGAACCGTGAGATCATGACCTCAGCGGAAGTTGGGCGCTCAACCAACTGAGCCATCCAGTGCCCTATTGCCTTTTTATTTTCTTAATGGTCACTTTTCAAAGAGCAGAGGTGTATTGTTTGTTTTGGGTTTTTTTTTTTGTTGATTTTTGTGTATTTGTTTAGCATTCTCTTTTCCTTTTCTTTTCAAATTTTTACTTAAATTCTAGTTTGTTAACATACAGTGCAATGTTGGTTTCAGGAGTAGAATTCCATGATTCATCACTTACATACAACACCCAGTGTTCATCATAACAAGTGCCCTCCTTAATACCCATTACTCATTTAGCCCATCCCTTACCCATCTCCCTCCCTCAACCCTCAGTTTGTTCTCTATCTTTAAGAGTCTCTTATGGTTTGCTTCCCTCTTTTTTCTTTTTTATCCCCCTCCCGCATGTTCATCTGTTCTGTTTCTTTAATTCCACATATAAGTGAAATCATATGGTATTTGTCTTTCCCTGACTGACTTATTGCACTTAGCATAATATTCTCTAGCTCCAACCACGTTATTGCAAATGGAAATATTTCATTCCTTTTGATGGCTAAGTAATATTCCATTGTGTATATATCACACATTTTCTTTATAAAGAGCAGAGGTTTTTAACTGTGATATTCAGTTTGTTATTTTTTTTCCCTCTTATGGTTCTTGCTTTTGGTGTCCTAAGAAATCCTTGGCTTCACCCCAAACTGATACATTCACTGCAAACACACATAGCAACCAAAAGCCATAAAGAATGATAAATTGAATTACATGGAAATGTAAAATTTTTTGCTATTTGAAAGGCACCATTAAGAAATTTAAAAGGTAGTCATGGGCTGAGAGACTGTATCTGCAAAGCATAAAAACTCTTATAACTCAACCTAATAGAAAAACAACTTAAGAAATCTTTGCCTACAGCAAAGTTGTAAAGCCTTTCCCCTACGTTTTCATCTAATCGTTTTTAATTTTAACACTTACATTTATAGCGATGATCCTTTTCAATTAATTTCTATGTATGGTGTGATTTATGGATTGAGTTTCATTTTTTTCCCACTCCATATGGTATGGCTATTCATGATTCCAGCACCATTTGTTGAAAAGACTATCCTTCCCCAATTAATTACCTTGACATCTTTGTAAAATTCAATTCATGGTATAGTGTGAGTCTACTTCTGGGCTTTACAATCTGTTCTATTGATCTATAAATCTATCTTTCTGTGGGTATCATGCAGATTAAGTGTTAAAAGAAGTTTGATCTTCTTTTTCAAGATTCTAGATCCTTTGAAGTTACATATAAATTTTAGAATCAGCCTGTACATTTCTACCAAAAAAGACTGTGACTTTGATTGTGATTGCACTCAATCTGTAGATTAAACTTTTTTTTAATGTTTATTTATTTTTGACAGGGAGAGAGAGAGAAACAGAGCATGAGCGGGGGAGGGGCAGAGAGAGAGGGAGACACAGAATCGGAAGCAGGCTCCAGGTTCTGAACTGTCAGCACAGAGCCCGACGCAGGGCTTGAACTCACACACTGTGAGATCATGACCTGAGCCGAAGTCAGATGCTCGACCGACCGAGCCACCCAGGAGCACCTCAATCTGTAGATTAATTTGAAGAGAATCTACATCTTAATATTCAGTTCTCCAATCCCAGAACATGGTGTATTACTCCTTATATTTAGGGCTATTTTGGTTTCTCTCATCAATGTTTTTTCAGGTTCTAGTGTACAAATCTTTCATATATTTTATTAAATTCATCTCTAAGTATTTCATGTTTTTCTGATTCTGTTATAAGTGGCATTGTGGTTTTTAAAAATTTTCAGTTTCTGATTGTTCACTGGCAGTCCATAAAAATAAAATTGATTTTTATGTATAGATTTTGTATCTTGTGATGTTGTTAAACAAATTGATCAATAAATAAACAGTTAAATGTTAGTTTTAGTAGCTATTTTGGTATAACACTTAAAGTTTTGTATGTCCTCCATCCTGCTATCTATGAATAAAGACAGATATACTTCTTACTTTCATTTATTTTTCTTGTTTTATTTTTGGCTAGGATCTTCAAGATAAGTTTGAAAAGGAATAATAAAAGCAGACATCCTTGCCTTGATCCTGATTTTTAGGAGAAAAGCATTCAGTCTGTCAACATTAAGTAAGATATTAATTGTGGGGTTTTCTCAGAGACCATTTATCAACTTGAGGAAATTTCCTTCAGTTCCTAATATAGTTTAAAAAAAAGTTCTTTTTAAAAAAATTTTTTAAATGTTTATTTATTTTTGAGACAGGGAGAGACAGAGCATGAATGGGGGGAGGGTCAGAGAGAGGGAGACACAGAATCAGAAGCAGGCTCCAGGTTCTGAGCTGTCAGCACAGAGCCTGACGCGGGGCTCGAACTCATGGACCACGATATCACGACCTGAGCCAAAGTCGGACGCTTAACCGACTGAGCCACCCAGGTGCCCCATATATATATATATATATTTTTAAATAATAGTCACTGACTTTTTTCAAATGCTTTTTCTGCAACTATTGAAAAAAAATCACATGGTTTCTCTTTTCTGTTTTTTTTAAATATGCTAAATTATACTGATTTTTAATGTTAAACTCATCTTGCATTCCTAGAATAAATCCCACTTGGTCATGGTGTATCGACTTTTTATATATTGCTAGATTCAATTTGCTAATATTTTCTTAATGATTTTTTGTTTCTATCTTCATGTGGAACACTAGTCTGTACACTTTTTTTTCCTGTAATATTTTTTTGTTTTTTACTATCAGGGTAATGTTGACCTCATAAAATGAGTTAGGAAGTATTTTTTCTCCTAAAGTGTGTATAGTAAGGATATTATTTTGTTCCTTAAATGCTTGAAATTAAGTTCTTTAACAGAGATACAGCTAAAATTTCCATTTTTCTTGAGTCAGTTTTGGCAATGTTGTATCTTTTATTGAATTTGTCCAGTTCCTCTAATTTGAAAAAGTGATTGGCAAACATTGTTCATAGTATTTCCTTATTATTCTGTTAATATCTGCAGGATCTGTAGTGATGTTCCTTCTTTCATTTCAAATAAATATAATCTGTTATAATTTGTGTCTTTTTTTCCCCCATCAGATAAAAGTTTATCCAGATTTTGATTGTACTGATTTTCTCCACTATTTTTCTATTCCATCAATCTCTATTTTTGTGTTTATTATTTCTTTTTTCTGTTTGTATTGGGTTTAATTTCTTCTTCTTCTTCTAGCTGCTTATGATGGAAGCTTGGATAACTGGTTTGGGATCTTCTGATCTTTTCTTTTTCTTTCTTTCTTTCTTTCTTTCTTTCTTTCTTTCTTTCTTTCTTTCTTTCTTTCTTTCTTTCTTTCCCTTTATTCCTTCCTTCCTTCCTTCCTTCCTTCCTTCCTTCCTTCCTTCCTTCCTTCCTTCCTCCTTAAATAGTGGTGTTCAAAGCCAAAAAATTCTCTTTAAGTACAGCTTTAGCTGTATCCCACAAATTTTGGCATGCTGTTCCCATTTGCATTTAGTTCAAAATATATTCTAATTTCCCTTGTGATTTCTTCTTTGACCTGTGAGGTATTTAGAAGTGTGTTGTTCAAGTTCCAAATGTTTGGGAATTTTTAATATTTTTCTGTTACTGATTTCTAACTGAATTTCACTTTGGTCAGAAAATGTATTTTTTGCAATTTTAATACTCCAAAATTTATAAACTTCTCTTATGGCACTGAGTATGGTCTATGTTGGTGAATGTGTATGCACACAAGTGTATTTGTGTGCATATACATATATATATATTTATATTTATATTTATACACACACACACACACACACATATATTCTGCTGTTCTGGGCTCAGTGGGTGGTGTGTTCTACAAATATCAATTTGGTCAAGTAGATTAATTATGTTGTTCATGTCTTTTATATCCTTAAAGATTTTCTGTTTACTTGTTCTGTCAATTATGGAGAGAAGAGTGCTGAAGTATTCAAATATAAAGTTTGTCTATTTTTCCTCAGTTCTGTCAGTATTTTGCAGTAATGGTAATGGGGTGTATGTACATTTAAAACTGTTATGTCTTCATGATGAATTGATCCCTTTAAAATTATGAAATGACTCATTCCTTCTAATTAAATGAAGTCTAATTCATTGCATATAAATATAGCTACTTCAGCTCTCTTATGATTTGTATTTGCATGTTTTCTCTTTTTACTTTTAACTTACGTGTTTACATTTAATGTGTGTCTCTTGTAGATGGCATATTGCTTTTTTATCAAGTGCAACAAATCTGCCTTTAAAGCATTTACAATGGATGTATTATCAATATGGTTACTACTTGTTTTCTATTCATCCCATCTGATATTTGTTCCCATTCCCTCTTTTCCTTCTTTCTTTTAGACTGAGCACTTTTCAGGATTCTGTGTTAACTCCACTATTGCCTTATTGCTATTTTTCGTTTTGTTTTTCGTAGTCTCTGATGTTTGTAGTATGCACTTCAACTTACTGCAGTCTATCTCTGAATAATTTTGTATCAATTCACATCTAGTGTAAGTATCTTACAAACAATATAATGATGAAATGCTTCCATCTTGCCCCATACTTTATGCCACTGTTGTCATATAATTTATTTATATGTATCAGAAATTTCATAATGTTATGATTTTTACTTTCAACCAATTACCTTTTCAATTTTAAAATGAGGGAAAAAACCTTTTATGTTTTCCCACATATTTACTATTTCTTTTGATTTTCATTTCCCCATAGAGACCCACGCTTTGAACTAATATCATTTTCTTTTTGCCTAAATGTTTGCTAACAATAGAACATTTAAGCCTTGTTTGTTTGAAAACAGTATTAATTCACCTCCATTTTTGAAATAGCCTCCCTGGGTATAGAATTCTAGGTTGTAGGTTCCTTTTGGCAGTTTAAAGATGTTACTCTATTGTCTTTTGTCTTACATAGTTTCTTATAACAAAACTTGCTTTCATTTGTTCCTCTGTAAATAATTCTCTTTTTTTCTGTGGCTGCCTTTAAGATTTTCTCCTTAGTGTTTATTCTTAGTAATTTGATTATGATATATCCTGGTGAGATCTTCTTTTTATTTCTCCTGCTTGGGATTTATTAAGCCTCTTAAGGATCTGTGATATTATTGTTTTCCCCAAATTTGAGGAAATTTTGGCCATTATTTAATTCTCTCTCTGTGCCCTACCCTCTTTTCCCCTGGGTCTTCAATTACACGTTAGGTTGTTTGCTATTGTAACACAGGTCACCAAGAGTCTGTTATTTTTTTCTCCAGTCTTTTTTATTTCTGTGTTTCATCTTTGATCATTTTTATTTTTACTATAAGTTCAACAGTATTTTCTGCAATATTTAATCTGTTCTTGATGCCAATAGTGAATTTTTCATTTCAGATACTTAATTTTCCATCTCTTGAAGTTCCATCTGGCTATTTTAAAAATATATATTTCCCTCTTTCTTCTCACTAAATTCATGTTTTACTTAAAATATTTGAGCATAGTTACAATAGTTGTTTTAATATCCTTGGGCGCTCGTAACATCATCTTTATTATTCCTCAGACTGTTTTTATTGATTGACTTTTCTCTTGATTATAGGTCACATTTTTCTGCTTCTTGACACTTCTACTAATTTTTTATTGAATGCTGAACATTAAGAATTTTATGTTGTTGAGTCTAGATTTTACTGTCTTATTTTGAAGAACGTTAGGCTTTGTTTTAGTAAGGGGCTGTTATTTGTGTCCAGGTTGATCCTTTTGAAGTTTGTATTTAAACTTTGTAAGCCAAAGTCTGGAGTAGGCTTTACTCTCAGGATTAGTCACATTACTGAGACAGCCCTCTAGAATCTGAATTGCTTCTCTGAGTGATGAACAAGGTCTCTCCAATAAGGCTGGCTGAAACACAAATGCCTCCCAGACTTGAGCAAGCTCTACGAAATATTGTTCAGTTCCCAGCTTCCAGGTAGTTCTTTGTCTAAATTTACGGAATTTCTTCTTGCATATCTACATCTTATTATTCAGTACAAACTGAATGGGGTCCTTATGTAGATTTCTGGAGTTCTTTTTCTTTGTAGAGCCCACCTTTCTAGAGCTCTACCCCATAATGTTAGGTGCCTCAGATTCTCTCAGTTCTGTCCTCTATCTCCTCAACTCAGCAAAACAGTTGTTCTCTGTTGGAGTGCCTCTTCCATGTTCCATGGTTGAGACTGTGCCTCCAGGAAGAGGCGCAGAGTGATTGCAGAGCTCACCTCATTTGTTTCTTTTCTATCAGGGATCACAGACTTGCACTGCCTGTTGTTCAATGTCTAAAATAATTATTTCATATATTTTATGTAGTTCCCCCCCTTTTTTTTAAGATGGAAGGTTTAATATGATTTCTGTCATTCTATCATAGCTCAAAGTAGAAGTCTTTTTTTTATACTTCAACAATGAATCTTGGAAAACAGTTTGGCAGCTCCTCAAAAAGTTAAACATATAATTACCATATGACCTAGGAATTCTACTATTCAACATAATTTTAAAAAAAAAATTTTTTTTTTCAATGTTTATTTATTTTTGGGACAGAGAGAGACAGAGCATGAACGGGGGAGGAGCAGAGAGAGAGGGAGACACAGAATCAGAAACAGGCTCCAGGCTCTGAACCATCAGCCCAGAGCCCGACGCGGGGCTCGAACTCACGGACCGCGAAGTCGTGACCTGGCTGAAGTCGGACGCTCAACCGACTGCGCCACCCAGGCGCCCCTATTCAACATAATTAGAAGCAGGGATTCAAGTGGATATTTGAATATGCATGTTCATAGTAGCATGATTCATGATAGCCAAAATTTGGAAGCAACCCAGGGTTCAACAAAAGATGAATGGATAAACAAAATGTAGTATATGCATATAATGGAATATTATTCACTCCTAAAAAAAGTGAAATGCTGAAACAGGCTATAACATGGATCAATCATGAAGACATAAAGCTATGTGAAATAAGCCAAACACAAAGGATAGATACTGTATGATTCAATTTATATGACGTACCAAGAATAGGCAAATTCATAAAGACATAAAGTAGAATGGAGGTTGCCAGGGATTGGTGGGGAGGGTGGATGGCAAGTTACTGTTGAATGAGTTTAGTTGGGGAAAATCAAAAAGTTCTAGAGGTGGATGGTGGTGATTATTGCATAACATTGTGAATATACTTAATGTCACTGAATTGTGTACTTAAAAATGATTAAAACAGCAAATTATATGTGTGTGTGTATGTATACAATCACAATAAAAAATTACCAAGACAGAAAAATTTTCCATCTATAATAAAGGATTTCTGACAAATCTTTCAAATATTCCAATAAAAATCTGACTCCAAAATTTGTGTAACACAACAAATAAATGCAATTCATGATTATAAACCAGATCATTTTGGTATAAAGTATAGCATTGTCCCAGTTGGCAAAACTCAAATGAGATCTGAGGATTAGACAGTAGCAATTTATCACTGTGAATTTCCTGATTCTGATGGTTTATTGTGTTTAGGAGAATGTCATTGTTTGTAGGAAATACACACAAAGTCCAGGGTGATGGATCAATCTACTCTCTTAATGGTTCAAAGAAAAGAAGATCATTTGTAACGGATCTGAAATTTTTCTGTAAGTTTTTTGTGGTTTCAAAATTTTAAAATATAAATGACAGTATTAAAAAAGACTGTGTAATGTTATCACATTGATCTGGTAAGAGTAGAATTACCTACAGTAAAATCACAGTAAACCATGTGTTAACCTTTGTAAAAAGTTTAAAATTAAAACTTTGAAAAAAGAAAAAAAAAAAAGAGGCAGTGAAGAACAAAGTCTCTGCTTCAGACTGAAACTCAATGTCTTGCTTTACAAGAGAGTAAAAAGGGAAAAAGACAAAACCAAGGTGGATAGCAAGCACTTATACAAACTTGCCGGCAAATGTCTGATAAATGACCAGAAATCAACTCTTAGTTACTTACACAATGGTTTTTCCAATGTGCAAAAATGATTTCTCTACAAATTCCCGAACGCTATGGACTTCCCCAGTAGCTATGACAAAATCCTCTGGCTCATCATTCTGCAACATCAGCCACATAGCCTAGAGAGAGAGAGAGAGAGAGGCAAATCCAAGTTAAAGTTGAATGCATCCAGTTGCCCCTTGGGAAAGATAATGTTATCAAAAGCATGTAATTGGATATGGACATTGCTAAAAGGTAAACTGAGGCACATTAAAAAATTTTTCTTTCAAGAGTTTATTGGAGCATACATCAATTCAAATAGGGCAGAACTAAACCAAAGGAGGTTGGGAGCGCTGCACTAACAGAAAGTAGGAGTAGGGTTTTAATAGAGTAGACACTGAAGCACAGTAAAAAAAGTTATTTGATTGACTCTAGTTTACACAGTTGCCTTATTTGAAAAAGTGGAGATAGCTGTTTGTGATTGGTTGTTCTTAAGTTTCATTTTCTTGGATTTGAGTGCATGGACTCTGGCTTAGGTTTTGGTTCACTTACATAGGCTTTTAAGGCATTAAAAGCTGCCTCTGTCTAATGCTCTCCTTATATGAATTCTTTGACCTGCACAGCTAGAAAATGAGCATGAATTTAACACCATATTCTAACCATCACAGTAGTGGTTCTCAAACTTGAATGTGCATGAGAATCATCTGTGGAACATCGTAGTATAGATGCCCGGGACACAGAAGTCTGGACTCAGTAGACGTGAGAACATTTAGGCATCTTGATTCCCACACAGCAGGTCTTTGGGCTACAATTTAGAGGAACAAGTATCTGTGGCAAAGAAGCTTTTACATATACTTAAGAAAGGAAGAGTTTAAAAAGTATTGCCAAGTTTTCCTTAATATCATGGACAGAAGGTAAAAAAAAAGTCATTTTTTAAAGACAGATGATTTTCCTCAAAAGTAGAACCAAATTTTTAAAGATAAGGTTAGAAATTTACCAACGTGCTGACATCAAAAAGCAAAATAATCAAGAATCATTAATGGGAAAAGAATCATGTGATGAACAAAACTGTCACTTTTAAAAAGTTATCTGAGTGGCAATAAGAATGTTTTCACCAGAGTTCAGGATTCATCAGGCAGCATTTCAAGGTCAGGTACTCAATGGGGGCATCATACTGGCGGTGCACTTTTTCCACAGGAATGAGAAGTCTAGTTGGGCAACAATGCAGCTGCATGTCTGAGACACAAACTGGTGGCAACTGTCATAGCCTGGCTTCACTCAGTTGTAACTTTTA
The DNA here is from genome assembly GCF_018350175.1 of Felis catus. Classification (NCBI taxonomy): domain Eukaryota; kingdom Metazoa; phylum Chordata; class Mammalia; order Carnivora; family Felidae; genus Felis; species Felis catus. The sequence goes on along the minus strand of NC_058372.1, from coordinate 26,813,455 downwards.
TCAGTAGCTATACAGGACTACAGTTTCTATAGTTTGGAACTGTACATTACTTTTTGTGATTTTGTTGCACAGAAGACACAGATTTAAAAAAAAATCATAGCTTATAGTTGACTAAGCATGCCTCTTTAATAAAAATCCAAGCCAAAAAAAGGTGTTTTTTCATCATTCTTGCCCACTTTTCAAAATAAAATGGGCAAAGGTAATAGGCACTTCATTAGAACACAGTCCCCAATATTATGTGTATTAAACTCCTGTAACATTTAAAGAAAACTATTTTGGTTGGTGTCTCCCCAGCTGCTGTTGGAGCTGAAATATAAGTTGCTGTAATCAATGGGGCAATTTATTTTTTCTTAGAGAATGTAACCCAAAAAGTTTAATTCCTCTTTATTCATTTGAATTTGTGGCATCCTTCTGAAAAATAAAAAAAATGATCTTTCCCTTTAAGTTATTTCTTGTGAATATTTTGTATTTTTGGTCTATTACAAGACTATTTCAAATCATATTCTGGTTCTATGGAAGATGATACCTTTGGCAATTGTATGCACCTTGGAGATGGGGTACACTGGCTGGGACAATGGCAGTAGATTCAGGTCAGTGATATACCGAAAAGTAGCTAAAGAAACTGTCTTGGCTAGGAGAGAGTTCTGCTGACATTAATGAAATTTCTGCAGCTTCATTTTGCATTAGGAGTTCACAGTTGGTGAACACAGTTGATGAGCAACACTTCAAAAATTGTTAAATTAGTATTAGTAATAAAACTTGATCAATTTTTAAAAGACATAAAAGTGCAAGATGTTCTCTTTATTGGGATAGTCCATGCAACACAGAGTTTACAAAATCTTTGTACCTCCCTGAACTCAGGGATCAGCTATTAAATGCTCTAGGCTGAGAGGATTAGTGGGTTCTGAAATGCAGCCCCGCTGTGCTGGCCAAGCCCTGTGCTCAGCACCCTTTGTTGTGAAGGTCCTCACAGGGCTGTCTTTTGTAATGGGCACCAAGGCACATGCGCGTTAGCACAGGCCTGGTGGGGGTCTACCTCCCAGTGTCTCTGTGCCTTGCATGTGCAGTTCCTGCAGCTTAGAATACCCTCTTCCCTCATTTGTCTGGAAACTCTGACCTCTCCTTCCAGATCCCATACAAAAGCCCAAGATCTAGTCCTTGAAATAAATTCCTATTATCTCACTGAGTTTCCACGTGACCAGTGGCACACAGTATTGTTGGCTTCCCTGGGACTGAGCCTGCCCTTTGGCCACCCTTCCCCAACTAAGCTGACCCTCCCATCTTCCCTGAGTGCGCGCGCGTGTGCACACACACACACGCATACACACACACATACACACACACGCGCACACACACACACATGCTTGTTTTGGCTTTCTTCAAAAATACTTTCAGAGTTTTTAGGAAAAATTAAATTATGCTTCTGGCTACAATTTCTATTTGAACATTTTTCTGAGGGATTAGTGTATACACTTACACGTGTTTTACTCAAATTTCCATTCTAAAAATAACATTTAAAATAGGTCTTTCAGGACTGCTCAGCTTATTTCTTTTGAAACACTATGTTGTGCTAGAATGGTTTTGAAAAAATTATATTTTTAGTCGTGTGAAAGAAAGCAAGAGCTTGCTAAAAATAAAAGGAGAAAATATGATTACTCGTTAATGGTAGATTACTTTAAACACTAGGCACGAGTTCCCTGGTACTTGTTTTGTTCCCTGACGGGAATCTGGGGATCAGTAGGAGACTCTCACTTTCACTAAAGTGGGTGCCAAGAGTCTGCTCTTTTCTTTTCCATCAGACTATCTGTGGCCTTTGACCTATCAATTTCTAGGCATTTCCTCTAAAGTTCATATTGTACCAGACTCCAGTCTGGGAATGGGAAGGGAAAGGATATACAACCCCAGATTTATTTGTTATTACTGAATAGTTTACTGGTTTTAACAGAGGGAAAGGGCTTTGTTTAAATTTCCACTGAGCATAATTAATGGTTATTGACTGGTAAATGAAGAACAGGTGACATTCTGGATTAGAAGATAAATGATCTTGTGTTTGGGTGTGATAATGGGTTAGTAATTTGCCACAGAGCCGAGGCCCAGTGCATCCCATCATAATGCTAGATCATGTCCAGGACACAAAGGCCCCTGTGTGAGAAGTACTCAGCCATTCACCTCCTTATACAGCTGCACACATTGATTTGGTCCATTTATTCTCTGATGGATAGCACAACTGAGGCAAAAGCTCACCACTTCTCACCTTCCTGTTCACATGGTGAACATATGACCCATAACACAGCCAGGCCACAATCTGTGATCAAATCGCCACTCGGCTTTGACGTCTGACTATAGAAACAATTTTGAGGTTACATGTTTTAGATGTCAGTCCTCTCTCTTTGTCTCTCCAGGAATGAAGGAGAAAAAAGAGAGTCTTCCCACATTCTTTCAGTGCCCTTTAAGGATATGACTGACTTATCCACTTCCTCAGATACTTATTTACTTTCAGCCGTGACCTGATCACCAGTGCAAACAAAAAAATCTCCTGCTTTTTAATCCATCCCACAGGGAGAAAAGACAGTTAAGGAATGTACCAAGGCTTTAGATTCTTCAACATAAAAATATCCCTTAATGGCGAATAAAAAGTGCAGTTTTCAAATCATGTCTCACATTCATTTTGCTTTTAAGGCACATGATGTAGAGAAGAAATCTGACACCATACCATTGACATTGAAGGCCAAGCGTAGATGGTTATAAATATTAGTTAAATTTGGACATGTGTTCTCTGGTAACTATATAATTATAGACAGAACATATCTGTTCTATAAATCTAATTTAGAGAAGTCAAAATAAAAAAAAATTCAAGGAAAAACACTCTGTCCCAAAATGTACTCTTTGGCTATTCAAATCATGAATGCGGAAGTAGGTAGTGAAGGATCATTCTGCTTTCTTTGATTTGGTAGCTCTGGAGGCTGTTCACAGCTGGACCAGTGAAGGAGAACACCCAAAGTACATCACCACAGCCGACTAACTACACCTGATTCCATGCATGCCTTTTGGGGTGTGAGGTGTGTTTGTCTTAAAAATCTGGATTCTACAATTGCTTCCACCTCGCCATTAACCTCCAGTTCAGTATCCAAGCCACAAACACTTATTAACTGAGCTGTCATCCATGAATAACAAGATTTGTTAATCAAGGTTATGTTTAACTATGTTTATTTGACTGCTGCTTTTCCAGTCCTGTGCTTTGTGCTTTATGTGCTACTGTCATAAAAATAATCTTAGAACCATATGTATACATATATATATATATACACATATATACATATACATATACATATACATATACATATACATATACATATACATACACATGTATATATTTCAGGGGAGAAAGTCTATGAAATAATTCCAATAAAAATCAAGGGAATTTGAACAAATGGAAATAAAAATTCCCAATAAAAAATGCCAACTGGGGCTCCATTCACATACATTTTGTCTTTAAACTTTAGTAGCTGTCTTCATGATAACAGCTTGGTATTTATACAGTTCAGGTCAGGAGTTCAAGTAGTCTTGCGCTATGTCAGGCTTTATGCTTTGTAGTACCCACATATGTAGTCCTGAGCATTAGTATGGGAGACTACCCCCTACTAAGACATAGTTGGGAAACAGGTACCAAATGACTATATAAATAAAACTATATCAAGAAAATTATCTAGTATAAAACCAAAGGCTGGCCTTAAGGCCTTCTCAATCTAGTAATTTTCTTCATGGACAAAAATACTGTGGTTTGTAGATTCCTTTCATAGAGTTCTTCAGACATTTTAAAGATACAAAGTTACTGAAAAGAATCATTAGGTAATAAATTAATAAAAACAATAAAATAACAGAACACAATTTAGAAAGCTATAGAGCTCTTGTTTCTTACTTTTGCTATTAACACATTATTTTACATTGATATAATATGCACTGAAAGAAAAAAGGCTTTGTGTCAAAATTGGCCCTGCCCTCTATCCCTATTTTCTAGCTAGGTACATCAATGTACAAATTCCAAGGGCAAGGGTTAGTTTTCCTCTGGAAACAAGAGAAAACCTAAAAGCTCATAGTCTTGTGTTAATCATCCTGAATCAGTTTTTTCTGGGATACTATAGGCAGATACAGATTATGTATTTATTTCTTCTATTAATCTTTGAGTATATTTTATCTCTTCTATTTGTTCCATTTCTTTTTCAGGCGCACCAATTATGCACATGTTGTATCTCTGTTTTTCTATTTTCTGTGCCTATTACGCCCTATTGAATCATTTTTAGGCTTGTTCTTTTCCCTATTATTTTATGTGGTTTCTTCCTGCCTGTTCACCTGATTCTTTTCAGTAACATTTGTTTTAAATTTTGTTGCTAGTGGGGCTTCAGTTTCTGGATGGATTTTCTTTTTCTCTTCCATATCTTTCCTGATTACTTCTAGCTCAACTCTTCCATTTATTTTCTTTAATCCAGGGGTCAGCAAACTTTTTCTTAAAGGGCAATGTACTAAATATTTTAGGCTTGTGAGCCATATGATATCTAACATGAGTACTCCATTCTGCTGTTGTGGCACAAGAACATATACAAGAACACAGACAGTACAGAAACAAATGGGCATGGCTGCATCCCAATAAAACATATTTACAAAATCAGTCAACTGGCCCATGGACTGTAATTTGCCCACCTTTACTTTTACCAAACTCAACAAAAATATGTTGCCTCTAATTTTTTTAAATCTATGGAGAACAATAAACTGAGCTCCAGCTATGTATTTTTCTTTGAATAATAAATATTCCTTATGATATGTGCTATTCATCTGTTTTACTCCTTTTCTTCTCCTTGCAACCCTCTCTTCACTCCCACCTCAGGTACAGATCCTGGAGTAGTGCCTTTCAAATTATTAATACTATTTGAACAAGGTTGGAGATTTGCTGAAGAATCATATGAGGCACAGGAAAGTGCACTGAGGGCACCCTTTCAAAGTTCTCTCAAAAGCCTCTCATTGAACTCATGGCTGTCCTCGTTTTTCAGCACTTAGTTGATTAGTGTGGCTTGCAGAATAGTCCATAAACAACAAGGCTGTTATGGTACTACCTGGCAATCATTGCTTCCTTGCTGCCTTTACAACAGATCATAATTTGCACTCTCAGCTAGGAGGCTATGTCACAGACAGCAAAATTTGTTCCTCCTTCAGCAACATCCTCTTGCCATTCTGCAGTATAAAGGTGGGTATACTGAGGTATTCTTCATTCCTCTGTAATACCATTTTGTGGCCTTTTAGGACTCAAAATTAATTTGAGCAAAACATACATCTTGTATGTATGTATGTATGTATGTATGTATGTATAACATAATATATTCTGAGTACATAGGCATTAAGCAATTATATGTATTCCTCAATTATGTGAGTATAAAATCATGTATGAAAGAACTTTAATGTAAAATCCACATACAAATAAGGGATGCTTCACGTGTCTAATCTGCTTAATAAGCCATCCTAACATTTCATGGTTTAAACCTTTTTACAGCTGAGGATTGTATGAGCTGGTAATTTAGGAGGGCTTGGGGTGGATGGCTCGACCCTGCTCTCTGTGACCAAGGTGATCTGACTGGGGTTGCTGGCCTCCCTCAGAGGCCTAGGTCCTTGGTGCTCAGTTCTCCTCCATATGTCCCCCAAACGTGATCTCTCATTGTCCAGCTCAAGCTTTTTTACAAAACAGAAGCTGCAAGGTCTCATAAGATCTTAATAAGACCTCACTTCCTCTCATATTACTATTTATAGGGTCAGTCCCAATTCTTACAAAAGGGAAATGGATCTCCTTCTTTATGAGAAGAGCTGTGGAGTCACAGTGCAAAAGGGCCTGCAGAACAGGAGGGATTATTGCAGCCATCTCTAGAAAAAATCTACCACAAAGGCCTATCTTGCGATGGCTATCACAAAAGCTGATTGTTTCAATATAGTAATGAAATAACTATGGCTGCCTTTAATATAAGCATTATTGCTTCAGCTCATAGTTTCTATATAGAGCTCCATCTATCTTTAACATTGTGTGGCATTAGGTTTATATGAGGGTGACAGTAATTTGAAGACTAACACCTGGAATATGGAAATTCACTTTCAGGTCACTGTAATTTAACAAATACTCTTACTTGGCCCTAACATCACTACTGTCACAACATACTTCTCAGAGTGGTTGTTTCCTGGAGCGTGCCCAGCCACCTACCTCAACCAGGTGTTTCCAATTACCTGTTCCCACTCGCATACCCAGGTAAGCCATTCTAGAATTAGTTCCTGGCTCAGCAGGAACAATATAAAAGCTGTGGGCATGCAGCAGGAAGTTACTTTATACTCATGACCCCCTGATCGCCCATCTCCCTGCTCATAGTTCCTGGCCTGAACATGTTCTTGGGAAGCCAGCTCTGACTTTTCTATGACCTTATCCCTCAAGCCTGTCCTGGCCACCTAGTTCTGCCTCAGTCTGACTCTGACCTTTGGAATCCAACTTCTGGGCTTGTTCTGGGCTCCCTTGAATAACAGGTCCCAGTGTTGCCATAGATCTCTCAGTTCCAGGTTTGATAATCATTGTTACCAGTAAATAAAAACTATATACACACCATATTATGTGCATTATGGGAGATGTTGACAGGACTTTACAAGCTTAGTCTAAAACAATAGAAATATAGGGGCGTCTGGGTGGCTCAGTTGGTTAAGCGGCCAACTTCAGCTCAGGTCATGATCTCGCGGTCTGTGAGTTCGAGCCCCGCGTCAGGCTCTGTGCTGACAGCTCAGAGCCTGGAGCCTGTTTCAGATTCTGTGTCTCCCTCTCTCTGACCCTCCCCTGTTCATGCTCTGTCTCTCCCTGTCTCAAAAATAAATAAAATGTTAAAAAAAATAAAAATAAAAAAAATAAAACAATAGAAATATAATGCAAGCCACATACTGAATTTTAAAATTTCGATTAACCATGTTAAAAAAAGTAAAAAGAAAAGGTGAAACTAATTTTAATGCTTTATTTAATCCAATATATACAGTACAGTATCATTTCAATATAAAACATTATCACAATATTTTACCTTATTTTTTTGTGTATTAAGTCTTTGAAGTACAGTGTGTATTTTACATTTATATCACATCTCTATTCAGACTGGGCACACTGTAAGTGCTCAGTAACCACATGCAGCTAGTGGACACTACACAGGACAGGTCAGGGCTGAAGGGTCAGCTTCGGGTGAGGAAGGAGAGTCCACCTGCTATGGGATGCACTGTCCTACCTATGTGCTTAACCTGTCAAAGACTCTCCTGGAGCTCCATGGAGGAGGCCTCCTCATCTCTGTAGCAGAGCTGGAGGAATAATCTTCCTCTCCTCCCTCCTTTGTAATTGTCTCCACCTCCTGACTTTTCTGGCAGTGACTTCATCTGTGATGTTAACTAGGAGATAGAGAGCTTGAAAAGCAGTATAACTAGCTCCTAATTTATGGTCACCTATATTTGAATGCTTGCCTTGTCCATGTACAAATGGGCGACAGTACTACATCTCTAACTATTTATTCCCCAATTAGAATACCTGGGGAGTAAATACCTAGAAAACCACTTATGGGTATGCTGAAATACAGTGTTGAGGAGAGGAGGCAGGAATTCTCAAATTTTAGTGTGCATTAGAACCATCTATAAGGTTAAAAACAGATTGCTGGCTTCCTCTAGTCCAAGAGTTTCTGATTCAATAGGTCTGGGGTGGGGCCTGAAAATCTGCATTTCTAAGAAGTTTGCCTAAGCTGGGGCTGCTTGTCTGGGACCACACTGAGAACCACTGCTTGTTGTAGCTGGAGCTCAGACTTGGGATCAGACCACCTGTGTTTAAACCCCAGCTCCAGGCAGGACTCACCTGGAAACTTCTGGCAAGTTCCTTAATCTTCAAGTTCCTCAGAAAAATGAGAACAATAACAGTACTTACCTCATAGGGTTGTTTTTAAGATTAAATAAGGTAATATAGGTAAAGTGTCTGGAACAGTGCCTGAGACATAGTAAGTGTTCAAAGACTATTATTTATCATGATGATGATGATGACAATGATAATTATGTAGCTAGAGAGGGTTACTGGTGTCTGGGAGGATCTAGTTCATCTCCATGATCAAATTCTTGCACCCATATACGGCTCAGGGAGGGGAGACTTAAAGGGTGGAGTGAATTTAATCTTGATTCTGTTAGTCAGAGCCACAGAATTTTATAGCTGGAAGGGGCCTCAGAGATGTTCTCATCCAATTCAATTCATTTTAAAGGTGAAGCAACTGAAACCAGAGAGATCATGTGACTTGCTTAAAGTTATATACCTGGTTAGTGCCAGAGCTGGGAGTAGAATCTCAATTTCTCTTTCAGTATTCTTATTGCATTACATGAACATGCATTTTCATGTGAAAATTCTATTAGAAACGGTTGTTAGGAATAGCTGCATGGACTTCTGTGGCCATGTCAGTCAATTAAGTATTTATGGAATACTTATTTATAGGTTCTAGGTGCCACTCTGCTAGAGTCTGATGGTGTATCAGGGAGGGATAAACAATGTAGATGCTGTGCCTGACTTATGGACTGCCAACATTTATATACAAAAAGGGTTTTAAAAGTTCAACATTGGATTTAAGAAAGAACTTCTGAGACATAAACTCTAGGTAGTTTCCAGAAGACATTAGGCATGGAATCTTTCTAAAACCTTCCTCCTAAGCAAGACTATCCTTACAGCTCTTGCTGAGGGAGTGAATCAGGCAGCTGTATTTAAGCCAGGTGACTTGTCTCTATACCTTCCCTCCTTCCCAAATCCCTTATCATGGATGGGGACCTGACATATTCTAGGCCAGTCTGTCTTAAAAGAGTGTGTAGTAAGAGACCCAGAGACTGAATGAATGCCACAGCACTGAGCACTGGGGTTGTCTGACTGTCACATAGAGTCAGCCAGCCCTGCTGAAGTCCAGGGGAGGCCTACAGAAGAAGCAGAGCAGAGCAAAGACCTATTTGGGTAGAGGAGTGGGAAAAGGTAGAGTACAAGGTTTGGGTGGTGTTGAGGGGAGAGATGCATAGACAAACAGTAAAGTAGATTTCATTTCCCAGTTCCTGTAAATTATCCCAACACTCTATGAGAAATCCCTTTTTACTTGCATTTCTCTGACTTGGTTTCTGCTCTTTGTGCCAATAAGCTCAGACGAAGACAGCTGCAGTTGGAAGAAGACTTTCAGAACTTTGCTGAGTCTCAGTGTTGGGACCAATCATTTGTTAGGCTCTGTATTCAGTGAAAGAAGGCAGTGCCAGAGGCAAGAAGGCACCATTTGAGAACTTAGCATCCATACAGAAGACTGCCATGTGTCTAACAGCAACCAAAATAACAGAAGGCAAATGAGACAAATGCTAGCAGGAAAGGAGATACAAGAGCACAAAGGAGATGATTACTGCACATGAGCAGAGGAGGAGAGATCCAGAGAATTCTTAGTCTGTTTTTTAATCCCAGCAAGCAGTGTTGACCGCCCATTTTTGAGTTCCTCTGAAGACTGCAGACGGAATTAGTGTTCCATTTAACTTGTTCATTTAAACTCATTTCAAATGTGTTTCCCCACAATGTCTTCATTTACAAAAATCAGGATTTCAATTTAAAAGTCACTCTACCACTCAATACTCCTAAAACTATACTTGAACAGATTCAGACTTAATCATTATGCCTTTAATTTTTGGTTGTTAAATATAAAAATATCCCAAGATAAACAGTGCTGTTCTTCTGGGAGGTCAAATTGCCTTTACTGACTTGGTCTTATCCCTGAGTGTAATGTTTCTGCTATCATAATTATTTCCCAGATGCTGACTCTGTAATATCTTTGACTGAGAGATGAAAAGGGAAGCAATTAAGACAACATTTATTGTAGCAGTAATATTGGAGCCTAGTGATACAGGAGGAAAGAAATTCCAGTAATATATAAAAAACAATAATGTAGGGACAACTCCACTTCCAAGATGGACTGCTTCACACTACTGAAAATTGAACAACAAGCCCCTTTGTGTTCTCCAAATTAAAAAAAAAAAAATCAAGAGCGCTCCTAAAAGTTCAATTTTGAAAACACATAGATGGTGACAAGAGATTTTTGGGGGGTGGGTATTTATAAATCTAGATGAAATCTCAAAAAACAAGCCTTTAATACGCTGAATTAACATTTTCAAAACATTAACTTATCAAGTATTTGGAAATCAAAAAATGTCTAAAAAATGTTTTTAAAAATCTTTAGCAAAGCCTACTTCAGATTACCAGACTCTGGAGAATAATAATTATTTTTTGGTGACTAAAATTGCCAGTAGTCTGACAAGTATCAATGACTGCTCAAGACTCATTGTTAACAATAAAAAATTGTCTATTACTACACAACACCATAAGTAATATCATTTAGCAAACACTAAAGGTCACAAACTGAGGGAAATCTTTTCTGTTAATATAACACAACATTTTTCACATTCATTTCATATGAATGAACAATGTATTCATTGTTTTCCTGAACACTAATTTAGTGTTGTATTTTTTTGCTTGTATCAATGAGTGTCAAAATATTGTTCTTTAAATACATGAAAGTATTTGCATAGAGCTTTATTACTGATCTTTAGATGTTAGCCAGAGGCAAAATAAAACAGAGAAGCTCCAGTTGGGAAATCTCACTAGCAATGAAAAGCAAGAGTCTTTAACATATTCTGCTTTTCTGCCAATTTTTTTTCCTAAGTATACAATGGTTTATTTACCCTACAATTGGTAAAATTAAAAGTAATGTAGAACACTATAAAATTATACTTCAACTACAGGACGCAAGGATTCCATTTCCCTAAAAATGAAACAGAAAGCTTGCAAGGAAGAATACAAAAACTCTTAAGAGGAAATTCTAAGATCCTGACATGAATTAAAATACAATACCATATAAACCAATTATGGAAAAGCCAAGAAACACAGTGTGTTTCAAAAATGAACTGAGAAACACATGGACAATTTTTATTAAGTTATGCCTTTCTACATCATCTCATTATTAAATGCTCAATTACCTGTAATTGTTTGCATTTATCCCAGTTATTAAGAAAAATAAAGCCACCACATTTTGTCTCTTCAAAGTCAAAGAGTCCACAACCAGATATCTGATGCGGTTTTCAATTCTGTTTTTTCTCTCTCTAATGCTAACTATCTTGCCATCATGGTACTGCCTTAAAAGACAAAATGCCCTTTCACAGAAGTGCAGGCTCCAGCTGATGGGTTACTCACTATGAAACTGTAGGGCTGTACCCTGGTTGCGGTCAGGAAAGAGCAGTCCCAGAACTTGGTGCCAGGACAGGCTAGTAAAGGCCATGCTTGCACCGCGAGAAACCAGACCAGCCTTTCAAGTCAAGTGTTGGCTTGTAGACATATAAGTTAATCAGCTATGAAATAACCACCACAATGTTCTTATTGATCGCGAAGGGCTTATGATGCAACACTTGGCCTGGAGAGGATCTGTGCTTCATTCTCTCAGCCTCCAACTTTCAGAGAAAGAGAGAACTTTGAGAGTGGTGTTTACAAAATAGAGATGTTTAACTTCATGATTTGAACCTTCCTTGGAAGAGATGCAGTGTACCGGGTCTTCAAAATGAAATGTACTAAATGCCTCACATTCACATACCTGTTCACTTTATCAAAGAATATGATAGTGTTTCCATTTCATTGCACCTACCAAGGGTAAAACGGTATTTAGAAAACCTAAAACTGGTAACATTTCAAAACTAAAATTTTAATGTGTTCCCATAAGTTTTTTTCTTCACTGTGAGACATTATGTTAGCATTTTGGTTATGCTAACCAATGTTAGCAATTTTTGTTTTTTGTTTTTAGATTTCCACAGTTTTTTAGTAACAAAATTCAAAAGATAATAGAATAATAATTGACTAAAATATTTTGGTAGTACTGGTCTACTAAGGAGAAGAATGGAATTCTGGATCACGGGAGATAACCTTTTCCTTATGTTATCGATTCAAAGAACAGCTATTGAACATAAATTAAGAAGCTGGTATTTTTTTAATTTTTTTTTAACGTTTATTTATTTTTTTGAGACAGAGAGAGAGCATGAACAGGGGAGGGTCAGAGAGAGGGAGACACAGAATCTGAAACAGGCTCCAGGCTCTGAGCTGTCAGCACAGAGCCCGACGCGGAGCTCGAACTCACGTACCGCGAGATCATGACCTGCGCTGAAGTCGGCCGCTTAGACTGAGCCACCTAGGCTCCCCAAGAAGCTGGTATTTTTAAAGTACTAATATGTGTGCAGGCAGAATATTTAGTGTACTTTGCTCTTGAAAATGAGGAAATCAGTTCCCATTTCTACCAAATCCTTTCCAAAATCATAGAGGGAAAAACTAAAGAGGTAAGGGCGATTTGTGCAGGCAGAGCTTTAGGGCATAATCTAAGATGTTGCTAAATGTGGCCATTGGGTCATCTGCAGATGTGATGATAAAATAAAGAGTCCTTTCCCATGAGGCCAGCTCCCTCATTCAGAGGGTGCCTTCTGGAATAAATCCTCTTGAATAAAATTGACAAAGAAGAAATTCAGTACAAAGTCCAGTGAGCAGACTATGTAATAAGGGGGCTGAAGAATCAGTGAATTAAGTCTTGATGTATAGTAAAGATGTATAGTAAAGCAATTCTCCAAGGGCATAGAGATAAATTCCCAGTGTTTCCTCACAAGTAAACCGGCAGCCAAGTGATAAATCCTCTATTCCCAGTGCACTATCCTCACTATCTGGTTAGGCCTCCAGAAGCATGTGTCCACAGACATTAAAGCGCTTGGTCAGTGAGAGAATGAACATGCTTGGCGGTAATGACAGTTACACAATTGTTTCTGCCTTTCTTTTTTCTTTCATAGAAGATTGCCTATGTGTGACTGACTCCAGAACAAACAGGGACGGAAAAAAATCAAGCATTGTGTTTTTAACGGTGAAATGGACTGCAGGTTTACTCTAGAGGGAACAGATACATCCCAGCCAACCTGGTGGCATGATGACCTACAGAGCAGTGAGAACCAGTTTCTCAGTTTGCACAACTCACTTTTGTCTCCAACTCAATGTTAGATTGGTTTAAAACTTTGCGAGGTCCATTGAGAAAAAAGGACAAATACTGGACATTTGCTAATAATGGGGAACAGTGTCCCACATCTGGGGGGCATAGATGTCCTGCTCACTTGGAGGAAACAGCGCCACCTGCTGAAAACCCAATCTACTTTAGCTGAGACATCCACTCTTCCCCAGTACCCCACTTGCTAGTTTGGAGGGCCTACTGGAGAACAGAACCCGGCATCTCAGAACTACCTGCTTTTCATGTGGTTTAGTTTCATCTGGTTTAGTGCTACTAGCAGTGGCGGTTAAGACAGAAGGAGTGAAGAAAAAAAAGCTTTTTTTAAAATATGATCTTGTTCCCAGCAGTAAACAGTGCTGCTAGCTTAGGAACCTTTTCTGTGAGCACTTGTGTAGTTTCATACAAGATAGGAGACAATTATTTAAAGTTGGGCTTGTGCTGTGAGACTGAATACAAAAGCACAAACTCAAAATGAAACTCTGTAGCTGGATGTGAGAGCTGAGAGAATCGCAGGGGCAAGAGATGAAGGCCTTATGTGTTTATTCTTCTTTCCAAACGAGGTGTTTTTACAGGAAAATAGGCAGTCATAAAGGACAGCCTTAATGTTATGTAGTGAAAAGAACTCAGACAGAAGTCCTAAGACTCTGGGCTTGTCACTTTAGGTGAGCCACTTATTTCACTCTTGATTTTTTTACACAGGTTACAGGGTTTTAGGTATCCCTTTAGATAATCTATTGAAAGCACTTTGTGATCTACTCAATGTTATTGTTATTACAAATGATAATATTATTGGAGAAAATTCCTGGGTTAATGCTTAAGAGATCAGTGTTCCATAACGATCACTGAGATATGATGTGATAATTCCATAGACTGTTATTATACTTAAAACACAGCATTTTTCAGTATACTAATTCTTTTAAAAATGTGTTTTAGAACGGAATCTGGGGTTTCAACATTTCCATTCTTAAGAATTTCTGATTTCTTGCCCAAAATAGGTCACTTACATTCAAGTTTTGAAAGAGCATAAAAATCCTGGTACCTTATACATTGTTTTATATATGGGTTTTGCTATTTCAGGAAAATGAATTTGTGTTACATAGGTAGATATTTCAAAGGAGATTTAAGTCTTCTTTTCTGATTAGTTAGCTTCATTAATTGTTGTGAGATAGTGGTCCTTTGTTCAAGTGTTCCTAAATAGTAAATTGTTGATAGAAGTCTTTTCCAATATGATTCTCAATGAAGAAGAAAAAACCCATTAGTAGAGCCTGAACTGAGGAGTGATCAGAAGATTTCAATAAATGAAATCTTTAAAAAAATAAAATAAAACCTTTAAAAACAGATCACTTAACTGGAGATTGTGCTTTTAGGAACTAGATTCTAATTTAAGCATTATAATAGGTCTAATGTCATCTTTTATTCAACATCATTTTCCTAATTATCTTGGTCTAAGTGTTTCCAAACTTTATTGTTTATTTTGGAACCAAGAGCTTTTTAACCTCTACTGCTCTCTTTTTAGAGCAGGGGATGGTGTTAACATGAAGGTTAGGTGGGAACACAACCCATTAATAGGTAGCAAGTGGTCTAAAAGGTCTTGGTTTGAAAAACTCCTCCAATCAGATAAGAAGGCACTAGAAAAGAGTGAACCAAAGAATGGATGAAGACAGGGCCCCCATGAAAATGTTCCGTTGGGGCGCCTGGGTGGCTCAGTTGGTTAAGAGGCCGACTTTGGCTCAGGTCATGATCTCGCGGTCCGTGAGTTCAAGCCCCACATCAGGCTCTGTGTTGACAGCTCAGAGCCTGGAGCCTGTTTCAGATTCTGTGTCTCCCTCTCTCTGACCCTCCCCCATTCATGCTCTGTCTCTCTCTGTCTCAAAAATAAATAAACGTTAAAAAAAATTTAGTAAAAAAAAAATAAAATGTTCCGTTGCAGTAGTTTTGATGAAAATCATCAGAAGAGCTTTCTAACATTTTATACAAAGAATATTAATTTCATCGTCTTATTTTACAGATGGAGAAACTGAGACATGGTGGGGGAATGACCTGCAAATAGGTCACACAGCAGCAGAATGAAGAACAGAAGGCAGATTTCCTGATCCCTGTGCCAGTTTTCCACCCAATCCACCCGTCTAAATGAAATGGCAGAAGCTTAGTTTTGATAAGCAGTTCCATGAAAACATGTCCTGTGCCAGATTCTCTCCAGTGCCCAAGACACTCCCCAATGGTGGGTTAAGGCTCAAGGCCCTTTAACTCTTTCTGCACATACTGGCTTAGGAAATGGCAAAATAGTGAGAGGGCTTGGGATTGGCATTTCTAAGACTCAGCACAGAACCCTCCTCCCTTCTCCACTTTTCAGCCTTACATACAAGGGATTTTGAAGACTTTACCCTGGGTTCTTTGAAACATCCTTGAGTCCTCTTATTAACAACTCTACTTCATATATCAAGTGCAAGTGTCCTCCACGACTGTGGTCAGACTGGCCCCACAAACTGGCTGCACTTTCAGAAAACTAGACAGATAAAATGGGAGGGTGATTACTGGAGTAATTCTTATCTTTACAAAGGGACTTTCTGCATATTCTGTTGCATACATACTCCCTCCGTGCATCAACATGTTTGAGTCTACGATAAATTATTATTATTTTTGACAGAGAAACTATAGAAATTGGGAAATCTAAGCTACTGTGTGTTGAATCACTGGAAACCGAACAGTGGCAGAGATCACAGAGCCTTGGGCAGTTGGCAGGTTCGTATAGGTTTTAGAGATATGAAAACTGGGGTCCAACGAAGTACTGCAGATGGCTAGAGACAGGCCTAGCCCTGGAGCCCTCACCTTCTGTCTTTTAGGCCAATCCTCTTTTTAGGTCACCATGGAGGAGATAAAGGCATTTGAGAATCCTATTGTAAGCCAGTGAAGAAATAAGTAATATATTTAGATACCTGCTTTGATACAAAAATTAGTAACAACTTTTTAGTGAACAAAGTATTTTACTTTGAAAAATGATTTCTCTTTTTTGACAGGGCACTGGAGAAGGGGTCTAAGACAGGCTTCACAACTCTAATGCCTTCAAGGCCCCCTGGCTGGGTTTTACCCCCCCCCCCCCCCCCCGTGTTCTGGAGAGTATGCCCCCCTTCTAGAAGGGGCAATAACTTCACTTCAACAGACAGTACCCATATAGGGATGTAGAACCAGTCTTGCCAGATCTTCTGCTTACATAAAAGAAATTGCAAATCTGGCATACTAAAAACTGAGAGTTATGTTAATACACAACACACACACACACACACACACACACACACACACACACACACACCTCTCACAGATTTTAGCTGTTAGCTAAAAAAATTTTAAACATTACCTGGACTAAACAAAGCATACCAATGAAGCCAGATCTGAGGTCTGACTATTTAGTAATCTGGCCTAAAGGAGTATCCCAATAAGGGTTATTTTTTCTTGAGGAATTTGACTTGAGTGTAAAATTGAGCAAGGGATCTCCAAATCTTCTTCTCACACCACTACTGCAGGGAATACTGAACTTTATTCAACTTACTAGAAAATAAAACCATACTAGAAAATTAAACTATAAAATGTAGCTCCTTAGTTTGTTTATAATATAGATACCACATTTAAGAATACTTTTGTTTTCCTACTTTTCTGAAACTCTTCATGTAGGAAATATAAACCACAAAGAGAATATAATTTTTAAAACCGGAAACATATTTTCCAATCCCCTTTTACCCCAAATTTCATTAAATGCACAAGTGAAAACATCCTTTGTAAAACAGCTAATATAATTACAAAATAATCAGTTGCAGAGCTCCTATATAATAAAAACAACAACAACCCTTACATTAAACTGCATTCATCAAAAATCAGGGAACCCAAAATTTGGGGCATAAAAGTACCAGTTCATCTAAAGTAAATTTGGGGGTAAGAAAAAATATTTCAAAAAAAAGAGCCAAGCAAAATTCCGCACTACTTCCATCCCATGCTCTGTCCCCCTTTTTGAATGCATTACAGATAACAACAAATGACAAAGACAGAAAGTGCTATTTGCTAGACCTCCCCTGAATTCTTCTCAGAGCTGCCACCTCTTCTAGTCCCCAGACTGACCTCTGAGTCAAGCCAGATGGGACTGAGAGAGACATCAAGCAAGTGCTGAAAAGGTGACTTGAGTATCTGGCAGCTGAGTCTGGAGCGAGTTTCTCTGCAAATTCTCTGGGGGTTGCTGCTTTCCAATTTCTCAGGAATGTTTAATTCTCCTCATCCCTTCACCGAATCTCTCTCTGGAGAGGTCAGGGAAGCCTGTGACATCCCCGGAGGGCACTGCCTGACTAAATTAGCATGAGATAACTTTGGACTCTCTTCCAAACATGAAAATACAAGGGAGAGAATTTCATTAAAAGCAGAAGACTAGGTGATCCAAGTTAATCCCAGCTCTAAGCTGCTGTAGAAATGCTCAGTGTTTATGTTCAACTCTCCTCTCTGTGACAGAGTTCACCAACTATAATGCCAGAGATGCTAAGTGTCCAACTTGACCTCAGCTGATCAAATCTTAGCTTCATAATGAAGGTAAAAAGTGGGTTTTCTGGTGTCAAAATGAGTATTTAGACTGTTTATATGTTACTATATGAAGCAGTAAGATCCCATGGTCAAAAATAAACATTTTAGTACTTCAGTCTTTAAATACCTTTTAAATTAGGAAACAGGAAACTGTAATAGGTAACATGAGTCATTAACCATATGTAGTGTGTAAACATGGGAATATCTAATGTCAATTCAGTAAGGCATATAATGTCATAGGGACATGCTTTCTATTATATCTACAAATATTTGAAAAAACACATTGTAAATATTTAGAATGATAGTATAATTAATAAGATCTGTTCAAAAAGTGCAGGATAACCATTGTATCGTTTGCCTCTAAAAAATTTAATTAGGAGAATAGCTCTAAAAAAAAGGTATCAATACAGCTTGTCTATAAATATGACCAACACACTATTAAAGAATTCAGATTTGGATGTATAACTTGGAGCTCTTCTACTTCAACCAAGGAAGCACTATGTTTGCTAATTCTCTGATGAATAAATGTTTCTTCTTAGGTACTACACCACAATGTATATTGTTTTGCTTTGATTTAAAAAATCTTTCGTGTCTTTTGAATATTCATAATCTATTCATCTATTGACATTTTTCAGACTAAAAGTTATGCTGTGCACTTTTAGACATTTTTAACTTTAGATTCCTTTTAATATTCATTGACCATTGTAAGAGATAAAAAGTATAGAATAATATTCCCCTGGATGAGGGATAATGGCTAACTTTGATTATACTACATTCTACTATAGACAGCAAAGTACTTGGTGATAAAAACTATTTGCTAGTATATTATACTTTACATTAGGTTATCTACTGATGTAATTAGTTCCTAGAAGAGTCCTCTATTTTCACCTAGTGATTCTGTGTAATATGCCCCCCGACTATTTCACTAAAGCCTCAAAACAATGACTGACACTGACTGAATACATAGCATACAATGGCAGTGCATCTTTTATTTATGGAGATAAAGAGGAAGACTCTTCCCTTAAGAAGCACCAGAGTAACAGAAGATATGTAATGTCTTACGAAGAAATAAAGTTCTTGAATGTTAAAAACTGGGTTCGGAAACTCTCAAAGCTGGGGGAAATTTTGTTTTAGCTTACATTTAGTTACTTTTCAGCTGAAGTGCAAGCTGTATCCAGACTGAAGAGATGTACGTACAAACTATAGGAAGCACAGTGACAGAGTTGACCGGTATACTATAACTCCCTGCCCCTTCTCAAATCCATCGTGGGCATTTTCAAGATGGCTGGTGCGACTTGGTAAAATCTGTGGCCATAGGACTGTGCTGTTAATTAGTAAATAGGAAGATTGAAGCCCAGGCTTCAACCTCACCAGTTTTAAGCTGTAACGAACCAAATCAATTAACTCAGACATAAAATGTTGATAGCCTTTAAGTCACATAGAGGTTAAATCTAATTTTCTGGTGATTTCTACCTTTTGTTATAAATGTTAAATAAAATCTAAAGATAGTTGTGGCTATCTGTTTAATTTTTTAAAGCAGTAATTATTAACATGAATCATTACTTGGGTCATGGACTCCTTTGAGAATCTGATGAAAAATAAGGAGGATTCCTTCCTCATTGAAAACATACATACGTGTGAGCCTATGCATGGACACATTTTTGCCTACGCTTTTAGGAGATTCACAGATATTCCCTAAAGGCCATCTTTGGACTCTAGATTAGAAAACACTACAATTTCCACTGATCATTCACTCGTTCATGCTTCCTTCTAGTGCACATTTACTGAAGGTCAGGTTTAAGGTACTTCACTAAAAGCAGTGTGGGACACAAAGAAATACAGCATACAGTCCTTGCAGTGGAGAATCTGACCATGAAGCAGATATGGCATGAAACTGTACACACTGTCAATGCAACAGCTCGAAAGCATTCCTAGGATGGCAGTTTCCTCATTTGTGATTTGGAGTCCTATGACAGTGACCCCCAGCACTGGGAGTGAGACAATAGGAGTGAACAGTGCTTTCTTTGTAAAGGGTAAACCACTGTGCAACTGCTAGTTGTTGGTTTTATGAAGTCAAACTTGTCTTCCTGTTCTGGGAGCCAACCACTGAATAGTAAAGCAAAAACTTATACCAGGAAAGTAGAAGTGGGGAGGAGGAGAATTAATTAGAAGCATCCATAATGGTCTTAAAAAAAATTTTTTTTTAATGTTTATTATTTGAGAGAGAGAGAGAGACAGAAAGCAAGCAGGGAAGGGGCAGAGAGAGAGAGGGAGACACAGAATCGGAAGCAGGCTCCAGGCTCTGAGCTGCCAGTACAGAGCCCGACGTGGGGTTCGAACCCACAGACCATGAGATCATGACCTGAGACGAAGTTGGCCGCCTAACTGACTGAGCCACCCAGGCGAACCCATAATGGCTTTCTTAATGAGGGAAAAATATCATTTAGCCAAAAGCACCCAATCTTTTTGAAAGGACCTTTAAACTGATGATTCTTTAAAAAATAAAGCTGCCAATATAATAAATAAAGAAGTGTCTGCTAGAGTGTCACGTAGTAGCAAAGGCTCTGACTTACTTCATGCATTCTTCATTTGGTTCATAAGATACATAAATAAACTAAAATTAAATAAATATAATAAGTAAAAGGTTTATAAGATATAGTCACTTTTGAAATTCACTTATTTCTCACACATTATATGCTAAAACACCTGCATCTCCTCTGGCACTCCAACACTGTACTCTTTTGGAGTAAGAAATCTAAACTTGAAAATATGATTAATCTGGAGCATGTCAGCTGCAAGACAGTCAAACAAGCCATATTCAGTTTCAATTACATCCTGCTAAAGATGGGTATGATGGTGGCTTCCTTTGTCTCCTCTTCCTCCTAACTTAGGATGCAGAGAGAAACCACGAGGAAAGCCTGAGCATTGGACAGACCCTAGTTAGAATCCCAGCTCTGTTAATTAATGTCTAGGAGGCTGGGCAAGTCACTTCAACTGTAAATAAGGGTAACAATGCTTCCATTGCAGGCTTTAAAAAGATAAGCAGGAAAATGAATTAAAGTGCCTATAACAATGGTTGGTACATAGTAGATCAATAAAATGGTGGCCTCCATTAATTAGCATGTTATAATCCTAGTTATACAGCACCATGTTTTCTAAAACACCCTCATAATATGTCATTTGATCCCACAACAAACTTTGAATTAAATAACCAGGTATTACTGTTTCTCTTTTACCCATGAGAAAACAATGGCCGAGAGCTGTTAATTGATTTGCTAAAGTCCCACAGTGGTAGAAATAAGAAGTGGTCCAAGTGAAAATTGACAGTTTTATAACATCTGATATGTCCAGCCAGGAGAGCATCCTATGTTACCAGTATCTATTGGTACAGTGTGATATTTGAGCCCAGCTCTATGAATATTATAAATATTTAATAAAAGGAAAAAGAGAGGAGCTATCTGGGAAGCATGAACAAATAATATGGAGACTATCAGTCTCAAGAGAAACTTAATAGTGTAGGAAAGAAAAGGGAGGTGAGGCAAAGAGGTTTTTGCTGGCTTCTAAGAGCAATAAAAAGAATATCCTTGAAAGCAGAAACTTGCACTTACTGAGGTTTACATTTTGATGGACTAGAAGAATGGTATTTATGAAAACAGCACAACAATGTGTCGAAATATACACTGCCCTTTTGTAATTTCCAAAATCTCATGCTATTTGCAGTTATTGCTACAAGGAAAATGAAGCAGAAGGAAACAATGAATTGAAGACCAAAATCAAATCCCATTGCTCACTTGCGCTCTCTCTCTCTCTCTCTCTCTCTCTCTCTCTCTCTCTCTCCTTAAATCCCTAAGAATAGGGGAAGGAAGGAATGTTAAGGAAAAAGGGAGGCGTGTTCTTTATAACTGGGAAGCACTTGTACAGTTGATCCTTGAACAATGCATGGGCTAGGAGTGCTGACCAACCACACGGGTGAAAATCTGCATGTAACTTTTGACTCCCTGAAAACTTAACTACTAATAGACTACTATTGAGTAGAAGCCTTACTAATATAATAACATAAATGATTAACACATATTCTGTATGCTATATATATCATACACTGTATTCTCAGAATAAAGTAAGCTAGAGAAAAGAAAATGCTAAGAAAATCATAAGGAAACTATATTTACAAAATTATACTATATATATAAAAAAAGTCCATGTATAAATGGAACTTCACAGTTCAAATCTCGTGCTGCTCAAGGGTCAACTGCACAAAGTCGTTTCACAAAAAGGTTCTGGGTGTCCCAGCACTACAATAATTAGAATTGTACAAATGAAAAAGGAGGGCTACCACTTAGAAAGGCTTGTGTGGTATCAGAGGAAAATCTGAGTGTATGTGGTATGAGAGCTTCACAGCATGGGCAACAGAAGTGAGCAATTCACTCTGAAAGAGGTCGGCTATCGACTAAGAACTACTACTGGTAAGCAGTTCCAACTGCTACTGGATGGACTGGCCCAGGTAATGTCTAACTAATTTTATGAGTTCTACATGGTCAATTCCTCATGAGAGGATGTGGAGAAGAAACTCTGTGGAAGTAGTCATATCTTATTCCAAGAATGAGTTAATCAAGACTTTAGTCTCCTTGGAAAGGATAGAGGAGATTTTAACATAAAGGGGTACAGCTTGTTTTTTAAAAATATCAAATCCATTAACAGTTTATGAGTATCTTTGAATTCAAATATTTATTATTGTGTCAAAAGTTCAAACAATTACACATGACACATTTTTGAAAAATAGGAACTAGGTTGAATTTTTGAATAGTAGCTTACACTTAAAGTACAGAAATGACTACAAGTATTTAAAATCAACATTAGAATAACACATAAAAATTCATTAAAGAAAGTCTTAAAAGAAGGCCATGTCCATTGTTTTTTCTTATAAAATTCCCAAAGAGCACTGAATATGCTGGTGACAAGGACTTATAAACAAATGAATTAAAAACATAAGAATTCTATTTCCCTCATCTCTCTTTTTAGCTACATTGTTAATATAAATATAGCTGCAGAATAAAGGACAGTATATTATCTGGTGTGGAGAGATATACTGTCTTCTTAATTCACTTGTGCCTCATCACTCCTGTGTCACAGGGTTTAACCTCCCCCTCTTGTGGAAATAACATCCTTGTATAGCATCTATCATGTGGTCTTTCTGCATACATGGAGGATACACAGAGTAATGAGTTGATATGAGATATGGAATAGATCCCACAAGTAAGAGAGGCAGGCTCTTGGATGAATTATGAGAGTTATTCCTTCACAGCTGCAGATAGTTTTCATATTTGGTAAAACAAAACATGATGCAATCTCTCACTAGGCTATTAAAGTGGATTAGGGCCCATCAGCATCCCCAAATGATGACCGTGTGTAAATGTGCAGACACAGACAAACACAGGCATAAACACACACTCTGTCCTGTCTCACCAAAAATCTAGGAAAGATGTTTCAAGCTATGGCTCACATTGAAAACATATGTGCAGCAAGTTACAGTTCAGAAAGCATGGTAACTCATGTCAGGGTAGAAATTACTTGACTCAGACTAAAAAAGGAAGAGCTTCCAAAGTTTTCTTTTGTGCTCATAAACAAATTTTCATATTTAATTACTGCAGTCATCTTTTCCAGCCACTCTGATTGAATAATAGATGTATAAATGTTAGAAGATCACAAGACCTTAGATGACCTTAGATTAAGGAAAGGGAACTGAATTTCAGAGAGTTGAAAGTGGAGCCAGGACATACTATGGAGAAATTTCTTTTGGACACAGCAAATAATTGTCCATTCCATGGGCAGGAGCAGGGGAGGGTACTGGGGATTTTCAAGGTGAGGCCACTTGATGGCCTCTTGTCTCTGGCTTCCTCCAAAGGAACAAATTTGTCAGAGAAAACTACTTAATTGAAATCCATAACACCTAATGTGATCATTGAAAATAAATAAATAAAACAACTCAGGGATCCAGGAGCAAGGAGAAAGATCAAGTCTTCAAGAGAAGAGCTGAATTCTGCTAGCAAACTAACGCCCCAGCTGACAGTAAGGACTTTTATGGGCAATCGCAGTAAGTCCACATGCCTCATCTTTGTTTTTCTATGTCGTTTGTTCACAACAATGGCCTCGTGTCTATCTGTATAGACTTGGGAGATATTTAAAGGGCCGAAACTACATAAAGGTTAATTAAGACAATCACTACCACGTAATAGTGTGGCTGCTAGCTCAAAAGGCATCTTTCTGTGCATTAGAAAAAAAGTGCCTTTTCCTTTTCTTCAGTGGAAAACATTTATTAATATGTTGATTGTTATAATACGAAGCTCTACTTCAACCTGCTAGATTATCCTAATGAGTGTGCAGGTAAGTACAGCACCCACACTACACAGGATGGACTTGAACCCACTATACTTTGAAGCTTCCCTGATCTGGTGTTTAGCAGGGCCAAAACTCATCCCTTCTTGGAAGCCTGCATATATAGAGAAATTCACTATATTTCTGATGCCCTGCCCCAGAAATCCTGGGATGGGAGGGGGCAGAGCCTTGCCAAATATTCTCCCTATTGCCGTGAAGCAGGATGAAGGCGACTGGCCAATTGTTTTTCCTCTGGAAACTTGTGTTGCTTAAAACTCAAAATATTGTTCTCCAGAATACAGAGAAATTATCCTATAATTAAAAAAATGAGTGATAGGTGGTTGTTTCTAAGTGTTGGGTTTTTTTCCCTTAAATTTTCTAAAATGAATGTTTATTCTTCTCTGTCTTTATAATGAAAAGAATAGTTTGTGTTTAAGAAGTAAAAAATGGGACCCATGAGGTTTGTGGGGTTTTATGGCCAGTATTCTACTGAGCAATATACTGCATGTTTTGTCACCTCCCTTTCTAAGTATGGATAGGTGTCTGCATGGCCGCAATCCTGGAATCACACGGGCAGCCAGAGAAGTCAATCTGCTAGGTTCAGGGAGTCAGTACCTCCATCGTCTGCGCACTGAAAACCAGGCATAATCTGGAATTGACAACACAACATGAGCAAAAAGATACTGACTTTTCTTAACCAGTCATGGGAGGATAGTGATTAAATACCATTTCTCTATTTCCTTTCAGCTTAGAGTCATGGGACAGCTGCTGCCTTTCTTTTAAACCAATTATGTTAAACTACATAGATTTCCATTTAAATCTAAGGTATTCCTGTTGTTACAAAGCTTTACATCCCACACTGCATTTGAGGAATCTTAGAGCCTTGATAAACAAAGAATCAAATATATGGAATCTCAGTTTCTACCCCAGACCTAAGGGCTGAAACCCTACATTTAACCAAATCCCCAAAACCAAAGCATGGCTTTAGCTCTTTGCTATCTGGGCACTCAATTATCTACCCTGAGAGCCTGTTAACACAGGAAATAATCAAATATAAGGGTGAAGATTGACACTCTTCTCCATCAACATCTGCAAAGTTATGGGGGGACATGGCCTGAGGCTGATCAACTAAGGAAGCAACAACATGGAACATTTGTAGGTGGCCATCTGACAAAGAGTCATAGATGATAGGTGTCAGATAGTCACTAGTGTGAAAACAAATGGTTTAGACACAAATTCTAGTCACCTCTTACTCTGGATAATCTGGCATAATAATAATACAGCCCATCATTGATGAACACCTACCATGTGCCAGACACCATACAGGCACTTCACATATGCCCTGATTCTCACAGTGTCACTTAAATAGGTTGTGTTATTCCTATTTGATGGCAGAAGAAATGGAGGTCAGATGTATTATTGTGCTAACATTATACAGTTCCTAATTAGCCTGGTTATTTATCTACTGTCTGTCCACTTCAAAGGCGATGTTCTTTTCACTATTCTATACTGCTTCCTTAAAGTTCATGGGAAACATGTGAAACTTAAAAAAACAAAACAAAACAAATTGATGTGGCAATTCTAATAAGAAAAAAGTTTGTTTGCATTTTTATATTTTGATGTAGTCCAAAACAATGTAGTTCAAATGTATTGCTGAAGGCTGAGTCATCTTGTTTTGAGAAATTAAAAAAAATATATACATATATACTTTATATATAAATACATGCATATGTATATACACATATGTACACACACACACACACACACACACACAAAACTATTTACACATATATGTCATCTCCATCTGGGAGATCTTGCTTCAACAGTGGGTGTTATACCATGAGTCTTCTAAGAGACTGCTAAGATCATAGTAACATTAATATTTCTAGGAAAAAGGGGAATGTTGAGCAAGTTTCTGCTCCTGAAATGCAATACTAGGCAGTCAGCTGCCATGTGTAGAGGACAGAATTGGGGTTTAGTTAGATGTTCTTTGGATGAAATTCACATTTGTGGAACACATTTTCTTTGAGGAGGTGAAGAAGGGATAGCAAGAAGGTATAAAATGCCTTCCTCATTTTAAAACACAAACTGTTCTCTTCAGACTACTCACTGTGAATAATGAACCAGGGAATTAAAAGCTTTAAACCTGTTAAAGAAGCAATATTAAGTTTGGTATAAATATAGCTGAAATAATCCAGGCAGTTTTATGACCTTACACCCCAAATAAAGGTGAAATGCTGAATTCTTTCCCTAGAAATAGTGGTAAACACAGCTAACAGATGGAAGAGCTGAATGGAAATTTCAATAAAGAAGGCCACAAAGAAGCATTTGTAAGCTCAGGGGTGCATGCTTTAAAAAAAGAAGCTGAAAAATGGAACTTTGTTTTATTTTGATAGAGTGCCAAAACAGTACTGCATTCCTTAAAGAGCTGAATAAAGGATCGAGTTAGACTGGCCTTCTCAACACCTCTTGAAAAGCCCCCTTGGGTCTCATTTTGCTGGGATGACTATTTATATGACAGGTAAGGGAATAATTTTGTTGGATTCAGTTACACTCGGGCCTCTGTGACCCCTAGGTCAAAAGAGCAAAGGCAAAAGTGACAATGTAGATAATTGCCTGTTTAGGATAATGGAATACTGATTGAAGTCAATGATTATAACACCTGAAAGATAAATGAGCTGATGTTAAAGGTTCAGTGGAGATAGCAGACAAGTGGAACAGCAGGAGCTACACCAAGGAGTGGCCAGGAGCTGTGGAATTCCAGGGGAGGGGCAAGTTTCCTGACCTGGAACTTACTCCAGCCTGGAGTGTTCCAACATCTAAAATGGGTTAGTTTGTAAAACATGCCATAAAACAGAAATTTAGCCCAATGCCCCAAACTGCGGGATTAGAGTAACATTAGTTAACGTGGCCCTCCATTAATTTTCACTGTAACCTCTGAAGGCCTAGATTTGCCCCAAATCCATTATTTTTGTCTGTCACTGGAGGGAACTTTCCCTTCCTGCCAGCCAGGAAAAAGCCTGCTGACGTTTGCAGTTCAGACCTCAAAGCGCGTCGACAGCCTGACCAGTGTGGGCCAGGGCTGTACCAGCTCCACCGTCAGAACTTGGCCCCTTGGATTTTCTTTTCTTTTTCTTTTTTTTTTTCCTTTAAGGCAGAAATATGCCTGAAAATATTTTTCCAACCCGAGCACCCCCCACTGACCCCCCTGGTTCAGGTTTCTCAATGCTCTGCCTGGTCCTTCCAAGGGCTTGTCCTGTCACCTTGCAGGAGCTGGCATGGCCTCCCAGGCTGCTCCCTTGATCAGGCCTGGCTAGGGCCTCAAGCAAAAAAGTCTCCACTCTATTTACAAGTTAGGCCAGAGGTGGGTTGCCACAATCCACATGACTTCTCTGGGCACAGCAGTGGCCCTTCTCTGGCAGGTCTCTCTTGAGGTCAATGCTGGGAGCCTTCCTATCCCAGACCCAAGATGACACTTGATGAGAAACTTCAGAGATGGGTCTCTCATTCCCCTCAGTGCTCCCCTCTGACCTCTAGGCCCAGGTCTGTCCCTTCTGACACAGCCCCGATGACACAGTCTCCTGACCAATGCTTTTGGAGCTGTATGTACTCCCTTTGTTTCCAGATGAATTCACTGAGGCCTAAGGTCATGTATCTGGTGACTTAACAGTCTGGAATTCTACCCAGGCTTTCTTCTTCCAAATCCTTTTTAAAAATGACCAAAGATCCATGAGTGACTTGAGAAATTTCTAGAGATTATGACTGTGGAAGGAAACTTTTTGACCCAGGTCCCGATTTTCCAGTGAGAGACTGTGCATCTGACCCCTGTGGAGACATCCGTCTTCTTCTTGATGAGTACATGTCTGTGTAAATAGGAATGTCCTCTGACAGGAAATGTCCTGAAAATGTTTTTTTGTTGCTCTCCCCTGCCACCCTGAAGAATACTATATAAACAGCTGGGAAGCAGAATTCAATATTGTGTGCTAATCATAATCAGTCCTTGTAATTGAGACAGGTAAAAGAAAAACACCACTGATCAATCCAATTTTTTTTTTTTCATTTATTGAGGGTCATGGATGAATTAAACAAAATGTCTGTCTTTAATTGCTCAGAACTCTCCAAGGGAGCCAGTCCTATAGCTGCAGGATCAGGTACATTTTAGTGAACAACAGGCACAAGCAGGCAATTATTGAACCAGCCTGACAGAATCACATCTTCCCTAGTCCTGCCTCTGTTGCTGAGTCCAGTTCTGAGTTTGGTCTTTTGAGGATACCTCCTGCCATATAGCTCCCTCAGGCCACACACAAATAACTGTTTTCTAAAGAGCTGGTGACAGACTCCAAATATAAAAAGAGAAACATATTTAATACAGTCTGTCTACCTGCAGCCTATTGTTCACAGATATGACAAAATTCATTTTGGTAACTACATTTGAGGATATATGAATAAAAGTTTTATTTCTAAAAAGCTACTTCTCATCTTTTGGGCCAATCACTTACTTCTTTATGTCCTGGTTTCCTCACCTGTACAGTGATGAACATATAGTAGCACAGAGGTTCTTAGGAGAACTAAATTATAGTACTCAGCATGATGGGAGACACATGGAATATATTCCATAAATGGAAACAGTGGCTATTATTTGAATAGCTTCTACAGTAGCAAACATGGCCCTGAGGGTTGCTGGGGGTTGTCTCTATTGGCCTGTGAGAGGGGAGGGACAGAAGGGTCTGCACACCTGTGTGTCAAAGCTCCCTGTCACCTGCCTGCCTGGTGAGAGCAGGTGATGCTGGGTATCGGGCCCAGGAAGACAGGAGCTTCTCTGCCCTGTCCGTTTGCTCTTCCATGAGGATCAACACTGTACCGCTCTGTCACTTCTCAAGTCTCACTTATGTCACTACAGTAACTCAAGTGCCTGATGGGACGTGACTTAGAGAAAGCCCATGCTGGCATGTTTTGCATTATTATACTCCAGGGTGATTTTTCTTTTTAATCAGAGAGATTGAATTGCAACCAGAGATTTACTATTTATTTAGTTTTGAATGTTTATTTTTGAGAGAGAGAGAGAGAGAGAGAGAGAGCGAGCACAAATGGGGAGGGGCAAAGAGAGAGGGAGACACAGAATCTGAAGCAGACTCCAGGCTCTGAGCTGTCAGCACAGAGCCTGACATGGGGCTTGAACTCACAAACTGGACACTTAATGCACTGAGCCACCCAGGCACCCCTGCAACCAGAGACTCCCAAGTGCAAAGTCCAAGGACAGATCTGACCTACATTATGATGCAGCATCATCTCTCCACATCAGTTTTTTTTTTAATGTATAAATTTAAAACCATCATATCAAGGAACCCAACTTTAAATTTTAAAAACTAGAGCCAGATTTTTCTTTTTCTGTCATATCCCATTGCATACACAATTTGCATTTGAAAAATTACCCAGGGGAAGTAAATCTTTCTCTGCAACTGTTGCAACTACTAAAGTCAGACGAAAACCCATCTGTGAACTGTAAGATCACCAAGTTCGTAAGCACTGACTTACGTGCGAAGTCCCTGATCTGTGAAGATGCAGAAATCAGAGAAGGCGTACAACAGAAAGCTGGTTAGAGAAAGCTCTTTGCTAATTAAGCAACAGTGAGAAAATGGCCTCCTGGTCCTCCAGGTGTCCCTGCTGCTGACTCAGGTCTCCAGTGAGGGACAGAAGCTATGAGTGGGCTCTATTTCTGTGGCTGTCTTATTGCGCATTCTCTCTGGTGTGGAGATAGGGTTACTCTGAGCCATTGCATGGGCTCCCAGCCCTTTGCTCCTCAAGCTGACTCTGGAGCCTTCTGATTGCTTCCTTAATGGCCTCGCTCCGAATCAACCTCAGGGGAGTTTGAGTTCCCAAGTGTGGAGGTCAAGATCTTGGACCTGGTTGCCTCTGCTGTCCTCTGTCACCTTTATTCCCAGGCTGGGACACTTCACGTGAAGGACAGGGGAAGCTCTACCATGTGGACTTGAACCCTACTGCATTGTCAGTTTGGAGAATAATGTCCCACTGTGAATATCCTCTGGAATGAACCCTGCTGGTCATAACTTCCTTTCCTTTTAACTTAGTACTGAAAGATGAGTCACCAGGTTCCAATATTCTTAATGGTTGTGGAGCCTTTTATAATTTTATAGTATTGTAGGAATAATAATTTAGAAGTAGCACAATCCTCTCAACCCAACTTTTCTCCCCCACTTTTTTTCTTGGCAAAAGATTTCCAGAGAATCCCAGCTGTCTTGAAATATTGATGAGCAGGGGTAGAATGGGCTAACTTCAAACACAAACTCCTGTCCCACCCTCACAGCCAAGTTCAACAGACTGCACAGCAACAGGCTGTTGTGCTTGGATCAAAAGGATCTGAGAGTCTGGAGGCAGGCTTGAAATACAACTGATTTTATTACAAGTAAAATTAATTCAATGGAATTCTATTGAAACTGCATGGGGGGAAAGAGAATTTGGCGTGGTTTAGTCCAGACTCACAGAATTTGGTCCAATTCTTTCATTTATTTCCTTACTCCAACTTAACCCCAAAGAAATTCCTAGCAAAAGACTTACTTACATGTACTTAAAAAACAAAAAAACAAAAAAACAAGGAAAACAAAACATCCAAACCAATGCACCCAAAGCTAGGTGTGTTCTAAGAGTTGCTGTTTCTAGATACATATAACCAAACACAATAATCTTCAGTTTGAGCTTTGTGAGGATTCTTTTTCTTAGTTAATTTGAGAAAGTTACAATTAGATAAGGACAATTAGATAGCTTTAAAAATTCTGACCAGAGGCAATAAAATGCTCCAAAACCTTAATCTTCTAATAATATCTTTCAAGACCAATAAAAACCTGAATTTAGAGCAAAAGGGACCATCATCAAATGCACAGAAGGATGAAAGCTTGGTATCAAGAGACTTTGAATACAAATGCCTCATTGGCTGTCTGATTCTTAAAGCTTACTGACTTTAACTCAATCTTGGCAAAGGGAAATATCAGGAATTGCTAGGAAGGAATGTGTAAGGGTTAAATGGCAATGTTAGTAAATGCTACAATGTGCCAGGCACTATGCACAGCCACAGTTTAACTTGGCTAATTGGCAGAACAACACTGAGAAGGAGACATAACTATTTCCCTGTCAAAAACTGAGGATCAGAGAGGTTAAGAAAGTTGTTTGATTGGGGAGAAAACTGAGGACTTGATTACTCAACTCAAAACATGTTAGCTTAGACACTCCTGATATCTATTCCACTGGGAAGTCCTGCCCTTGAGGTTGTGTGGGGTGCTGGTACATTCCCATAAAACTATACATGTCCTGAGGGTGCTTCTCTCACCACTGTCACCCTGGGGCCTGACTTAATAAATGTCAGATGAATGTTAAATATTGCTCAGAATCCACATGTCCAAAGAATCCAAAGGAGGGGCATAGTTCTCTTACTCACTGGAATATAAAAATCTAAATAAAGTTGTGAATTAAAATAATAAAATACATATTGAATAAAGTTAACTTTTCTTTTTACCTTAAGAAGAATTATAATTATAATGTTTAAAATAAAAAAGAAGAATTGTGATGTTTTACACAGGTAATGATAATGCTGTTGGAATAAATACAGCTTTGCTGTCTTCAGAGGTGGCAACTGAATCACTATTGAAAAGGCATAAAAGCAAGAAATGTAAAAACATCACTATCAGTTACCTGATAATGCAGATCATTCATATATTAATGAGGTTCAAATATGCACACTACAAGGACAGGAGGCTCTTTGGTCTTAGTGACAGAAAAAATGTTAACATATTGTTAGTGTGGGTGCCTTATAAAGTCTTGCCCTTTACCCTGGGTCTATGGCCAGCCCTGGATTTGTGATAATTGCATAGATGGTCAGGCTAGATGGGCTGGTCTTAAAAAAATAAAAACATAAAAACTTCAACTTGAATTGACACCAATAAAATATTAGGAAGTTAAATTTGCTGTAATGAAAGTTACATTCTGCATGTTACAGGTAGGCTATTTATGATTACCAATTTAAAAAACTCTCTAAGTGTAATAGTATGTGACAAAGACCAGAAAAGTTCATTTGTAAGTTTTCACAGAACTCTTTCTCCTATTACTGCCTGAGGATGTTCAGTGTTTGTCTGATCGTAGGACTCTCTGGTGCTGGAAGGAATACGGGTGAAAAAGGAAAATAAAGAGGCCAGAGACAGAAGGAAAGAGGAGAGTCAGATCTACATGAATTTTAGAGTTTGGGGCAGAGATGGGGTAGAAACAGGGCATGTGTGGGTAGATGGGTGCTTTGACTCACTGCTTTGTGTCATATGACTGGTTCCTCTTTGCCACCTCTTCTAGAGATTGCAGAAAAGAGTAAGACCACCTTTCAATGATTCTACAACGTTGGATTTTTCTTCCTTTGGAGGTGACTGACCATAAAGTAGCCTAGTTTTCTTTGCATTACATGTAAAACAGACTGATTTCATTCTTGGGTTTATCACAGATGTGCCTTTGCAGATTTGAATAATTAATCACTGTGACATACCAATAGAAATTAAAATTGTGCAATATATGAAACATTATAATTCAGAAAGCATGCAGAAAGAAAAAGTGAGAGGTTTTCAGAGTAGTTTTGATATGGAAGTAATCTATGTTACAGCATAATTTTTTCTCTAAAAAAGCATAAAAGATGACTTTTAGTCTAAGGCAAGGATTAAAATAAAAATGTGCTAGATAAAGCTGCAGTAATATCTCAAAGTCCTAAGAAATTGACCCATTATTTTCTAGCAGAGACTTATATTAGCTAAACAGGATTAGGAGTGTAATTCATGAAGTTCTTTGGCCGTAACAAATCCAGATGGCTTATAATTGAAAAACAGGATTGAAAACATGTTTTTATGTGTACTCTTAATAAATCTTTGGAATGAAGTATTAAAAAAATAAAAAAAGAGCTATATAAAAAAAGCTATATAAAAAAGAGGTATATAAGAAAATTCTAACAATTAGCAAGAAAAAATAGTTTTATCAGATGAAAGTCATAATATTATATACAATTATAATAGGTTGCATTTGCCTAAAGACAGTAATTTCACCATGACTATGGCAACTGAATGCCATAATGATATTTTGTAGAACTCTCTTATTTCTAAATGACAGGACAGAAAAACTAGATTCTCAAAGTCCTAAGAAGTAGACACATAAAAATGCTTTGTTTTAAGTTTAAAGAATGTGGAGAACATCTCATTCTGGAGAAATCAGTTTCTAAGAAAATTGCATAGTATTATTATAGGGGATCTCTAATAGGAGATAGGAACTGCAACAGGTCTGGGAGACCAGGCAACACTACACTTTTGCATGGTACCATTGTGTTTGTTTGGGTAATGCGTGCTGCTGTAACAGACAAACCCTGAAATCTCAATGTTTTAACACAGCCTTGTCTGCCACAAGTACAAAGTCACCCACAAAGGAACCTTAGAATTTTTAGTAGCCACAATAAAAAAAGATAGATAAAATGAATTTTAATGTCACTTAATCTATCTAAAATATTATCATTTTAACTTGTAATTTATATAAAAATTGAGATATTTTACATTTTTTGTATCCTTTGAAATCCAGGATATAGTCTACATTTACAAAAATCTTAGTTTATACTAGCCTTGTTTCAAGTGTTCAACAGGCACATGTGGCTAGAAGCTACAGTAGTACTAGATGCCAAAGTTTTAACACAATAGAATTCCTTCTCCATCCTTGCTATCTTTGATTCAATCGGGTATTTAATGTTAGTCTTCTGTATGCTGATTCAGGGACCAAGGTCCTTCCATCTTGTGGATCTATCTACCCCTAGGGGCTCAGAGAGCTTAATCTCTAGTCAGGATAAGGGAAAGACAGGAAGAAGAAGGCCCAGAAATGACACATCTTTCTATTCTGAAATAGACACTGGACCCACCGGAATGCAAGCGGGCATTAGGAGATGCCATTTTGGATTGAGCGGTTGTTTTCCAGCAAAAACTCTGAGGAGGAACATGGATCTATAGGAAACTGGCAAAGTCCAAACTTCCATGTTTTGTTTTGTTTTGTTTCGTTTTGTTTTGCTTTGTTTCTCTCAAGAAGAGCAAAATACATGCTCATTTTAAAGTTTGTTTATGTTCCTAACACCAAGACTGACTGGCTTTATCAAAGAGTAGAAGATAAACACACTCTGGCTTGGTGTTCACATGGCTCAGGGTTAGCAGTTTGGGTATGGGTGGGTATAGAGGCTAGCATTTCCACTATTGGCGAGGAGCCATAGGTCTATGACATGGCAACTGTAAAGTTGTGCCAAGGTATGAATCTGCACTATAGTCTCTGAGGCTGGTTTGTCTGCATTAGCTCTCTAGTGAATGTTATGGCCACTATGGCTGAGTAACAAATTTCCCCAAAACGTAGCGCCCCAAAACAATTATTTACTATGTTCATGAATTATTTGGGTCAGCAATTTGGACAGAGTTGTTGTCTGGAGCCTGAGCTGGAAGACCCTGAGGCTGGGGGCTGGACTTATTTGAAAGATGATTACTCCTATGTCTGGAAGTCAATGTTGACTGTTGGCTGTGAGCCCTAGTTCCTTTCCACTCAGGCCTCTCCATGTGGGCTGACTCGATCTTCTCATAGGATGATGACTGGTTCCCAAGAGCAAGCATCCCATAATACCATGGAAGGGGGGACCTGTGGTTCCATTTTATTCACTGAGACAATCACAAAGGTCCATCAAATTTCTAGGGCAGAAAAATGAGGCTCCATTTCTTGATAGGGGAGTGGTAAAGTTCTGGAAGAACATGTGGGACTGCAAATATTGCTATGGCCATTTCTAGAAATACAATTGGCCATATTGAATGACTATGCTGAGCACCTCTATGAGTTTCAGAAGGTCACCATTCATTACTGAGTTACTCCCACGAAGACGTGAAAACATCTCTTGTGAAAAATGTTCTTAGAAATAAAACCAAATGCCGGTGTTGATGAAGGAAATGAAGAGTCAAGGAGAGATGGTTCTCAGCCAGAGAGTTGAAATATTAGATAAAGAGTGAAATGTTAAAGAGTACAGTGGTTAAGGAAAAAGAATACACCTAAAACAAGTGTGTTACTATTTCTGCATGAAGTTATATGCTGTCTAAAGACTTGGAGACTGTGAAGGTCTTGGAAAGTCTGCCTAGTGATAGCCTAGGTCAAACTATTCATCCCATAAAGAACGATGTTATTTCAGTAACTCTATGGAAATGGTGAAATAATGGAACAATAGGACAGTATGATTCAGTTCATCAGAATTCATTAAAACCCAGCCATCAATGAGGTTGATAACTATAATTCAGACAGATGTAAATGGCAATGCCTTGACAAATAGCATCCAGTTGGTATAGAACTTCAGCTGAGGGTGGGAAGTATAGGAAGAGGAGTCTGCTGAGGGCAGGTGCCAATAAGAACCCTAGTCCAGAAGGCTGGGGTAAAGAGCAGGGCTCTGAGCTCTGGGAAGTGGAATGCAAAGACTCAAGACAGAGGCCCCATCACACAGTCTTGGAAAGCACAGCAGAGTCTAGAGGAAGGCTGTGGGTTGAAGGACAGGAGGAAGACTTTAGCATCCTAGGTTCATGGTCCATACGCTGGACTTCAGCAAACTGAGTCCTAGCCCTTGCTTGTGGCCAGCAGTGCCAACTGGGCAGTCCTAGGCCTACATACTAAGCATGCAGAGGCTGAAAAGATTTAGGCCAGGCATTCAGAGGAGTGCTACTCACCCTCGTGGGAGACTGGTTTTTGTTGGGGGAGCAGGAGGTCTGGCATCTCCCAAATGAAGCAGTTGTATATTTAAATTATTACAATATGGAAATTTATCAATAATTTGTGGCATGTTTATCATTCTGAAAATTATAATTATTTTGGAAAGAAAGATCACTATTGATTACTCAAAAAAATAGAATAAATTGAGTGTTTTGTTACAATGTATGT
The DNA here is from genome assembly GCF_018350175.1 of Felis catus. NCBI lineage: Eukaryota > Metazoa > Chordata > Mammalia > Carnivora > Felidae > Felis > Felis catus. The sequence goes on along the minus strand of NC_058372.1, from coordinate 26,777,435 downwards.
ATCAGTTATAGATACCTTAAGATGTCTTAAATTATTTCATCTGCTCTTGGACCCACAGCAATATGCCCCCAGCAAACACAATCCTGCAGTTATTCATGACTCTCCAAATTCATTTGTGTCAAAACAAAACTAAAGTTTCCCACTTAATAAAAATGAAAGAGTAATAGACTTGAACATTTACTGCATGTTTTTTGGGTATGCCTTAATCTCCCCCTTGGCTAAGTTGCCATCATATAAATCAGGCCCTTAAGTTATCATTGTTATAGTAGCAATAAAAATAATAATAAAAGTACTGTGAGGTCAGAAAATGTCAAGAACAGTCAGAAAAATGAGAGAGACATAAAACAAAGTATAAAAGACTAGCTAGGATTGGAAAAATTCAGGTACTGTACCTCCAAGTGTATTCCAGCAGGAGGTAGCTGCCACTGCTGTTTTATTTAATGAGCCTCCACATAAATCCCAGCTGCTAACCATGTGATAAGTCCATCTCTGCAAACAAGAGACCCCATTCTCTATCGGTGTTCAGTCCTGGCTGCCACTAATGGGAATTTCACTTATAATAAGGGAAAAAACAGATCTTGAAATGCTCCTTTGGATTTGTGTGTGTGTTTTTTTTTTTTAACATTTAAACATTAATTGGTTTGACTCCATTTGTGTGTGTGTGTGTGTGTGTGTGTGTGTGTGTGTGTGTGTGTGTGTGTGACAAAATTAATATGTAAACTTTCTATATCCAAATACATGAAAAAAAGGAAGAGAGGAAGTTCTGGATATTTGAAATATTTTTTAATGTGAAAAAGATATAAAGACATTTTCATGGATTACCAGAGAGAGAATTTAGACTGTAAAGTAGAAATAAAGCCTAAAGAAATTTCATAAGCTTCCGATAATGAGTGAATAGAGAAAAGAGAAGAACTTGTTTGGAATTTTATTTTTGAAGGACACACATACTTTTGTAACTTTCTTGACACTAAGGTTTCAGTGGTTGATCCACCATTTTCATACTGGAGTGTGTGCAGGACTGAAATAGAGACTTGCACCTGGTAACAGAGGCTCAGCTGGTGGGGAGCAGTGTGGGAGAATGGAGAACACAGCCCTAAGGCAGACAGGCGAGGAGCCCAGCCCTGCCACGTGCTCACCGTGCAGCCTTGGCAGGTGACCTACCCTCTCTGTCTCAGTCGTCTAGATGTCAAATCGGAATATTAATACCCAGAGGTTAGAACAGGCAATGAGGAAAGGCTTGGCAAACCAGCCAGAAGCAGGCACAGAGAGGAAACCATGAGTCATGAGGCAGGGACCAGGAGACTACTACCAAGGCACAATAGTCAGGAGGGCGATCCAGAGTTCATATCAGGAGGTGAAGAAATATGGGGGGGGGGGGGAGGAGATAGACTCAAAGGATCCAGAGAGAAATTTCATAGGTAAAGAATGCCTTTTCAGGGTGCCTGGGTGGCTCAGTCGGTTGGGCATCTGACTTCGGCTTAGGTCATGATCTCACAGCTTGTCAGTTTGAGCCCCGCGTTGGGCTTTGTGCTGATAGCTCACAGCCTGGAGCCTGCTTCGGATTCTGTGTCTCCCTCTCTCTCTGCCCTTCCCCTGCTCATGCTCTGTCTCTCTCTCAAGAATAAATAAACATTAAAAAAAATAAAAAAAAAAGAATGCCTTTTCACATTGTGTACTACACTGGATGCTTTGATGTCTTCAAAATTAAAAAGAAAAGCAGGGGCTAGAGCACACAAATGCATTTATTTGGGGGCTTTTGTGTTGATTTCTAAGAAGCATGGATCAGTTAACTCACAGGCATGTGGTGACTGTGTTGGGGTCTCTTAGCTGAAGTACATGAGAAGGTTTGATGAAAACAGTGGAGGGAAGAAAGTGGCCATTTCTGATATTTAACTAGCATTGGAGAGGGAACAATAAGGGCTACAGGTGATGACATCATTACTCTAGGGAAGAAAATAAGAACTTCTGTCAGAATTCTACAAAGGTCTCACTTTAGGCCAAACTTCATTGTAGCTAGTTAGAAGTATCAAAGCTCCATATGGCTCAAACACTGCTGATGCAACTTGGCACTCTATATTTTAAGTAAAATAATTTAAAAAAATTTTTTTAATATTTATTTATTATTGAGAGACTCTGTCACAGAGCGTGAAGAGGGGAGGGGCAGAGAGAGGGGGGCACACAGAATCTGAAGCAGGCTCCAGGCTCTGAGCTGTCAGCACAGAGCCCGACGCGGGGCTCGAACTCACAAACTGCGAGATCATGACCTGAGCCGAAGTTGGTCGCCTAACCAACTGAGCCACCCCGGCGCCCCTTAGGTCAAATAATTTTAACTCTTTCAAACACCAAATGTTTGATTTAATTATCTTGGGTTTCTGGGTCATTCCCTTCCCTCAATTTGTTAGTGCAATATTGCAACACAATTCTGATGTTAACCATCCAGAGTCAGACTCCACAGATCAAAGGATGTAGCTCCCAACAAGAATGCTCTCACTTCTGATGCAAGCCACAAGTTTTTTGGGGTCCCCAGGCCACCGTACTTCTCACTAACTGGCTATAAATTCAAGGTGTTTCCATGACTCCCTTCAGGTTTGATATTTTGTTAGAATGACTCACAGAACTCAGGAAAATGTTATTTGGTACAAATTAAGGATACAAATTAAGACCAGTAAAATGAAGGGACATAGAGGATGGTCCAGGTGGGTCCCAAAATTGAAGCTTCTGTGTCTTCAGGATAAGAAACCCTCCCAACACACCTAATATGGTTACCAGCCAGGAAGCTCCACTGAGCCTTGAGTCCAGAGTTTTTATTGGGTGTCCATTGTACATGACTGGGTGTCCAATACGTGATTGATTGAATTACTGGCTGTGGGGTTGAGTTTAGTCTCCAGCTCCCTTCTCCCCAGAGGCCAGGAGGTTGGGCTGACCTCATGTGGCTCAAAGCTTCTACCCTCCAACCACGCTGGGTGGCCTGGGTCAGGCCCTGTCCTCAAGCTATCTAGGGGTCCATATGAGTCACCATATTAGCATAAACTCAGGATGGTTCAGGGGGCCCACCATGAATAACAAAGATGCCCCTATCACTCTGGAAAGTCCAAGGATTTAGTCTTCCTTCCAGGAATGAGGGGAAAAGGCCGGTCAAATTCTTAAATATACAAGTTAGATGAAACCAAACAACAAATTTTCTTCTCTCTTTTTAAAATGTTTATTTCTTTTTGAGAGAGAGAGAGAGCATGAGCAGGTGAGGGGCAGAGAGAGACACACAGACACACACACACACAAAATCTGAAGCAGGCTCCAGGTCATCACAGAGCCCGATGCAGCATTCAAACTCACAGTGAGATCATGACCTGTGCCCAAGTTCGATGCTTAACTGATTAAGCCACTCAGGTGTCCCCAAATTTTCTTATTTCATCTTGCTGTTGGTAGCATAGCTAATTATTGTGCTTATATTCAGATGAGTGGCAGTCTCACTCCTGTTTAAATAATACTTAAATTTATTAGCTTCCAGAATTAAAACAATTTGTAAACCACTCTGATATATCTTATTATTTTCCCCCATCTTGTATCCATAAAGATACATTTTTAAAAAATTCTTAAATATATGGGGTTGCATTTGTTGTGACTGAAGTTCTTATACCTTTTCATGAAATGCTTTTCCCATTTTCAGGGTCACCTGGAAAATCCCATTTTTCTGCTGACAATCTTATTAATCTTATTTACTTGTTGACAAATCCATACATAAACAGTGTCACTCCAGTATGACAGCTCAAGAATAAGCTTTCAGGATTTAGGGTTTATTATTTAGATAAGCCACTTTTGTGAAGAAGACAAACCAATAATTAATAATAAGAATAAGAGCTCACATATTGAACATCTTCAATGTGTTAGGCACAGGACTTTGTCAAAACTTATACAGGAACAGGCAGAGTTGGGTTTTAGGCTCACTTGTTTGACTCAAGCATCTAACTGACTGATGTGTCTTCTTTTAATAGATACAATTTGATGATGTAACAAGGCAAATTATCTATGAAATTCCCAAATTTGTTCAAATATTAAGGTTTCCAATAGTTGCAGTTAAAACAGAAATTAAATGTGAATTTCTATATATCTCTGAATATAGCAAGGAACATATGATTCACAAATTTCAATTCACTATCAGCAATCTTGATACTTGGGGATTAAAGTATAAAGAAGTTCTGTTTGTTTATACCTGCTGACTCTCTTTACCTCTTTTGTGTTAGGTTGGATAATGGTCCTGCAAAGATGTCCACCCTAACCCCCTAACCTGTGAATATGTTACTTTACATGACAAAAGTGATTTGAATATGTGATTAAGGATCCTGAATATGGGAGATGATCCTGGTTATCTGGGTGAGCTCAATGTAATCACAAAGTCCTTAATAAGGTCAACAAGAGGACTGGAAAAGGCAGAGAGGATGCTGTGGAAATGAAGCAGAGATTGAAGTGGTATGCTGTGAAGATGGAAGAAAGAGCCACAAGCCAAGGAATACAAGCAGACTGAAGAAGCTACAAAAGGCAAGGAACAGATTCTCCCCTAGAGCCTCCAGAAGGAGCACAGCTCTGCTGATACTTGATTTTAAGTCTGTTAGACCCATTCAGACTTCTGACCTCCAGAACTATAAGATAATAAATCTGTGTTTGTCTTAGTTTGCTCAGGCTGCCCCCCAAAACACCAAAGATTCAGTGGCTTAAACAACAGTTATTTTCATACAGGTCTGGAAGCTAGAAGTCTGAGATCAGAGTGGCATGTTCAGTTACTGGTAAGAGTTCTTTTCTTGGCTTATACCTGGGAGGCTTCTCACTGTGCCTTCACATAGTGGAGACAGAGTGAGCAAACCCTATGATCTCTTCCTCTTCTTAAAAGGGCACTAATCTCATCATGAGGGGCCTACCCTCATGACTTTATCTCAGTCTAATTATCTCCCCAAATCCCCATTTCCAAATGTCATTACACTGGGGGTCAGCACCTTAACACATGAATTTTTGGAGGACACAAGTCAGTCCATAGTAGTGTTGTTCTAAGCTATTAAGTGTGGGGATTTGTAGCAACGGCAAAAGACATTAATACACCCTTTTCCCTTCTTTTTCTAGGTAAATGAAATGAACATTTTACTATACTAACTATACTGAATAATACTGTTACTGTATATTTAAAATTTGCTAAGAGAGTAGATCTTAAAAGTTTTCAACACAAGAAAAAGATTTGTGACCATGTTGTGATGGATGTTAATTAGACATATTGTAATCATTTCACAATACATACAGTAAATATTGAATGATTATGTCATACACATGAAACTAATATAATGGTATATATCCATTATATCTCAATTCCTATTCTTGGAATACTGTGTGCATTTTGGTATATTTAGTAAAGATGAAAACTGAACATATTCTTTAATTTTAAAACTGTGTATAGCATAGTGCTGAATTAGGGGTGCCTGGGTGGCTCAGTCGGTTGAGTGTCCGACTTCAGCTCAGGTCATGATCTCGCAGCTCGGGAGTTCGAGCCCCGCGTCGGGCTCTGTGCTGACAGCTCCGAGCCTGGAGCCTGTTTCAGATTCTGTGTCTCCCTCTCTCTCTGTCCCAACCCACTTGCATTCTGTCTCTGTCTCTCTCAAAAATAAATAAACATTAAAAAAAAAAAACATAGTGCTGAATTATACTTGTTTTTAAAATCAATTTCAAATTAATCAATATATTATATGTAAACAATGTAAAAAATTAAATAGTGCTTAAAGACATTAAAAAAGCAGAATCCCCTTATATCCTGCTCCTCCCAACTTTTAACACTTATAATAATTTGCCAAATAATGTGTCTGTTATTTTCTGATTAATCCATTTTAGACATTACCTTCTGACTTCCTATTATAGCAGATGGAGATTTTTAATATATTTGCATACTTTTCCACCCTACTGTACATCTATAATTAATTCTCAATTTTGTGTTAGATCTTCATTCACAGTAGTCATTATTGATTTCTAAATAAATGTTACCCACTTCTGAATCAACCAGCAGATTAGGATTTCAATTCCTTTCTTAGAAATCTCTTCCCTCTCCCTACCATACTTATACATGGTTTTTTTTTTTTTATTTGATTAGTCTACTTTGTATAGCCGAATTTTCTCATACCCTTCAATTCTCTATAAAATGCAATTTAACTGTCCATGACTTTAAAGTACTCAAGTACTTATTGTTACCTTTTAATTTTTTTTCCTATAGACACATCTCCTTAAGCCCTCCACCTTCATTTACTAATTGCTCTAGACCTGCTGCTGTTGTCTTCTTGGGACTTCTTTTGTTGTCATCTTCAGAATTCCCATGTCCTGTTTGTGTTACATCTCCTACTCCTACATACCCTTCTCTTTCTTGGTTTACTTACTTGTTTCAGTGGAGTATATTCTTGGGTAGTTTTCTCAAAAAGTACACAGAGGATAATTTCTTTAAAAAGTTACACATTTGAAAATGTCCATAGTATCTCAACCAGATTTAGAATTCAGATTAAAAATCATTTCCAAGGGGCACCTGGGTGGCTCAGGTTGGTTAAGCGTCCAACTTCAGCTCAGGTCATGATCTCATGGTTCATGAGTTCAAGCCCCACGTCAGGCTCTGTGCTAACAGCTCAGAGCCTGGAGCTTGCTTCGGATTTTGTGTCTCTCTTTCTGCCTCCCCTTGCTCCTGCGCTCATGCTCTGTCTCTCTCTCAAAAGTAAATAAACATTTAAAAATTAAAAAAAAATCATTTTCAAATTTTAGAAGGCTTTGCTTCATTGGCTTCTCATTTCAATGTTGGAATAGACATACATTGCCATTTTTGCTCCTAATTTTACTCTTGATCATTTGTGTGAAACCTATGTGTACTGCTGGAAGTTTTAGGATCTTCTCTCTGATCCCAACGCTGAACATTCACAGTAATGGTCTTTGGTGTGGGGATCTTTGTTCATTCACAGAGCAAGACACTCATAAAGCTTTGGCAATCATATTCTTCAGTTCTGGGAATTTTTCTTCAAATAGTGATTTGGTAATTTCCTTCTATTTTCCATTTTCTCTCAGTTTGAAATTCTTATTAGATGCTTTCACTTTGCAATATATTCTCTGTTCTCATATGCTTCATCTTCATGCGGGTATGTTCCAGAGTTTCGTTCTTGATCCCCTTTCTCTATACTCACTCTAATAGCAATCTCTTCCACTCTCAGCAAATGACTTCTTGAGGTTTCTTCGGGGCACTAAGGGGAGCTTTCCTGGGCCATTATAAATTCCCAGATACCTCATCTTCTATGGTAGTCTTGGAACCCATGATAAAATGACTGTGAATTTGTGATGAACTTCTCTACTCTAGAATGATTTTAGGAATCTATGGGGCTGTTGTAGGGGTATAGATATGGGTTAAAGTGAGCCTAAAAGCTCCAGCTGCCTTTAGAACAGTTACAAGAAGAAATTCAGGTAAACTGATAAATTCCTATGTTCCTCTAAAGTAGGTCTGAAATCTGAATGGGGAACTATAAATGACCTACTTCCAGAAGTTCACGAAATTAAAGCCTAATGTATGCCTTTAAGATGTCTATTTACTTGATGAGTCTGTTCTTGTGTTAAGTGAATGCAGTCAACTCCAAGAAATCTGGATGCTTCTAAACTGCCCTAGGTGAAGGCTAAGGGTACTTTACATGCAGAGGTGATAGATATAGTATATTGTGAAGGCAGCTAATCTTCCTCCTTTAAAATGCCAAAGAAAGTTAAAAGCCCTTCGGGGGATAATTACTATCCTTTCCTTTCCTGCACTGCAATTTTATGGTCACCTGGAATAGTGGGTACTCATTTTGCTTAGTATTCATGAATGCACACAAATTCTCTGCCTTAAGGTTGAGAGCTTTTCCCAAATACTCAAGACTTAACAGAAAATTTGACAGTTCAGGGCCAAAAAATGAAGAGATGTTTGTACTGAGCTTAAATTACAGTATGCCTTGGTCTAGCAGGACAAGGAATCCACCAGGATGGGAGAAGGTGAAGTGATGGAAAGGGCTTTATATGCTTATGTGGGAATGGCTTAGTTTTAAAATGGAGAAAAATATTGCTAAACTAAAGATGGGAAAATGAACGATGTCCTATGAGGGCATGTTTTAGTGAAAAAGAAAATAAAACAAAACAACAACAAAACCAACAAAGTATGGTTCTGAGATCTATATGAGAAGTTTATTCTAACCTTTGAAGTGAATGTATAAGCCATTTTTCAATGCCACAAACAACACTCAGTGAGGTCTTTCTTTTATAAACCCATGGAGATTCCCACAGTTAAATAAGTACATTCCAAATCCTATTTCTTTATATCTACTCTACTCTGTGGATTTCTCAATCTAATATATCCCCTATAAAACCAGTTTATTGAGAAAAAACTTGGAAAACTGTAGCATCACTCAGGTAGTGCAAACATGGAGAGCTTGGTGTTTGATAGTGTAAACATGGGATCGTCAGTTACAATGGTTTTATGTCTAAGGATAGGGTCAGAGAGAGGTAAGCTACTGGAAATCTACCTGCCTTGAGACAGCTTGGCCTCAGCCTGACTTCATGAAAAAGTAGGGTTAATATTGTTGTCTCAGGACAAAGGAAGGATAAAATATCATTTTCAAAACTTCTAATCAACTCTGAATATTAATGATAGTACCCAAATAATTTTACAGATTGATTAAAAGCTATATGTATTATGTGAAAGGATTCTCATATGTGTACTATATAGGACATACTTGTCATTATTACCCTAGGGAATATAAAATCCATTTGGAACCTTTGAAAAGAAGACAGAAATGTCCCATTCCAGACCAAATGTATTTAAATGTTAATAATATCCTAAGTGTTCTAAATTAATGTATTTTTATATAAAGATTTATATATGCTACCAAAGACTTTGAAGTAGTGACTTTTTTGTTTTGTTTTGTTTTTAAATGATCAGCCATACCTAAAACCCATGTGGTATCAAAGTTACACAAATACATACAATGTCGTCTAACTGCTTAAATGACTATGTAGAATCTAACTACTGATTTTCCTCCCAATCTCCTTTTCTTTATGTATATCTTTTAAAACCTCTATTAGAAAGAAGATTTAGGTACTACAGTTCCTAATGGAGAATAATTAAAAGGTGGAAGAAAACTTTCAAATTTAAAAATAATAACCATACAGTGACAAATAGACAAATTATAGGAATTATGCCTTGAATTCAAATAGAATTTGGAGATAAAATACTTCTAAACCTGAAGTCCACATGAAATGCTTCAATACTAGAATGGGCTTTGTAATAAAAAGAACATGTAAATAGATGTTCTATTCTGAAAACAGTTCACACACATTAAGTCATTCACATTTTATTACACTCAGGTTAAACAGCTCTTTGATTTAAAAGTATATAAGAAACATTTGCAACATGACACTAAAGAGGCACTTGAATGAGTTTTGATAATTTATCATAAAGCATAATCTATATTTGCAATGACCCTCTTTCTAAAAGCCAGTGGAGCCAAGGGGTAGGAAGAAGACAGGGCCTGGCCAGTTCCCTTCTTTCTATGCCACATAAGCAGGATGTCTGTAGCCAAAGAGAAAGTTGTAATCAGAGCTGTTACCTCAGTCGGAATAAGTTTCTCTCCAAGTATATGCACAGGGATGTATACACACTTCCTTATTAATCACCACAGGACCCAAGAGGGCTCTGCGGCCAGGAACCATGGACAGGGCCCTGGGGAGCGATCCCTGCAATGCTAGCTAGCTCCAGAAGTCCACCCACCTTCACATTTTCTCCTTGAGGCTTACAGCACACTGGGGTTCTTCTATCTTGGTTTGGGAAGATATGGAGAAAAAAATGTATACAATTTGTTATTTTTCACTAAGACCATACTCCAAAAAATAGTATTAAAAAACAGAGCTGGTTCAGTTATAAACTATGCTGTTAACTATGTGTATTTCCAATCACTTGGGGTGCTTTAAAAAAAATTCTCAGGCTTCACTTCTGCAGATTGCAACTAGGTAAACTGGTGAGGGGCCTGGGAACTTCTAAATTTATAAAGCTCCCCAAGTGCTCTTAACGATTAAACCATGTTTAGAATCTCAAATTTGATGCTATTTTGGAAATTTTCCTTGGGATGCTAACTTCTCAAATCATAACCCTCAAATTTTATGTCACTTTGGAATATTGAACCACTACATATATTTGCTCTTTCAGCAACATAAAAATTCACTTATTCATCTCCCCATTTCAGTTAAAAATAACACAAAATATTAATTTGCTGCATTTTCCATCCAAATGCTCACTTTATTTTAATAGCAAGAAACTTGAGGAAGCAGAGAATAAGATTTTCCCTTCCTCAGCACTCACTAAAGATCCCATTCCTCAAACTGCAGTGATTTTTACACATATACTATGCTCATAGGGGTGCTTTTCCCATTTACTAATAATAGGTCAGAGAAAAATTATATTGTTTCTGATGAGAAGTGTTTATCTAAATGGCTCAAGGAAGTAAACAGAATGGTGTCACTATACCCACATCAAGTGACCACCAAGGATAACCCAAATTTTATAGCTAGCATGGTAAAACCACAAGTGTACCTGGTAAAAAGAATTTTCTCAATTCCCTCTTTAGGTAATAAATATATAACAGACTTCTTTCTACCTGTGTCCACTTTCTATGAGATTGAAAGCTCCTCCTCAAGAAGAATTTTATGATGTTCTGATTTGTGTGATGCAAAACACAGTGGTAAGTGGATGTCAACTGTCAATACCATCATCACTATCAACATCATAGTTGTTGTCATTTGAAAATATTCAGTTTCATGTACTTTACATTGTGTTAAATCCCTTATAAGACTCCTATGACAGAGTACTATTATTATGTTCATCTTTATAAACGGAGAAACTGAAGCACAAAGAACTTCAGACTCACCCAATATTTCACAGTTAGGAAGTGGCAGAGCCCGCACCTGAACCCAGGAGATCTGGCTCAGAACTGATGCTGTGGAATTTTGCTCCATGGGACATCTTTCACATAGAACACAGGATAATTAAGGCACTTGGAGTTCCCAATGAGCAATGCCTCCAGGACCCCTCAATAATTATCAGACCCCATGCCTTTGCATATACCAGGACAGGCTTGTTAACACGTCAAAATACGTGTTCTTTGATGATAGGCAGGGCACTGTAGTTTTCTGTTTCAACTTTATCTCTGACTCATTTTGGAGTATTAGTGCCAGGAATGTCACATAGTTATTTCCTGGTTTTATATACTCAAAAGTACTCCTGGAAAACGCCCTACTGCAATTCTTTTTACAAAGAAGTAAAAGGACACAAAGTTTTCACAGTCTCTCAGTTTTGGTTTCGATCTCAATTTATGCCACTTCAGAAAAGCACTCATTTTATTCCATAGTTCTAGAAATTTCAACTATGACAACATACTGAAAAAGGCCAATCTTTCCTAAATTCTGATTTAAGAGTTTACTTCTAATTACACAGCAATCATACACACACACACACACACACACACACACACACACACACACCTTAAGGTAAACATTTTAAGGATTTTAAAAGCTATTATTGAAAATGCAACTCCATACAACTATGTTATGATTTTCAAATAAGTGACTATAATAGACAATTTTGAAAGAAGCTGGATTTTGAAGGATGTATTAAGTAAACCTTCCTGGACTCATTTGTTCTCAGGTAAGAACAGAACCTGTAGAACCACTGAGTCTTGTGTAAACCCTTTGTGTGGGAGGCTCTGGAACATCACCAGACTTTCTGGAAGCTGGTATATGAGTGAGGAGCATGTGGAGGTTAGTAATGAGAGTCTCTTTTTGATCAGAGGGCTTTATAATTCTCCCTGCAGCCAGCAACCCACTGAATCTTCAAGAGAAAGCATTCCTCCTTTTGGCGCATTACGTGTTTGGGAGTCCTCCAAGTGAATGTCCCTTAAATGTCAAACAGAACCAGGCACTATAAAGTTCTGTTTTGCCAGCGCCTTCCTTGCAACCAGATCCCACTTTTTGGTTTTGGCACCATATACCTTGGAGAGTAAGAGACAGCTTTGTTGACACCTACACTGGGGGTGTGAACTGCAGGCTATGACACATCGATGGCAGCACAAACCTGCATTTTGCTTGCTTCAAAACATGCTTGTTACTTATGGGAAGTAGCCATATAAATTTAGTAAGGCAGGAAGCTGGACACAAATAACACAGAAACCCCCAATTTTATTTCTGTCTCATGTATGCTGTTCTAGGCCCAGTCTTCACGAGCCAGTAAAGAGGCGTTTCAATCACCACTACTTATTTTTAAATACAAACTTTCTAAACCTTTACTCCTAACAATCCCCAGGATATCATTTAGCTCAAACATCAGTGAGCAAAGGGCCTTAGAACTGGGGAGCTGGAGCTAAAGGAGGAGAGTGAATAGGGAAATGGAAGTGAGGAAAGAGGGTTGCTCATTCAGTCCAGGCCCAGAGCTTCCCACTGGCCAAAGAGTCAGCCATCCCCTCCTTCTTGACCTCAAGTTCAAGTAACAAAAAAACAGGTTCTCTTTAAAATATCAAATTTCTCAGGATTTAATTTCTAATGATATGAGTAACCCTGATGTGGTGGATCAGACTGTGTATATTGCTGAGGCCTAAGCTTCAGCAAGGTAGTGTCTTTTAACAAAGGATGAGGTGTTATACAGCCCAGATGCACTTCAACCAAGAATTTTTGGTCTAGTTTTCATTTTGAAATTGTAATATCTTTGATGGGTATATGGGAAACAATGATCAAGATCACTTTGATTTTAAATCGGAAGGTCTTCATTCTTGTCAAAGTAGGCTAAGGAGAGAAAGAAAATAGAACTCTGGTTTTCCTTATGTACTTGGTCACATTTCAGAATAAATAGATGTTACATGACCCTAACATGGAAAGGATCACAAAGGAAGAAAGTCAAGAGAAATTGGTTAAGGGACTGGGGAGTGAGGGAGAATTGAAATTGGAGAGAGACTCTGGAGAAGATAATTCTTGGATACATGCATATGCTATTCATTCAACACTATACCTTATCATTACCACACACTGATTTCAGAGTTACATCATATTCAACAAACCCCTAGACTTTATTCCTAGATAAAATAGTTTGGGGACTTTCTCTTTGAACAGAGAAGAAAACCCATCCCTACTTCAAATGCTTCCCACACATTGATATCATTTACAGATTCATTTGAATTAACAAACTCTGCAAGGGTTAATTAAGCTAACAGATCATTCACACCTTGGCTTTGATTTTTTCTTAACAATTAAAATCCCAACTAGGTATGATGATCTCAGTATTCAGAGCTCTGCTGTGAGGAAAAGAGCAGAAACTTGGGGGAATGCAATAGAATGCTCATGTATTCACCTGCTCAGGGCTGGCCTTCACCTCTCTCCCCTTGGCCATGTGGTCCTCCCTCCCTTCCATCTTAATGAAGGCTGCCTGATGACACCTATATGGTGGATGACTTTTGGAAACCACTCCTTCTGAGAAACAAGGTCTCCAAACTAGGTTTTCAAAGTAAATAAGGTCTAGTTTAAGTAATGTGATATAAGAAAATAAAGAGACTTCTGATTCTGAGAACTTGGGGAGTGAATCCCAGCAACTCCCAACTGAAGACCAGTTATATTGATTCTAATAAAGTTTTGGGTTTCCTCATTTGTAAAAACAGATAATCTGTCTGGTCTGTCTTAGAGGGGCCAGTGTGAGGCCAAATGGAGGTGGCATCTATAAAGGGTTGGCACAGTGTGCTTATGGCTCCTATTAAAGTTCACTTCTTTAGGGTCCTGCACAATACTCATCATCTCCAGGGAGCTGGGTGAAGCAGACACAGCCTTGTCACACAGCTGCACTAGGTGGATGTTACTTTGCATCTGAATGCACAGACATGGGCTTGGGCCTTCAAGAACAGAGTCACACCAGAAGATGTTGAGGTTTGGGAGCAAACTTCTGGGGAGAGCTTCTGCCAACCTTTGTGGAGAAGAAAGTGTCATTTCCTCAACTCTGTGAAACAACACTATAGAGAAAACTGCCTTTTTAAAAAATAATTTTTAAATATTTACTTATTTTTGAGAGAGAGAGAGACAGACAGAGCGTGAGGGGAAGAGGGCAGACAGAGAGGGAGACACAGAATCTGAAGCAGGCTCCAGGCTCTGAGTTGACAGCACAGAGCCCGAAGCGGGGCTCGAGCCCATGAACTGTGAGATCATGACCTGAGCTGAAGTCAGACGCTTAACTGACTGAGCCACCCAGGCTCTCCGAGAACCTGTCTTTCAATTACCATCTTGTTTCACTAAGTTCGAAGTGTGGCAACCTATGAGCAGAACTCTGGAGTTCTGTAGGGAGGTCTGGAGACTATAACCCCTGAAAGGCGAGGTCCTGGTTTAGGGCTGTGGATACAAAAGATCTGGGCAGCAGGCAGCCATCACCTTATCCTTGCTCCTGAAAAGGTATGCTCCAAGGACACGGTCTACTTCCAGGCACTCTTTGGAATGCAGTCCTGACTACGAGGTCCCACAGTCAGCACAGCCTGCCCTAAGTTTAGAAACCAAAGTTATTTGTAAAACTTCCCCATTCTTCAAGACCCGTGTTAAAACTACCTTTCAGAAGTGAGGGATATGCTTTCTCTGAGCATGATGGCCTTTATGAAGGCCCCAGGTATACATTTCTAGTTTGTTCCTTTGAGTTTTAAAACTGCAAGCCATGCTATTTATATGAAGGAGGATGTTCCCTTGCTGGAGAATACTAGTACACAGATTATTGTTGTTGTTCAAGTTGCCAATCCTGGTAGCTATTCAGGAGATAAGTAATTAGTAACAGTTTTGTTGGACCATGAATATCAGAGATTCATACCCTTTGAGTGGAACCTTAATACAGCAGTAAAGGTTTATAGCTATATAAAGCTGTCCAGCTGGAGTGGAAGCAACCCACAACATTTTCCATGCAAAACCCACTCACATGATGCATTCCCCACCCCATCTTGCTCCTGTTGGAGAGGCAGGGAAGAAGAAACAGATGTTTGCACAGGAATTTTCCCAGGGCTTAATTCAAGAAGCTAAAACTGTGAGCACACCTGAGCAAATGAGGCCTGGATCCGGCAGGTAGCGCTGGGCTGTAGCCCCATGTTTCTGTAAGACTATGCTTTACGAACATGGAGAGGCACAGAGTAGGAAAAACAAAGACATTTTCATTCTGTAAGTTTGGAATTCTATCCATTTGCTGTAGTAATGTTTAGTTTTATCAGCTTTCCAGAGGGGACAGTGTAGAGCTACAGTATTTTTAGCTTGTTGAATTTTTCAGTGTTTAAATATATCTCAGAGAAAACACCTCATCTAATGCTACACCCCTTCCCCATATATAAATGACAGTGAATATTCTAATGCTGAAATACGCACTGACCTTAAAAAGCAATGTCTCAAGCACTGCTGGTAACAAACTTTAGATTTGGACATTTACCTAACTGTGTTAAACAAAGGCCTGTATTTGCTTAATGAGATGCAGTACTACATAACGAAAGTGAAAAAAAAATCATTGCAACAATTTCACTTGATTATTCCAATGCAAAAGAAAATCTACTTGCTAAAATACTGTACCGAAAGTACAAGTCTTCATTTGCGAATCTGAATTGTACCTATGTTACTATCATCTTAATGAATGTATAAGTATCGGCAACACCAGTTAGCTCATGGCCTTGTATACAGTCAGTATTCAATAAATGTCACTTGACTTGAACTGAAGGACAAGACAGAATTCTGTGAGATTAAAAGAAAAGAAAGTTTCTACAAAGCAAGCATTTTCTATAATAGGCATATCTCAAACTAATAGGCAGGAAGTATATTTAAAAAAATGTTTTTGCTTTAGGTCTAAAAGATTTTCCTTTCCAGCTATAAAACAGCTGAAATCATGTATCCTCAGCCCAACGTAATTTCACGCCTAATTTATGGAAACAGAATACCAAAGGGCTCTGAAAGGGAGAGGGCAGGCAGGAGGGAAAGGATAGTGTGACATTAACACAGGGACCTGCTACTCTGTTGTTTGGCAGGGAGAAGCCTGGGCGATTCTACCCTACTGGGCGGCACAGTAAGATTCCAGCAAAAACATGTGTTATGAGGAGAGGAGGGGGTACTCAGCTGAATGAACTTACTGTTACCTTTTTCCCCCCTAACATAAGTCTTCTTTTTCCTGATACTGTCTGAATTTGAAACATCTAATTTAATCCGTTGGAGGGCCAGTCTTCCTTTTATTTCCTGTCTGTACTGAAGCAGTCGCCTGTTTCAATTACGACTTTCTCCAGCTCCTACATTTCTTGTGCTCCAGCTGGCTCAAAGTGCACTTCCTTGGAAGGTAAAATGCACTAACTGTGCTGATCGGAGACTGATAGCTGGAGAGCCACAATATTTAATAGCTGCACTGATAAGGAGGTTTAAAAAAATCCATTTTTGAGCCTAAACAAAAGGATATTATGTAGCTGTATGTTCAATTAAGATCTAGTTAAATTCTTTTTTCCCATTATGTGGAACTTCATGCAGGCAGCCGACATAATTCATAGTGTTATGGCAAATTTCATCGGCACTGTATGTTTGAGAAATGTTTCCCTCCTGCTTTTCAGTTAGTTACTGCTGATTTGGGACCAGCTTGGTGCAATTATTTCAAAGAACAGAACTGTGGGATTGATACGGCATTCTTGCAAAACCTTGACTGGCTAAAAATAAGACTGTTTTGTAGTTGCAAAGGCAAAAAACGTCTCTGGGCTGTAAACACCAGTCAATGTATTTCTTTTCTGCTTTATGAAAACCACAGTTTTTTTTTTTCCTTCTTCTTTTCTCTGTCCCTCCTTACTCATAGTGTAGTTTAATTACAGTTTAATCTCTTTCACTGAGGAGCTCTGGAGACCTTATTGTTCAACCACAGTATTATCAAGGCTACAGCTACAATTTATGGCAAAAGGTAGAGGCTCCCCTTAGAAAATCCAAAATCCGCCCCCAATAAATAAATAGATGAATAAATAAATAAATAAATAAAATCGTTACTTTATTGCAAATTTTTATGAGGCCCTAGAGATGCCAGTGCAATAATTAAAGAAATACCTGAGAGGTGTTGATCAACACTTACCCTGTTTAACTCTGCTGGGTCAATAAATCTGAAGGAAAACTTTCAAGTTAACAAGATTGTTTGGGCCTCCAGTTGCTGAAAGTATTCGGTTACACTGAGGGGAAATGAGGTGGGAGAGAGTGGAGGAGAGGTTCAGAAGTAAAAAAAGGAACTCTCCACACTTGAGGTACAGGAAGTATACAGTAGAAAGTTTGTTTCAATTGAAGGGGTGAATAAGGTCACTAAATTATTTTTGTTGCTTTAAGCTTACAGGTGTAATTTAGTGTCTGATTTTTAGTACATATTTTTAGAGAGTTCCTACAATCTTGGCAGTTTCAATAAAAGGAAAGGTATGACTTGGCCTTCCACCAGAACACCACAGATGACAAGAATAAGGCCACTACTCAAGTTTGAGATGAAACTTTAACTATTGTCAGTTGTTCCCTTTACTGTCTTCATTCTTTAAAGGATAAGTTTGATTCATACATTCATTTTCTCTAAAGAAGCAGGAACAAGAACCTTTATTCAGCTTGCCAGTGAAAGCTGGCTATTTGGAGGGTTTACTTTCACACACTAACTTGGTTCTAATAGAAGCTGTTTTAACCCCATGCTCGTCCCTTCAGTGGGGCCATGATGTCCACGAGGTGTAAGTCAACTCTGCCCAGTGAGGGCCTCTGGCCTGGTGCACCACCTTAGCCATCTCTGAGGCTGATCCCCCCACCACCAGTAATTGTGGCCTCTGCCACCTACACTTCAGTGCAATTATGCTTTTCTCTGTTACTTCTGGGAATTTGTGTCAAAAGTGCTGCTTTTTGCTAACTGCCAGTCAATCAGAACTTCAGTGCCTGCTGGTCCTTTCCACTGATTACACTATGCTGACTGACTAGTTCCTCTTCTATCAGAGAACACATATATCTCTTATTTATCATGAATTGCATATACTTTCATTTGAAATTATAGAAGTTCATAATACACTAAACTACAAAAAAAGAAGCCAATGAACAGAAAATTCTAAAAACCTACTAGAAATTTACTTATAATCCTTATTAATAGATACTTTTACATGGTAGAAATGTGTTTATTCTATTTTCTCTAAAACACTTCAACACCGTATGTTCATTTTTCACTGGCAGCTGAAATATATTGCTGTTAATACTTTCTAGGCTAAAGGTATATCTGCCAAACTTTGAGGTATATAACTCTAAGGATATCAATGGAAAATTTTTCTCAGTGCTTCAACAAAATTAAAGCTTTTGTTTCAGAAAAAAAACATTGGCCTCCAAGTATCCCTTAGCCATCCTTCGAAAGAAGTGAAGTGGCTTTCTGTTTCAAAGAGAAATGAAGACAAACCTCTTACTGTCTACAATAGTGTCAGCTTTCTTCCTTGTTTTATCTCATTTTTGGAATTGATGGATCTCTCTTTGTCATACAGAACTTACAGCTCTACCTTAGATTTCTGAAAGGTAACTTATTAGTTTAATTTTTTGAGATGGTTCAGTGTTAAGCTGTTTGATTTTATGAAGTACAGTTGACCCTTGAACACCAAAGGTTTGAACTGTGCAGGTCCACTTATGTGTAGCTTGTTTTTGATAAATACAGTGCAGTACTATAAATGTATTTTATCTTTCTTTGATTTTCTTAACAACATTTTCTTTCCTTTGGCTTACTTTATTTTAGGAATACAGTATATAATACATATAACATACAAAATATGTGTTAATTGACTACTTATATTATTGGTAAAGCTTCCAGTCATCAGTAGGTTATTAGTAGTTAAGGTTTTGGGGAGTCAAAAATTATATGCAATTTTTGAGTGTGTGAGGGGTTGGTATCACTAACTCTGTGTTGTTCAAGGGTCAACTGTACTGATATGAGAAGTGGTCTAAACTGTATGCTTTATTTTTCCTGTTGTGTTCTATATTCATTTTGTTTCCTAAGTTGGGGAGCGTATATTATTAAAAATGTATTCTTGTGTATTGGAAGCATCCACATGCATGCCATTTTATAAGGCCGTATGGTATCTTGCTGTACTGCTCTGATGTAGTTGCATAAACATTTCAACAGTACAGGGCCATAGTTCTCAAAGTATGAACCAGGAACCCTATGAGGTCCCTGGGACCATTTAATTTAATCTTGAGGGTAAAATTATTTTTCTATTACAAAGACATTTTTATTATTTATTTCTATTATTTATATTACCATGTTATTTTTAAAAAGAATTAATAAATATCTCTCAAATATCACAGTTTTATTTTCTAATAGGTAAATGTTGATAGATATAACCCACATAAGTAAAAACAGTTTGAGGTGCTCAATAATTTTTAAGATTATAAAGAAGGTTGGGAGAGTTCTGAGACAAAAACAGTTTGAGAAACTCTGATATACGCTATTTAGATTGTTTCCAATTTGGGGATTCTCTTTTATGGAGCTTCAATTTATATGGAAATGTGAAAAAAATATATATATATAAAATGAAGTTGTGATTTACATGTAAGAATGTATCTAGATAACCAACTTTGCCCTAAGTCTAAGTTGGTCTATTCTTTTGAAGACATATTTAACCATTCAAAAATCAACTTCAGAAGCTTACAAGAGAGTTATTCACACTTATAAAATAGGTCCTAGTATTTGTTTATTATGCTTACTTAAAATATTGAATACAACTAAAATTTCTTAGAGATTTTGAACTCTGTTCTTATAAATTGAGACTTTGGTTTTGGAATCAAAAAGAAGATTCCTTTGGATTAGAGTTTATGTTGTCAATGTAATTCAAGTCAGAAAAAGTCTTTGAATTTGGGCATGGGCCCTCCATCCAGTGTCAAAAGAAACTACACATGCACATACTATCTTAATTGAGACCTGAGTTTGGTAGGCCCATTTGTAACTTAACATAATAGTCCTTTGGAAACACTATTTCTAACCCTATCAATTTTATCTTTTGGTACAAAAGCCTTCTGGTGGTGCAGCCATTACTATTTGTTAGTAAAATATGATGGATTTGAATTTGCCTAGGTTAAAATTTAAGTATTCTTACATTTTAAAACAGGAAAAGGCTCTGTTGATATTTTCACACACTGATATCTATATGAAAATAGGACTGTATTTAACAATAGTGATCTTTCAAAAATAGAACTATAACTATCACTCAAATTCACAAGTCAGCTAATGGTTCTCCATGGGAGATGACAGTCAATGTTCAGTCTCATATATCTTTCAGGCTTCAGGCTAAAGATGGCTAATTGTTCAGTCCCTTAAGTTTTGTATAACTATAATCTGCATATTTAGTCTTCATTTAGACTAGCAAATCTCAATACTGGGTTAGCGTAAAGGGAGCAGAGGCAATTTGTGTGTTGTGGAAAAGTATTTTTAGTATTGTAATTATTTTGTTTTAGTCACGATATTTAGTCACAATACTTTTAAAATTCAATGAACATATTAGAGGAAATAGGATTTACTGACAAGAATCTTTTGCTTATAATGACAGATTTTCAGTTACAAGTTGAGTATTTGTAACAAATACAAATAAGAATTTATGGATGAAAGAATGAAGTTTTAAAACTCATATTATTCTAATTTTTAACAAAGACACCAAAGCAAATTTTTAGCAAAGGCACCAAAGCAATTCAATGGGAGAAAGATGTTCTCAATAGAGTTCTAGAGCAACCAGATATCCATTTATAAAAGAATGAATCTGCACCCCTAACACCATACACAAAATTAGTGGGACATTACCTAAATATGAAAGCTAAAACTGCAAAACTTCTTGAGGAATCACAGACTGTCTTCATGACCATGGATATAAGCAAAGATTTCTTAAGAAAGACACAAAAGAAGTATCCATACAAGAAAAAAAATGATAAATTGGACTTGATTCAAAAGAAATCACTTAGGAAAGTGAAAAGGCAACCCACAGAGTGGGAAAAAAATTCACATTATACATAACTGACAGAAGACTTCATTTCTAGACTATATTAGAAACTCCTACAAATTAAGAAAGAAAAGCCAAGAGTCCAATAATATTCCAAATGAACACCATCAATTTTCTGGGGTAATAGGATCAAAACAACCAGTAGGGAGGTAACTTGTGTATTCATTTAAGCATGTTCTTGCTACTTGATCCTCTGTTAGAAATTGTGCACACACACACAGTTGATAAAATAAATGGCAAGAAGTTTCAGTTTAATCATGGAGGCAGAAAAGTGAATGGGAAATGATAACACAGTGTGAAATGGCAATGAAAGCCTAGGTGGCGTGTGGCTAAATTCAGGGCAGCCCTGAGGGTCACATGACTGGCTTCATTTCCTTTTAATTCTATTTTCAGTAGTGCTACTTCTACCATACATACTTAAGTGTTACTTCTCCAACTATATTTTATACAGATATATGAGGCAATGACCATGGTGAGGTTTAATTAATTACTTGTAGAATGGATAGATGGATGCAAAATTTCAAACGGAGGAACATTCTTGGAATATTTTTGTTAATCAGCATTCGGTGTATGGCGTTAGACCCAACTTCTTATGAGTGTTTCATGCCATTAAGTATATAACTGAATTTCTCTAATCCTAGATGTTGTTGGATATAGATGTATAATAATAACACACAAGGAAGTACATTTCCAGTTTAGAAAAAAAAAACAATAAAAAAAAAGTACTGCTGAATGCCACTATTTACAATAAGATCAACTTTGTTGAGGCTTCCAAGATTATCTTTTTCTCCAAACATATTAAAAGTAAGTGTGGCAGGAATTAAACTGAAACCACCATTACAAAATACTACTGATATAAATGAATAATTTCAAAAACTAACTCCTAACCTTGTTCTCTCATACTTGTTTGCACTAGGGTATGCTCTCTCTCTCTGTATATGTGTGTCTTTGTGTATCTGTATACATACATATACATATCTATCTATCTCTGAATCTATCTATATCTCTTCTTCAGTTATATTTAGTTAAGTGTAGGTCCTTGTCTTTTTTCTTTTTCCAAGATGATTTTACATCAGCAATTTCCATGAACACATCTGGTGTTTCTTTACAGGCTAAATTTACTAAATGTTATATCTAATGAAGGAAGGATTTATGCTTTTTAAACATAAATTCATTTTATTTTCTCTAGGCTCCTCCCTCTCTACTCAAAGCTGATGATTTCTTAACCAAAATGGTTGGTCAGAATCCAATCAAGAATATAACGGCAACTGAGTAAATAAAACCATGAAGTAAGTGTAAAATATTAGTGTCCAGACATCTGAGATGTATGTGGCTACTATGAAACTTCCACAGCTGTACCGACCTGGAGCTCACATGGTTCCCCAGATTTAACAGGACCCATTACCAGTAAGAGTTTTATTTGCTTAATAAATTACATTCTAAAGCACAATAGCCTAGGTTCATAGCTGTAAAATTGCCAAATATTGTCAATGACCACTCTCTGGTCATAAATAACAAAATAATCTATGACTCATTGGATTTTTGATTCCCAGGGCAATTCTTTCTCGCCATTACTCAAAAACATAAAAAAGCGCCTCTGCGTGGCATTTTATGATGGTTGTAAATTACTCAAAGGAGATGACATAGGACAGATTTGTAGGCCGAGTAACAGGAACCAGCCAACCAAATGTGTAAATTAAAGAACTAGTGACAAAAAAGAGGGCTAGTGAAAGAATTCTGAGATCCTAGGAATAGATCAAGATTAACTATGAAAAGAGAAGAGGAGAATGGAAGGAACATGATGCAAAAACCACTCATGGAACATTTATGCTAGCAGCTCGGGGCATGGCATTAAAATAACTGAACCATCATCTGGTGGCTTCAAAGGGTTGACCTTGAAATATATTTTATATTCACGGTCTTATTTGAATATATCAAGGGTAGGTCCTGATATCTAATAGGTGCACACACATAAAACGTGGAAGATTATTTTTAATAACTAATACCAATTTTCAAATGTGGTTAATAGTTCCTTCATGTATGCAACTACCACATACTGAACACTTGCTGTCTGCTGTTGCCCCTAGGCCAGTGGCTTGAGTACTGAAATTAATAAGGCACAGCCCTATTGCTCCCTGAAAGAGCTCAGAGTTGGGAGCAGAGGGAGATGGTTAAATCAACAATAATACTTGCACACCCTCAGCTCTCACAGGGGAGGCTCCTGTATGGGAAGGTGCCGACCAAGGGCACCTAACCTAACTGGGCTGCAGATGGGGAAGACAGGCTCAGGAGAAGCCTGTTGGGCAGCACAGGGAGAGGAAGGTGGGGGGATAAGGACAGAAAAACCATTTTCTTGATGGATGGAACAAGGGGCATGAAGAGCCTGTCCAGGGAATAGACAGGGAGAGAAGTATGGGGTGGGTGGGGAAGGTAAGGGGGCAATCATGATGGGGTTTCCTCTGCCAAAGTAGGGCTGGTGTCACCCTGAAGGTGAGCAGGGCAATGACAAGATTAGACTAGCATTTAGGAAGATTATTCTTTCAGCACCATGGCTAATTTCATTATAACACCATTTAATGATCAAAGTCAACATCTTTTAGCTATTAAACAGAACAATCTTGGAAACTAAAAATTTATCTTTGTGAAAATTAATTATGAAAACTAGAACAGAACAGACTTCATTATATTCTTCTTACATGTACTAAGCACGTAGAAGTACAATTATTTTCTGTGGAAATAGGTGTCCATTTCACAAGGATAGCTTAGGCACGTGCAGAGATGTGTTGCTTTTTACATGTCTTGATTGCTTCCTCTCCTTTCATTATGTTCTTTGTTTTTTCCCCTTCAGTATTCTATAGAATGATTTGTAATGGTGTGAGGAAGATTGTGTCAACATGAAGTAGAATTGTGTTAGTTTGTCTCATGTTAAGAAGATGATTTTAAAATCTTCTTTTGGTCTCTTGATTACTTTGACTGCAAAGACATCACTCTACTGGATAAACTCTCATGTCCTGCTGAGGTTGAAATGATGAAATAATTATTTAAAAACTTCCACCCTTGTCAAAGAGAAACATGTCCTATTTCATAGAAGCCATCTAAGAATATAGTCTTGAGGTCTTCTCTAATATTCAACATGATGCTATGAAGGCTGAACTGCCCTGGATAGAAATTTGACAAACAAGTCATGTAAGTAATATCAGCTAAGTGTTATTCATGTTTCTGTTTCTCTCAACTCCTGGTGGTATTTTGTACATACTAGGTGATTCAATACATCTTGAATGAATGAAAGAAATGAGTACTGCTATTTATTATAGATCATTACACTTCAATGCATCTTTAATGTAAAATTTTATGTGTACAGTAACTATCAATATTTTGATTATTTATCTTTTAACTAAAGACCTCTACAATACTCTAGGAGACTTAGAGGAAAGAGGTGTCTTGCCTCTTGTTACAACAAGCATGAGAACATCCATAGGCACCATCTTTGTGTATCACTGGAAGATGCAATATTGTTAATCCTCTGTCACCCCATATAGTAGGAACTCAATATTTGATGAGAGTGACATACTGATTTATATTCCTATTCTACTATTTGCCATCCTCTGAATAAGTTTGATGGTTCATTAAGTTAAAGCCTATGTCTAAAGGATTCTCTGCCTCTTTTTTTTTTTAATTCAAGAGAGTGAGAGAGAAAGAGTGAGAGAGAAAGAGAGAATGTGAGCTTGAGCGGGGGAGAGGGGCAGAGGGAGAAATAATCTTAACAGGCTCCACATTTAGCATGGAGCCCAATGTGGGGCTGAGTCTCACAACCCTAGGATCATGACCTGAGTTGAAATCAACAGTTGGAGGCTCAACCTACTGAGCCACCCAGCTGCCCCTAGGGGATTCTCTTAGAATATCTAACACAAACCCATGTGAAATTAAGTATCTAACTGTAAAATGATTTGTTTCCATAACTTCAGAATTAGAAGCTCTGATATTTATTCACCTTATTCATCCAATTAATGTTTACTAAGCACCTAGTAGGTTTCAGGTACAGTGCTGGATATATAAAAATAATGATACCTTCCCTACCATCATGGAAATCAAAGTCAACTAGGAGAAGGGAATTATAATTAAGATATGATAAATGCTAAAATACAGATCTGTATACAATGCTATGTGGGCACAATGGAGGAAGAAGTGAATTTTGAATAGGATAAAAGGTGGAATGGAGCAAAACTCAGAGAGGTAAAATTTTAGTTGAGGGCCTGGTAGAATGAAGAAGCGTTCACGAACCAGAAAGGCTGTGTTGCCTAGTACCGTAAACAGTACAGCAAAGGGAAAAGGGAATGAATGTACAAAATAAGTTAAGGGAATGCCCAGTACTCCTTATGATTCATGTAAAGAGCACATGAAAAGAAAGCTTTGAGTCAATAAATTAGGACCAGATGATTATTTACTGAGGACTTTAAACTTTCAGTAGCTAATGGTGAATTGAAAGAAGTAGAGAAAATCAGAGGTTCCCATTTGAGCAGCTGTAGAATCTTCCAGGAAATTCATGAGGAGGATACAGGGAGAAAAAGAAAGAAGGACAGGAAAAGGGAAGGACAAGCAGTGAGAGGAGCAGCAGAAGGGAGAGTCAGGGGAGGAGAGAGAAGGGAAGGGAGAACAGAAGATAAGAAGGAAAAGCAGGTCACAGGTGAGTGCATCTAGATCCCCAGTCTCTAAATCCAGGTAGGCTGAGCCAGAAGCTACAAACGAGGGGCCTGGTCCTTGCAGTTCTAATGTGGGTGAGCAGCCAGGTTTGGGATCTTGGTGTGAATTGTCAGACTCACTGGGAGGAGGCAGGCTCTGTTTTTTTCTCTGTTTTTGCCACAAAGTTCGAGTTGGATATAAACTTCTTAGACTCCAGCACAGAAAGGATGTACCTGGCAAGGGAACTGTGTTTTTGCTACAGCTTTCTTTGCTTTTTCTCTCTTTGATATTCTCTGTAATTTTGTACTTCTAAAATGAGGTTATCAAGTGTCAGTATATGTTTTCAAGGATCTCGGGAAAGAATAAAAACCAATACATAACTAATAAATAATTATTTTATTTTTTAAAAAGGTTTATTATTTTTTTTTTGAGAGAGAGAGAGAGAGAGAGAGAGAGAATATGAATGTGCGGGGGTGGGGAGGGGGAAGTGAGAGAGGGAGAGAGAAAAGCCCAAGCAGACTTTACGCTGCAGAGCCTGACACAGGGCTTGATTTCACTAACTGTGAGATCATGACCTGAGTCAAAATCAAAAGTCAGACGCTTAACCGACTGAGCCATCTAGGTGCCCCATAATCATTTTAAAGGGTTCTTTATATGAAAGTTCATAAGAGAGACCCAGAACTCAATAGCCAATGTGGCTATTTTAGGAACCACTATTCCTAAGTAATTCCTATCTTCATCTGACTTGAGAAAAAGAATGAACGCTTATGGGGGGTTCTTCTTCATTTGAAAACTTTACATGATAACCCAGGAGACAGACAGAATCATAAAGTCCATAAAGAGGTGCCTTGGGGGTAATTACTTCTAGATAGCTAATAATGTATGCTTGAGAAAACAGAGACAGCTCCAGAGGTTTTAATAAGAGCATCTTTCCAACACTCCCACAGGATACTTAAGATCCATAAGTAAGAGAGAAGAAGCAATTCACTGAATTTTCTTTTAGTCAAGAAGTCTCTACTAACCTAGGCTCTTCATGTATGATTTGAAAAAAAAAACTCCTTTTAAAATTTTTCTTAGCACAATTCAACTAAACAGAGAATTGTTCATCCTGTTGTTTGATAATTTGAAACTGAAATGTTAGGGGGAACACCACAGAATAACTTCCATTCATTGTTTAATATAGATACTAATATTCAGTTTCATATAAAGAAATGTAAAGACTAAATTACAAAACGCAATTGCTTCACATGAGCAAATTTTGAAGAGCTGACACCATGAAAGCCATGCTGTCCTCAAAAGGAAGCTTGGTGCTCTGCAGTAACCTGAAGGTTATGTATCCTTTCTGTGCTTCCATTTTCATTTCAGCAGAGTCCCACATATTGATGAGAAAAACAAATATTGACCACATAATTTTATACCAAATCAGAGTATCAGTCTAGCCTAAAAGTCTGATTAAATCTACCCTGGCTGCCAGAAGGTTTTTCATCATGACTGAGGAGGTTTTCCTTCCTCTCATTTGTAGGACTGTCTGTAGCAGAGACAAGAACTTTTTTTTTTTTTTTTTACAAAGAAAAAGCATTCCACTTTCAAAGCACTAGGCTAAAATGGCGTTTTTTTTCTTTCTAAAAGAAGTGTACATTTGGGGACCAGAAAGACTATTGGAGCATTATGAAAAGTCTTATAATGTTTTCAACATTAATACCCAAGATAAGGGCACCCAGAGAAAAAAAGTGCAGCTGCCTTTGGAACATTCGGGACCACCCAAGCTGTATTCTCTTAAGTTTGTTGATGTGCTATATGGGGCGAAAGAGCAATTTAAACATGTGGGATATTATAAAGACTTAAATAATGTAAGATTTAATAATACAAAGCAGGTACTTAATGTCTATAGTTTTAAAGAACTCTCAAGTGGAAGAAGAGCAGATTTAATTTGAAGGCATTTTATGTTTTTATTAAAAAGAAACGTATGAGTGTGTGTGGTGTGTATATGTCTATATACACACATTCAAAGTTTACTTATATGAAACAATTCTGCTTTACAATTCAGCCTCTAAACTTGTTTATACAAAGCCAATTATGCTACATTTATTTTATGATTTTGTAAAGTTTCTTGATGTTTCAGTTTCCAGTTAAAAATGATAGGATGAATAGTTCTGTACTTGAATTGTACTAAGAAAAGAAAAGGTATTTATTTTAAATCAAATATGAAAAGAACACATCACATTTGGGGACAATAGCAGGCATACAATAAAATATCATAAAGTCTAAGATAAAACATACATGATCATGTAAATGAACTAGCCCTCTGTAACACGCAATAGCCTGCTGCTCTGGGTAAAATTCCCCATGTACATAGTATATCTCTCACACAGAAAGGTGGGCTTTTCTGTATGATGGAATACTTTAGATAACTTAAGACAATTTTTTTCCAGTGCATGTATTGCCAGAAATAAAAAAGCAATTTGTTTAATAATAATAAAAAACTCAGCAATTTACCTTAGGTTTGAGGCAAGTTTAAAGTGTCAGTCAGTCAGCCCTATAAATATTTCAACCCAACAAGTTATCATTTTCACAAAGTAAACATTAGATAACTTAATTATTTTTTAAAGTTTATTTTATTCATTTAGAGAGAGAGAGAGAGAGAGAGAGAGAGAGAGAGAGAGAGAGACTGTGGGTGAGGGGCAGAGAGAGAGAGGGATAAACAAAATTTCAAGCAGGCTCTCCACTGCCAGTGCAGTCTGATGTGGTGCTCAAACTCACAAACTGAGAGATCATGACGTGAGCCAAAATGAAGCGTCAGAAGCTCAACCTACTGAGCCACCCAGGCACCCTTCCTATCTCTCTCCCTCTCTTCCTTCCTTCCCTCTTCTTTCCTCCTTCCTTCCTTCCTTCCTTCCTTCCTTCCTTCCTTCCTTCCTTCCTTCCTTTTTCTTTTCTTTTCTTTTTCTTTTCCTTTCCTTTTCTCTTTTCTTTCTTTTTCTTTCTTTCTTTCTTTCTTTCTTTCTTTCTTTCTTTCTTTCTTTCTTTCTTTCTTTCTTTCTTTCTTTCTTTCTCTCTCTCTCTCTCTCTCTCTCTCTCTCTCTCTCTCCCTCCCTCCCTCCCTTCTCCTTCTTTCCTTTCTTTCTTCCTCCCTTCCTTCCATCTTTCCTTCCTTTCTTCCTTCCCTTTCTTCTTTCCTTTCTTTTTTTAAAAATGAAAAGTAGGGGCACCTGGGTGGCGCAGTCGGTTAAGCGTCCGACTTCAGCCAGGTCATGATCTCGCAGTCCGGGAGTTCGAGCCTCGCGTCAGGCTCTGGGCTGATGGCTCAGAGCCTGGAGCCTGTTTCCAATTCTGTGTCTACCTCTCTCTCTGCCCCTCCCCCGTTCATGCTCTGTCTCTCTCTGTCCCAAAAATAAATAAACGTTGAAAAAAAATTTAAAAAAAATGAAAAGTGCATGAGTAGTAAAAAGGCCAAGGTAAGTTCTATAGATAACTGTTTAATTAGTGCAACTGTTTTTTGATGGCCTTCTGCCTCTTTATAATTTACACTGATGTCCAACCATGTTTTTACTCTTCCAGATTCCTTTCACATAAAAAGAAAGAAAAAACCCTCAGTCTAATAGAATATTGCAAAATAAAAGAGGAAGAGAAAACTTCAACTGGAAAAAAAAGTCTTTGTCCATGACACTAAATACATTTCCTATCTCTAATATGGTCTATGTATGCTTGCTAATAATCCCAGCTATTTGCAATGAGAAATGAATGAGTAAGAGTGCTTATTGTCCCATAGGTGCAGGTGTAGAGCTGAGAGGGAGGCTTGCACTCTTGGCCTTGATCTGACATTGACTGGTGGTGTGACTGGGCAAGAGGAGAGAGAGTGGGTGGAAAAGTAATCATTTATTCATTTATCCATTTATTCAATATTTGTGAGAGCCTACTATGTGCTTGGCAATGCTTTAGATGGCATTTATGGAAGATCTGCTACAGGCTAGCAGCTTTAATTATCTGCATTCATCTTTGTACCATCTTAATAGAAATAATATTTTTATAACTTATCTTAGATGAGGAAACTGAGCTTCAAAGAGATTATTTAGCTATCTTAAATCACATCAACTAAGGATTGAGCTATGACTGCATCCCCATTTTGTCCCATTTCAAAGCCCAGGAGCTCTCGATGACCATAATATGGTGATTCCACAAAACACCACTGTTAGATGTACTCATGTGCAGTAACATCACCTCTTCTGAAACATAGATATCATCAGGATAACATGCCTGACTGCTATTGGTAATTCATAGTATACTGTAAAACATTTTACTGTTTTCTACTTCTCTATAACATTAATATAAATGTAATATATTCTCATTGTAATAAATCAAAGGGCACAGAAGCGTATAAAGACTTAACAGGCTTTCTCCTCCTTTTTCAAACAAAGTTGAATTCAACTAATTAACCAGTGTTCAAAGTTTGGTATTTTTTCTGTTTATACCTTTTTCTCTGCTCATGCTAACTGCAACAAATAGATAAACGCAGATGTGTGGTTTTATAAAGTAGTGAGAGGTTTTCTTTTTGTCTTTCGATCATAGAATGCTTCTTCAATAGGAATTCCAATGGAAGGGTGGTGATAGAGTTTTGGAAGACCAGGGAAACTGCCAGAGGAGAGTAAGTCTGGGTGGGGTTATCAGAGTTTAACATTTCATCAAGAAAACATGTTTTTCCATTCTTCTCAAGCACTATCTAGAAAATTTGTCATTAGTAAATTAGCAGTGACTATACATAATAGTAGCATGACTACATATAAGCTGGTGTCTACACATATATATTTAATAGATTGCTCTCCTTCATATATAAATACACATGATGCTACTGATAGATTGCAATCTAGAACATGCCTTCCTGTTCCAATACAAATGGGTCTGCATTTTCTTTTAACTTGGCAGGGTTAAAAAACAGACTCGTCATAAGTGTGTAATGTCTTGAACTAAAATAGACTTCCTTAATGATTTGTTTTCTCCAATTTCACCACAAAATGTAATGCAGCCAACAAAAGAACTATTCTTCCCCCACGTATAATAACATGTTATTCAACAATCATGTAAGAAAGCCTATACATAAGACTGCCAAGGATCTGAAATTGAGTTTCTGAAATGTTTGGGAAGAATTTTTTTTTTCTTAAGTTTCACTCCAAGGCTTTGAGTGAAGTGATATAAATATCTAGGAATATACAGTTTTGCTTTACTACTGTAACATGCTTACAGAAGTAGTTATGGTTTACTTTATAACATGGGTCACTGAAAACATTAACCATAAAAGCATATAAAAATACAAACAAGTTCTCAGTAGCCCATTTACTTTATAGCAGAACAAACAATTTAGTTGCTTCTGTCCTTGTAAGGGCAAACAACTTCTGACGAAGTTGGGTCAGAGCACCCCGTGGCTTTCGCGGAGCTCATAACCTGTATGCCATTCACCCTGACTCTCTCAAGACATCAAAGGAGCTGCACCTCAGGAAGCAGGTAAAAGCTTGGTTTAGAGGACAAAAGGCAACCCTTGCCCAGTATACCCTAAAGGAGATTGTAATGAAATGAAGTATTTTTTCTTTCTTTTGTTTCAAGGAGAACTGCAAAAGAAAGAAAGATTACAACATTACAAAAGCTAATAAAAGAGAGGAAAAGTGAATCCACTAGTCACTTTTCTAAAATATAGGGTTGGCCTTATAATTTACCTCATAATCACTAGCCCAACAGAAAACCATAAAATTACAGAATATCAAGGCACATAAATATATCTGAATGTGCATTAATGCATTTTTATGTAGAAATATGACAATAGATTTAGTATTACCAAAACTGTGTGTATCTCCTGAATCTGTTACATTCCTGGGAAACATAACTGGGTAAATTAAAATGTAACAGCCAAGAACATAGCTAATGAATTTTAAACATTGGGATATCAAGACAGATCGTTTGTAATGACTGAAAGTTAGGTTTCTTTAAATAAAAGTTTCCTCCCAAAACTTTGTTGGGGTGAAAAAATGCTACTTGGAGTGTTGGTGGTGGTAGGGGGACTAGTACAACATAGACACACATACATTTATATCATACATGTAACATACATGTAATGGATGTGGCACACATATAGACCTACACTAGATCACAAAAATAAGTGCATTTTGCATTTGGGAGTTAGGTGAGGAGCCGGGGTTTAAATCTCAGATCCACTACTTGCCACCTATGTGGTCTTGGGTATGTCACTTCACTCTGCTTCATGGAAGATGCCCGTTCCGTGAAACATAATTCTTTATATTCATTTTAGAGTCTGTACTTTGGGTTACATTTCTCATAGAAACAGGAATGTGACAGGTAAAAGCTTTGGAAGTAATGTTAAAGAAAATAAAATAGTATGGTACAATTAGGAATCTTCATGCTAAGCGAAAACTGCTGAAATTTTGAGTATTTATTTTGGCAACGTATACAACAATAAATACACATCATACAAAAACTTCTGTCTGGTACTAATATAAAAGCCCTCTGATAATATAGCCATTATTTAGTGAAGTTACAGATTTCCTAATCTGTTGTTACAGTTTATAAGCTACATATCTTTGACTCAGCATTAATGAGATGAAACTTACTAGCTTGAAAACATATTTAGCATAAATTGTTAAGTGGGTAAAAAGGACTTGGGTCGTTATCTGCTATCCACGTGTTACTGAAAAGAAGAGGCATGAACTTTATTAGGAAAAAAATAAAATGTGCATAAGAATCTTTCGTAATAAAAACATACACATAAAAAGTACTGGATTTCACAATCAAAATCCGATGAGAATTCTCCTCCTTTGGCAGTCGAACAAAAATTCCAGGAAAATAGTTTAAATTCCCTTCACAAAGTTCAAATGTAGCTATTGGTTATTAACTTGCAGATATAAGAAATAATATTTTGGTATAGATTCTGACCAATGACTGCTTATGTACCCTGTAAAATTGAGAATGGTTTTTGCATTTAATATATATAACATGCAATTATTATTACAGTGTCCAACATCTATTTACTTAATGTAATTCCATACAGATGTATTATAATCTCCCAGAATTCTATTTAAATTTTAATATAAACAATTCACCTAGAGGGTTAAGTGGTATTCATGATTATTTTTGAGAGAAGAATGTTTTAAAGAAGGGGATAACTTACTTATAAATTGAAGAGTAAGTTCATTTAATTTCTAAAATTTGATAGACTAGTAACTTACATAACGCTCTATAATATAAAGTGCACAGCTTTACAAAAATCATAATTCCCCTAAATGTGTATTTTAAAAATACAAATTATTAATTAGTATTTCTTTGCCTGGAAGCTTAAGAACACTCTATGGCTGGTCAATAGGTCGTTCTGCACATGTGGGTAAGGGTCTCAGCTTGGGAACCTGACCCTGGGGTTCTAGCTCAGACCCCACTGTCATTAACCCGCTTAGTGACTTCAGTGACTTGCACAGCCAATATGTTCCACACAGAAATTACAAAAACAGTTACACAAAGTACTGGAGAATGTTACTTAACTGTGCCTTACATACATGGACTCTATATATGGACACATATATTACACTCAACTATAGTCATCCCAAAGTGGAAGGATCTTTTGAAAGAGGTAATTATTAAAGCAAATGAAATAAGAAAGATTCTTTTTCATTGCTCACGGAAACATAGACATTTGTTTCTTGTCTGCCGGCAAAAACAGAAAAACGCTCCAGTATTTCAGAAGTTAGTGGGTCTCCCTACAGGTTCCAAGAAGAGCCTATGCTAAATACTCCTAAGCTGAGACAACCTTCCTGGTTCCTTCCTGGAGGCTCCATTCAGCCTGAGCCCAGTGTGCTGCCAGGAGTCACTGCTGGTGGACGGTAGACGGTAGACAGCCAGACGGGTGGGCACTACAGGGAGTGTGCCTGGGAAGGCCAGGATGGGTGGAAATGAGGAGGGGGAGGCTGACATTTCTTTGGTAATAAAAATTCAATTTATATAAACTATAGGAGACTTGGTGAGAAAGTAAAAGAGGTAATTGTTCACATTCCAAACGTTTTAATATATAAACTGTGTAACCATCACTCATGAACAGTGCAGCTGCTAACAATTTCTTTTTTTTTTTCCCCAGGATAAAAATCATGCTGAAGCCAAGAGATGTTTCTCTAGTGAATGATATTTTGAAACTCTGGTCAAAACATAACTGTGACATAATAAATTTTTAAGAAGTCAGGAAAACCTGAAGACTGAAATTTGAAAGAAGACCCAGTTTTTACCTCAATTAGGAAGGACCACATTTCAGCTTTCACTACAGTGGCAGGCTCAGTCTTTGGAGGGGAAAAAAAGGCCAATTTTGCATGCACATCTGTTTCCAGTGTGATGCTGGTATGCAAACTATTGTCTATTGGAAGTGTGTTGTGGTAAAGTTTGCCAGGGTTAAAGGCTGGGTCAATTTGATCAAGAAGCTAAAATTAGCTTCTGTGTGTTTTCCTGAAAAGAAAAAAAAATACTGTAAAGCTCTTTGTTTTCCTTCAAGTGCCGTTCTCAGATTTCAGTTTCTGGTGTGTAAACTACCAGGAAACAGACAGCTATGACAAGTGACTTCTTGTTCATTGCATTCTGCATAATGAAATGGTGCAACATGTTACCTGAGCTGAAGGACACATGGAAAAAACAAGCATTCTGACCCAATTCACATTTTCCCATTTAAAAATATTAACATTATAAAATTATTTAAAGTGAATGCACTTGGAAATTCAAAACCATAGCTATATTTTAAAGTATGTGATGGTTTGGCAAAGCCCAAACGTATTAAGAAACTCATCATTCTGAGAAGTATTGGGGTAAGTTTTAGGTCACATATTCTTGGTAGTCTTGACAGTGCTCTGATTATTTTCATAGGAAGTGAGTTCCTTAAGACTAAAACGGGGAAAAATTCATATAAAAACTCCAAACCAGTAATAATTTGATAAATTCAAAGAGCAGAAAAGAATCACAGAAACAAAATATACAGTCATGAGATGATTCAAGAAAACTATTAATATGCTTCTGGATAAGCAAAATTACCTAGAAAATTACTTCATAGTTGGTATTCAGATAGACGGGAGAGAGGAAGAAAGGAGAAATAAAATTATCTGCTTAGTTAAGACTGTGATGAGTGTACAAATAAAATAAAAACAGACGCATGTTTGAGATTTATTTATATTCTCAGGGATTTGCTTTTTTATTACACCAGATGCTAAGTCAGATTACAGTGATCTATTTTCACTTCAGTAAAATGCCCCTTTAATATTTTAACCACTTAAATATTGTTAATTTTCAAAATGACCTATAATGTAATGACAAATAATTTAAAAATGATCTTTGATGTAACAAATATTTTTATTTTTGGTTTACTATTTTTAAATAGTTCCCTAATAAACAGAAGTCTGAAAGGAGAAATAAGAAGGTTTTCCTTAGAATAAAAAAATGTAATAACAAAGTACTTCAACCTAGTAACTCCAACGTGAAGATATTGTGTATTTGGGTCATTTATACCACAGGATTTCCTTTTTCCTAAACATCCTCTCAATTTCAGTGACCTTCTGTAATTTTAAATTCAAAGCTTTTTAAAAAGATTTTGTATGCATACGGGAAATATGTAAAATATTTGGCAAAATTCATTTACATATAAAATTGTAAAATATATTTAAAAAAACCCTAATTTTTAACTTAAAGGACTTCTTGAGCTTAACACAGAACAGTAGGTAGCTACTAAATGTTTGATTATATTTTGGGGTCAGAAATGACTGAAAAAATACCCATTATATAAATTTTAGATATTCAACAAAAACACACATATTTATTCATACATTCTATCATAATTTCAGTAGCCTCAAGTTAATAAAATTCTATATTATCTCTAATTTCTTACAACCCACTCTTCAGTTTAAAATCAACCCTCACCTCACACAATTGTTTTAAAAAATGGGAATAATAATATTAGACAATATTAAACAAAAATAACTGTCTATTCATCAAATCTACAGTTTTTCAGATACTATCTTCCTAATTATATTATTTTAAACACAGATGACTACTGTTTTCTCTGAAGAGATTCCTTGGGGCTCTAAAGACACTGTACTAACCAAGTGTTCTTCTCTACCTTTCCTACACACTCCGTGAATACCCCCTCCTCCTCCTCTTCCTGGCACTAGACTTTAGGCACTTCCTAAAGTTGTGACCTTATCTTCCTTCCTTTTCCTTTTACGTACTGTTTTCCAGTAAATTCATCCACCAATATGGCTTCAAATATCTCTGTTTCTAGCGTAAGGATCTGAACTGTAGGTTCAGAAGGTCCATGGCTGGACTTCAGGTAGTCTGTCAGGGTACTGAAGTTATGATAGAATGTATGAATAAATATGTGTGTTTTTGTTGAGAATCCAAAAATTTCATTGAAAGTTGTCCATAACTCAAAAACAAGACAAAACAAAGACTAAAAATCCCCTTTGCCACACTGGCATGGACATTTCTAATAGTCCAGCATTGTCAATACTTCACATGCAAGCCCACTTCACCGTCTGCCAACTCCTGAGAAAGTCGTTTCTCCTGTGTCCCTAATTCTGCTACGGTACTGCCAAATGTTAATCCTCAGACTTCCTTCCTTTCCTCCCTCACCCAACAGCTTCAATTAGCTACAAGTCCACGTGTTGCTCTGCAATGGTCTCATCTGTTTGCAACACCACCCCATTAATCCATGACTCGTAAACTATGCGATGATTTTGTCTCCTGTCTCCCAGTCCAGGATGGCCAGTGTTGCACAACTCCAGGGCCTGCAACTCGTGTTATAATCCATGCAAAGGCGACACATGTCCATGCAACATGAAGGAAGCCTCCTAGAGCTGGGCACATAGCCCAGAGAATCTGAGTTTGAATTTATTTTTTTTTAATTTTTTTTTTAATGTTTATTTTTGAGAGAGAGAGAGTGAGCGAGTGTGGGGAAGGGGCAGAGAGAGTGGGAGACAGAATCCAAAGAAGGTTCCACAGGCTCTAAGCTGTCAGCATAGAGCCCGACACGGGGCTCGAACCCACGAACCATGAGATCATGACCTGAGCCGAAGTCAGATGCTTAACTGACTGAACCACCCAGGCTGGACATTTCTATGTCATCCGCAGCATCTTTCTTACTTCCCTCTTCAGTCTTGTGTTCTATACCTGCTCATCCTTCCACAATTAACTATTCACAGTCTCTGAATATGTCCACATGTTTTTTAAGCCTTTGTGCTACAACCTCTGTTGATTCTTCTATTTTGGAAAAAGAACACCAAATCCTCACCTCTTAAAATGCCTGGCAACCTTACTTCTGTGGGTCTCTCCCATGAGGTTCTCAGCAAGGCATAGTGTTTGCAATAATAACGGTGTGGGCATCACATTAGGTCCAAAATCCAGCTCCAGCATGGACTTATCCAAGTAGCTTTCTGTAAACTACCTAAACTCTCCACACTCAGAGCCTCATTCTAAAGTGAAGATGTTATTTAACATGTAGAATACGAAGATTAAATGGAATAATGTATGCTATGTGTCTGGTACATTTTAAGTGTTCAATATTTTGTAGCTATTATTTTAATAGCCTCACTTCCAAGTTGTGATTTTGGTCTCTTTTGTCCTCTTCCCTGGATTCTAGTACTGAACATTTTGTGTTTTCTTATGTTGTAAATATTATTTTAGATGGTGGGCGCATGAATTACAACATTTAAATCCTTGAGCACCTAGCATAGTACTTTATGCATCATAGGTGCTTACTAAGTGTTTGATTATTTTTCTGAAGTCACTTTTCATAGGCCAGAAATTACAGGAGTGGGGGTGAAGGAAAGGAGCCACACAAAGTTTTTCAAAACTTAAAAAAAAAATAAATGTTTTATTTTAGAGGGAGATAGAGAGAGAGAGGGAAGGAGGGGCAGAGAGAGAGGGAGACATAGAATCTGAAGCAGGCTCCAGCCTCTGAGCTGTCAGCACAGAGCCTGATGTGGGGCTTGAACAAACAAGCTGTGAGATCATGATGTGAGCTGAAGTCAGACGCTTAACCGACTGAGCCACCCAGGCACCCCTAAAACTTTTTGTTAACATCTAAATCCTTTACTTGCAAATAAATATGGAGTCAGTCACCATTTCAAAGTTGCATGTGGGACACAATGCCTGAGGTTTACAGATATGAAAGCATCAGGTGAGATTATTCTTGATAAAGTTTAACTTGTTCAGTGTCCTTTAAAAGAGTCCTATGACCCTTGTGAGAATAGGAAATAGAGATAATAGGAGATACAGAAAACCTAAAAAAATTCATAAAACATATATTTTCTTAACTTTTAAAAATTTACTAGACAAGATATATTATATAATTCCAGACTTGCAAAAAACCAGATAAATAAAAAAGTTGAGCTATGTCAAATAAATGAAGCCAGTTTAATTTGAGGAACTAGTTTGAATATCTGTAATAAGAGAATCACAGAATACTTCTAAGTAGAGAGCATATGAAATCTATATTTATATAGAGATACAAGATTTATATTAGCCAATTGTTTTCATTCAATAGAGGTTCCTAAAATTATGTTAAATGCTTAAAAGTTGGTTGTAGGTAGACACCATTTTCACTTTGCTTAAGATGTTAATATGCTAAGCAAATGCTTCCTACAAATATTGTAAAGATAGTTATAAATTCCAAATTAAAAGATTATCAGCCAATTTCTCATCAGAAATCTTGGAGGCCAGAAGGGCCACTGGTTGATATATTCAAAGTCCTAAGAGAAAAACATTGTAAACTGAGAATTCTATATCCAGCAAAACTGGCCTTCAATGATGAGAGAGATGAAGACATTCCCAGATAAACAAAACCTAAGGAAGTTCATTACCACTTGACTTTGTCCAGCACGACATACTAAAGAAATGTCCTTCAGGTTGAAATAAAAGGATGCTAAACAGTCATAAGACACAAAGTCATAAGACACAAAGATCCCCAGTAAGGATATATACATAGCCATTATAAAAGCTACTATTATTGTAATTTTGCTTGTAACTCTACTTTTATTTTCTACATTATTTAAAAGGAAAGTGTATAAAAATAATCATTAATCTATGTTACTGAGCACACAATGTAATCTGTAACATTGCTAACAGAAAAAGGTAGTGATAACGCTGCAGTGAAGACAAACTGGTATAAATTCAATTAGATTGCTATAACTTTAGGACGTTAAATATAATCCCTATGATAACCACAAAGAAAGTATCTACAGAATATATACAAAAGGAAATAAGAAGGAAAAAGATAAGGATTTGGTACTAGCTTGGCCATTTACTAACCATGTAGTCCAAGGTTGGCCATTTGACATTTTGAAATCTTGTTTCCTTATAAATAATTATGGTTACTACCATCTGCCATGACTATTTCATAGATGCAGAGTAAGAACCAAGTGGCATAATATAAAGAAAACTCTTAGTAAACAGTAAGTTCCATAAAGAATTTGGGTGATTAGAAAATATGCTTTATTGAATTGACATTTTTCTACTCGAACACGCATTTCTGGCATCTATAATATCTATGCTCATACTCCTCCATTCTCTTTATACACCTAAAAAGAGGATTATATAAGCCTTATTCTCTTTTGTTCAATGCTACAGATAGTAGTATTTCATGAACAGAAAGTACTCTAGTGTTCTGAATTCAAAATGACACATTCAGTTTTTAATAGTGTGAATCTCGTGGTACTAACTCATGGATATCCATGTATTAGTGTTAATAATCTTTGAATGTGTATCTTCAAAAATGATAAGGTATTAATTTGCTATTCTCTTGGCAAAACAATTTAACAGTGGAGTGCACCTTAGAAAAAACATTTTCAACCAAGGAGTTATGTGTCTTGAATGGGATGCAATCAGTTCTTAGACGACTCTGTTACTATTAATACCACTAAAGCCTGTAATTGATTAAAAAGCAAAGATCATGAGATTGCATGTTCAGTCTCCACTTCCAATTCTAATTTCTCGCTATTTCTACCACATCTGCAGTCACTTCCTCCAGTGAAGTCCTAAACTCTTCAACGTCATCCATGAGGGTTGGAATTGACTTCTTTCAAAGTTCTGTTCATATTGATATTTTGATCTCTTTCTCTCAGTGTTCCTAATGACATCTAGAATGGTGAATCCTCTCCAGAAATTTTCAATGTACTCTGACCAGATCCATCAGAAGAGTCAGTGTCAATGGCAACTACAGCCTCACAAAATGTATTTCTTAAATAAAAAGACTTGAAAGTCAAAAAGGACTCTTAGATCCATGGGATGCAGAATGGATGCTGTGTTAGCAGGCATGAAAATAACATTAATCTTGTATACCTCGATTTCAGCTCTTGGGTGACCAGGTGCATTTCCAATGAGGAGGAATATTTTGAAAAAATCTTTTTTTTTTTTTTCTGAGCAGGTCTCAACAGTGGGCTTCAAATATTCAATAAACCATGTTTTTAACAGATGTGCAATCAGTCAGGCTTTGTTATTCGATTTAGAGAGCTCATGCAGAATAGATTTAGCATGAGATTTAGAGACCTCATGCAGAATAGATTCCTAAAGGCCCTAGGATTTTAGAAATGGTAAATAAGCATTGGCTTAAACTTCAAGCCATCAGTTTAATTAGACCTTAGCCAGAGAGTCAGCCTGTGCTTTAAAGCTTTAAAGCTTTGAGTCAGGCACTGACTTCTCCTCTCTAGCTATGAGAGTCCTAGATGGCATCTTCTTCCAATAGAAGGCTGTATCCGCTACATTGAAAATCTGTTCTTCAGTGCAGCCACCTTCATTAAGGACCATAGCTCAATCTTCTGGATAGTTTGCTGAAGTTTCTACATCAGCACTCGTTGCTTCACCTTGCATTTTTATGTAATGGAGATCGCTTTTCTTAAACCTCATGAACCAATTTCTGCTAGCTTCACACTTTTCTTCTGCAACTCCTTTACCTTTGTCTTCACAAAACTGAAGACAGTCAGGACCTTGCTGACTTTGTCTTAAGGGAATGTTGTGGCTTGATTTTCTACCAAAACCACTAAAACTTTATAAATATCAACAATAAGGTTATTTTGCTTTTGTATCATTCATATGATCACTGGAACAGTACTTTTAATTTCCTTCAAGAAAGGAAGCACTCTAGAAAATTTAATCTCTTTCTAGAAATTTATTTGCTCATAAATAGAAAATTATTTGCCAAAAGTATTATCATTTTTAAATTATTCTTCAACAGCAATTCTGCAAACATGAATGCAGTGATCCTGTTGGCTTTATTTTGCTAATATAGATACAGGTCTAATGTTTCCGAATCAGAACAAACTAGCAGAATTATTGTGGTAAGGCCTTTTGTAAATTGCTTCCTGACTGGCTACAAAGATAGTACCATCATTACAGGATTAGAGGAAGTCAGATGGCTTTCTTCCCTCTACATTATTCCACTGGCCACACTGGCTTCCTTAACATTAGGTCAAAGTCCTCCCATTCTGAAACCAAAGGAGAAATCAGTGGCTGTGTTCCTTCTGCCATTTGTGATAGGCAATGAGCAAGAAGGCCTTCACTCTAGCTCTGCCACTTAACCAATGGTGCTTACGAGTTTCTTCAGT
The DNA here is from genome assembly GCF_018350175.1 of Felis catus. Classification (NCBI taxonomy): domain Eukaryota; kingdom Metazoa; phylum Chordata; class Mammalia; order Carnivora; family Felidae; genus Felis; species Felis catus. Next base: position 26,736,073 of record NC_058372.1, on the reverse strand, counting down.
AAGATAATGAATCATGATGATCCTGCTTTTGGGGTTGGGGAAGGGAACATCTTTATAAACTGCAAAGCACCAAACAGATGCCAGGTTCACTTTTATTCAAGTATTTTAGATATGGTTATAAAGTTTTTAGCAAAGGGATAGGGAAGAGCACAAGTTGAAGAGAACTGTGAATCCCAGAGGTGGGTTTTAGGGGAAGCATGTTTTAGGGGAAGTATGCTTTAGGGCATGATTTAATAAAAGAAAAAAAACACTGTAGAATGGCATGTCACTCAGGGACAGTCAGTCTTTTATTCTACCTCTCTGAGGATTCATCTGAACAAAGGTGTTCCTACTCTTTTTAGGTTTTTGATGAAATCCTGAAAGCTCTTCAAACACCTATAAGATTATTTATTTGAGGAGTTGAAACTCGTTTCCACAGGTATTTGCCAGTGCTAATCAGTATACTGAAAAAGGTGATATATGATATGTGAAAGCCTAATTCAGGTCCATATTAACCTCTGATTACTGGGTCGCTCTGCAGCCAGGGTGCAAGCGCCACAGGTAAGTTCTGGTGACTTACTCTCACCATTTCTATCTCCATGCAGGACACTTTTTGTAAATAGATGATTCTAAGGATGAGCTTCTTTATGGTCATAAATGATCTGTCCTAGAGCAAATAACCAGGAGGTGGTTTTGAAAATAACCTCAGAAATTTCATAAATTTGACAAAACTATCATGTTGCATGATTTGGTTAGAGTTAAGCAAAGACTAGGGTGCAGAACAGAAAAACTCCTTAAAGGTTAATTTTTCTTTGTAGCATTTTGACCCTCAGGTTGAAATAATGACTTTTTTTCTTTTTGGTCCGATAGGTCATACAAAAGCCGGCACTGCTTACCATGCAGATAATGCAAGCAACAACCTGGTTGTCATGACTCCCTGGGCATTCAGGATGAAAAAGCAGCAAGTGGGAAAGGAAAGGCAAGGTAAGAGAGAAGCAAAGACAGTTTGGTCTTAAAAACTGTCTGCCACGCGAATTGTTAGCTTGACTGTAAACATTCAGTAAGAAAAAGAACTAACAAAGTGAGCCTTCATGTTTTAGAAAGCATATCTGCAAAAACCCTTTAGCACAAAAGGTAACTTTTATTTCTCTCTTTTAAGTTGAACTTCATCTAATGCAGATCTGAATACCTCCAGGGAAAACGTCGCCACTGGACGTGTGACGCCTGTGATGAACTTTATCTGGTTGTGTGTCTCTGTGGCCACTTTCCAAATCACACATTCACCCAGCAAAACATTCAGGCCACATGAGGAAGGAAGTCTTCGGCTACTGAAGATCATTAGTAGCACTGAGTGAAACCACTGTCAGTTTCTTGGGGTTGGCCTCTGATCACTCATACAAAGGACGGAAAATTGTTGGCGCCACTGGACCTCTGCCCAGCTTAGCCGGCAGTGGAGCATATGAAAGGCTCCTTCTTTAAAACCAACACACTGGAAGGGGGCAAAGGGTGGCAGGGACCCTCAGGCACATTAATCAGCAGGGGAATCGCCGATGTCACCTCCCGCTGGGCTTCACTGCCCAAACTACATGTGTCAGCGACTCCCAGAAAAGGGGAGGCCCCAGAATAACACTGGAAGCATCAAATGTCCTCCCTTCTCTTCATATGGAAAGCTCATCTCAGAGGTGTCAGGATAAAACATGAGAACAGCATTTGTCCTCAGAGACAAACAGGAGTGATTCACTGTTTCATGACACAATGAGAGGAGGAGGACACTGTAATAAAAACTTTATAAGGTGAAATCTAAATCCTGAATGCAGTACACATTTTAAAAAACTTTTTTTTGAGTTTTCTTCCTTTCCCTTCTCCTCCCCTTCCTGAGGGAACATAACACAATGTAATTAAATGGTAAATTACTTGAGAGAGAGATGTTTAGACTCATGACAAATCTTTTTGCAGAAAACAAAACTTCACACCCCACACATATTTCGGATGACCCAGCTCTCCCAGCAAAGTAGAAAACTAGAACCAAGGTTGTTTAAAAAAGAATATTCAGATGGAAAGGCAGTGAGTTGAAAAACCTTCATTATTTAAGAGTAAGGTAATTTATGGAGGCAGAAATTAACATGAACCCAAGTTGCTCATTAAATAAAAAAAGTAAACTAAGAGGTGGTTGGTTAGCTTTTCTCTATTTCTAGTCAGTGTCTAAATGGGAAAATATGCTGCCCTTAAAGTCACAGTGTGCATTCTCCTTCAAATCCTTAGAACAATTCTAGTATTCCTACAATTTAGAAAATGAACGCCTATATATACAAACATAATGGAATCATTAAGGCAGAGCTTGGGTTTTAGCTAAAATTTATAAAAAATTTAAAGAAATTATTAAAGGTTAATTTTTTAAAATCTAGTAGTTAAAACTGAAAAGGGAAAAGTTACTGATTTGCAGGTTAAAATGTTTGGCATGCTTTGAAATTAAACCGGCTGACATTAATTTCATCAAGTAGCAAGAAAATGAAAGATACTTTACAAAGTTTTATTAAGGGTCCACCAAAGGTTAAAAAACATTTAAATCTAAGAGAGATTCCATTTAAAATGTTCTCAGTGGCGGAAAAAAAAGTTGGTCTATTTTAAGATACTAATTTCCATCTGGCAGAACAGACGCAGACCTACAAAGCTGCATTTCCCTGAGCAATTGCACTGAGGTCCTGGGGCTCCTGGGGGTTACTGAGTGTCAGAGGCACCATGATACATCTTCCCTCCGTTGTCCCCAGTTGGGATCCATCTTTTCTTAGCACATGACATCTGTGTGGAGAGTCAGAAACTCCCTCTTTCATTAAATAATAAAACACAGCAAAACCCTTTATTTACAGTGCTTTTGTGAGGTTTGGTTTAAGCACCAGCATTTCGTTTGTAATATACTCCTAATTTGAATACAAAACTGTTCTGTTCTTATAGAGAATGGATTGAAACATTTCTTAAGCTATATCAAATGCAGTAATTCATGAAAACTCATTTTGAAAAATCAGATATTGCAGTCATATGGTTAAAATCCCCCCAAATTAATGAGGGATGTACTGAATTGCTGCCATCCAGTTCCTGAGCACTCTCCTGCCTAGCCCCTCAACTAGGCAACCTCAGTAGCATTCCTATCTCTCTCACCCACCTTTTTAATACTATACTACACACGCTATTTTGAACTTACTTTGTCATCTTATCCTATCATAGAGGTGTTCCAGTTTCACGGAGAATGTTCTTATTCTTTTCTATGGCTGCAATCAAATCACATTATAGAATTATCATAATTTATTTAACTTTGTTTTAATTTAGGTATTAATTAGTTCTCTATTAATGGACATAGACTTCCTCTCCCCCCTGCTCCCTTAAAAAATAAAAAAAAGGAAATAGAAAAACTTGAGATAAGTGTTTTAGATTTTTAAATCTTATGTTGATTCTGTTCTGTAGCTCTAAGAAAGTACATCTGATGACTTGGGTTTAATTTTTTGATCCTTGAGTTTGATCCAAAATTGAGTTGAAGTCTATCATCTGCCTATTATAAACAATACTGTATTCTACCTTTAATTAATTAATTAATATATAATTTATTTTTAAAAAGAGAGCTTGAGCACGTGAGCAGGGGAGAGGCAGAGGGAGAGGGAAAGAGCATCTGAAGCAGGCACCATGCTAGGTGTGGATCCCACAACCATGAGGTCGTGACCTGAGCCAAAATCAAGAGTTGGATGCTTAACCAACTGGGCCACCCAGGTGCCCCTAATTTTTATATTTTCAACAAGTACTTATTAAGCATCTAATATTATATGTCGAGCTTTTGGCACCCTCTAGATATCAAGCAGAGGTAGAGGTGGTGGGGGGGGGGAGATGATTTTAAAAAATAACCAGTGTCCATTAGGAGCTTATAATGTCATAAATGAGACAAGCCATACAGGCAATTCAAAATGAGTCCAAAGCACCTATAACCAGGTGTCAAAATACCAATTGCAGGAGTTTAGATGTTCCTAGGTTAAGTTAGTAAAAAGGAATTTTTAAAAAATTGTTTAAGATAGAGAGTATTTTAGTCAGACACTTTTGAATTCAAATGTAGACTCTGCCATTTACTATCTGTATGGTCTTAAGTAGGTTCTTTTCAACTTCTCTAAGCCTCAGTTTCTCTGAGTCTATGAAAGGGATCTTCCTCCTACTTTACAATGTTCCTAAGAGGAGTGAATGAGATTACACATATAAACTTCCCAAGAGATGACAGGCCCCCAATATGTCACAGAGCCTTCCCGATCTCTGACAGACAGATGACCTCTTACACATCAAGGATGAGAGTTCACATTGGCATTTATCTTTCATTGAGAAAGAGAGACAATAACAAGCATTAAGTGCTAAAATGAGATGATATGTGATACAGGCATGAGCAGGAGGGACATAGAACCTAGTTCTCCTCCCTAAGGGGAGACTGTCAAAAAGTTTTCCCAGATGACACAATATGTAAACTTGCTGAAGGACATGAGGAGTCAGCCTAGGACTAAGCACACAGACAAACAGCTGGGGACAGGTTGGAAGTAGCTGATGCTGGACCAGGCTCTACCTTCTCTGCCCTCGCAGCCGCAGAAGTGGAATTCCTGAGAGTAACGTTGCTTTTTGGGGGGAAGCTGTGATGTCCAATTCTGGGCATTTTTATCCAGCATTTACAGAAAATAATGTGAAACAAAGGTGAAAAACAGGGAGATCCATCACAATGAAATGGTAACAACCACCTGAGTAATATTTACATTTAAATCATTAAGTTTATATCTAGGTTTGATGAGTCAACTATTTATAAGTTCTTAAGCTTTTTTGTATTTGTAATTCACATAGCAAGGGCATAAATATCAACTGTTTATTGTGCTTTTTGATTATTTTTTTATGGTATCGATTTGGTAATACGGTAAAAAAAAAAAAAAAAAAGGACTATTTTTTGACAAGGAAAGAAGAGACTATCAATTTAAGGTTCCAGAAAGTCATTAGGGATTTTTTCATTTGTTTTATTTTTTTAAATATAATTTTTGATTCCCTAGTGTCTTATCATCTCCAAGAGATAGAAGTCTCTTTTCCCAGTGGTTCTATTGTATAATTAAAGAAAAGTGAACCAAATTAAATGCTCACAAATCAGTGTGTCTATGTTACCACATCACCACCAACTTAATAACCATTACACTGTTACACTAAACTAAGAAAGGCACCTCCATTGCTTGTTATAATTTGTGTTTATGGTTAGATGTCTGTCAGTATTTTCTATTACATTGCTAAGTACAGACATTTTAACACTTCACTGAAACTGAAAGCATTTGGAAAGCATTTCTATGTATTTTATGATGAAGTAGCTAATGTTCTTGCATCCACAGAAAAAAAAATCTAGCTGTTCCAGTTTGCAGGAAAATATTCTTATTATGAAAATAGCCTATAAAAAAGAGCACAGGTAAAAGTGGTTGATGAACTGGTTATGTTAACACGTGTTTCTTCACTGAATTCTGTCAGGTTCTCCCTTTTCTTTTTATAAAATTCTATGGATTCTTGCAAATCCCTTTCTTCTGCAGCCAAGCTCTTATTCAGAATAGAGGACACCTGAATTACATAAATCTCTATCACAAAGTTACATTTTCTGTGCAGAGCAAGAGCTTGTCAGGAAAAAGGTAATGAAGAAGAATAGCTTAGACAGAGGGATTTAATGATATCCAGCTGCTACTCTATGTTACTTGCTGATAAGACTTTGCTTTAAGTTTACAATAGAGAAAGTTTGGGAAAAGGCTAAAAATTCATATACAGGAAGTGGAAGTCTTTATATTTCATTTGTTCAATTTCCGCTAACTCTTGCAATTATGTTCATACAAGATTTAATTTTCAGAATGTTCATACGTGTGATTGCAAGGCTTTAAAAATAAAATGTAAATTGCATTCAAAAGTATAGAAATATTGCACCTTAGGGAAAAGACACTTAACCTATTTGGGCTTACCATATGGTTAGATGATAAGATAAACCTGAGAATGCACAGATTGTTCCATGTTTACTATAATTGTATGTCATTATTGTGGTGATGTTTCTGCACTTACAAAATGGCAGGGAGTGGGTGCAGAGAGAGCTTTTTCCAATGCAGGGAACATAGTCATTGCTTTAAACATACAGTAAGTTACCATGAAATTTGATAAATGCAATTGTTGAAGAATGGGAAAATCCTAAACAAATTACACTTTACTGAAGATTCAAATTCTAATACAATATGACCTTTTAGATTCTTAGCTTGTTACTTGCATACATGTTGCTAAATGGCATTGCTCACAGTGTTGACCGACCCTGCTACTAAAGCCTGCACTTTCTATGGGCAGAAATGCATTATGATTAACTCTTGTCTGATAAAGGATATAACTAGGAAAAATCTTTGTGGGAGAAAAGCAATTATAATTCTCCCAAGAAAGAACTTCAACATCTAAAATGTGAATACCGCTCTCAATGGATTTACTGCCAGAGGAACCAAAGAGTTAAAACGAAGGAGCGATGTTCTTTCAGGCTAATGAAACCTTCCTGTCTGGAGTCCCTTTCCCAGTGAGTGGGAAAGGAACAGTTTGAATAGCTGGTGCTCTGTGCACTTTCCCACAGGTCTGGACAGGATCTCCAGCTCAGCATCTACTGCTCAGAGAGGAAGAGGCGCATGGAGGGCAGCCGCTGGAGACCAAGGCCTCCCAGGGAGGAGGAGACAGGAGGACCGCACAGACACAACTCAGGCACTCCCATATGGCTCAGCTGCCCACCACAGGCTCTGAGAGGTTTGACAAAGAAAAGCATTGCTTTTTCTTTCTTAAAGGGCAAAAGGTACATGAAGGTCAGTGGCAGGTACCTGTCTAGAGCCATTTTATGCTATTGGTGCAAAACTCCCACAAGTTGAACTTAAAGGAATGTTCCATCCTTGCAGGAAGTCTCCAGATACAGGAAAAGCTAATAAAATGAAAAGGGAGGAGGCACTGCTTTCCTTCCCAAACTCAGCTCCCACAACATCTCACATTACAAATTTGCAAACTAATTACTTAGAGCCAGACATATTAAAAAATTTCCCCTTACAACTAAGTGAATACAGAGAGATTTAAAATAGAGGACTTGGCTCCAGACTTAGACAGGGTTCTGAATTTAAAAGTCTAATTAAGGCGAATGGTGTTTGCTATGTAGTTCTTGCAAACACTAGCATTATTGAAATTACTCCTAACGACTTAATTGATTTAACCAATACCTCAGGTTAAAGATTAGGCAATAATTAGTTCAGCCTGCAGAAGCTGCAGTATTAGGGATGATGAGGTTTTCTATAATGGCTTTGGCTATTTTTTTTCTACAACATAAATTTATCTCTATGAAATTTTGCATTAGATAATTTCACTTTAAACAGACATATCAGTGGAAATCAATATGGAAAATAGCTGTAATATTCACTTGATTAAATGGTCTGATTTCTTGATTAGCATTAAGATTAGTACAGGGAGTGGAGGAGTTCTTTTTCTGTCTTTCCCCTGGAGCTCTCTTTTGAAAGGAGAAAGGGGAAATGGCAGTGTTTTGTGACTCATCCTTAGGAGCAGCATTCCAAATGTGATTTACTTAATATAGCCCTATAAATCACCTAATGCAGAAATAATCTCAAGATCTGCATGTAAACATAGCTATTAAAATATTACAATTACTCTGTTTGCTTAGTGCTCATAAGGTATATCTCATCTTAAGATAAATAGTTTTTTCCTGAGGTGGGGCATCTAAAGTAGCGTCCAAATTATATGCCCATCTAAGAATGCTGAATTTAAGTAAAATATCGTATCATCTAAGTATAACAAGTGTGCCACTAGGAAAGGGACTACTTTACCTTTGGCTGACAATTTTTCTGCTTTCAATTTGCTGTACTGGCTTAAAAATCAAATTCGCTAATTTCATAGCTGGCTATTACACTGGCTGGTAATTACTAATCACAGAAAAAAATGTTCAGCTCAGAAGAAAAAAAGTGAGCATGTCTTTTGACTACATTTGTTTTAGGGATTTGCTATGCAACAGCCAAAGGGCACTTATTTTTAAACAAAAAGTGAGCCAGGGGACCCAGGTACATATGCCTTTTGGTAATACTTATTTTTGACTCATAAGACTTAACTTTGTTGAGTGTGGTAATCTGTAACTGTAAGCAATCATCCTCCCGATTACTATTGGGCTAAAAACTGTAAACCATCTACAATTACTAGCATGATCCCTAACCTCTGTAAGGTGGTAATCCAGTATTGGTTGTTAGCTGTCAAATTTATTTCCCTTTGGTGAAATATACCCTGGATTTAATTAGCAGTCATTCTTAATACTTTATGGAGCTGAGCCCAAGCTCTGTGGCTTTGACATTTAACCCCTGACCCTTAAATATTTACCAGCTTTTAAACTGGTTGTGTACAATTATCCCTTCAAGTATATCTCAGATCCATCATTGTGACTACTCTGGTCAATTCCAAGTCAGATGTACTATTCTAACTGATGTTGTAATTCTCTCCCTGAAACTGGAAATAAAACCCTGTTTTTCCACAATGAGCTCTGTCAGGCAAAGCCAAACGTACTCGCCACTAGAAGCTACCTGTGGAAGGAGCAGGGTGGACTACTAGTCACACTGACAATGCAACAAGGAAGCAGCAGGGCTGAGTGACTGTGGGCCACTCTTTTGGCTTTAGTGAGCCCTGAGCCTTTGTGGGGATGTTTTAGGATTAACTGTATCTTTAGCTCACAATCATGAAAGGAATACTTTGGGACCTTTTTCATTTGTTTGTTTAAAATTAACTTTATTGAGGTATGATTTGGGAAGTATATATATATTTTTTTCTAGGCAGCAGACACCTAGCTGGAAGCACCTAAGAGGCAGGGACTGCATTTTTCCTACCCTTATTCGAAACCCCCACAGCATCTAATATACAGAACAAGTGCTCTTCAGATGTTAGAATGTTAGGAACACACTTTAATGCAAAAGATTGGGAAAGAAAAAGCCCTCATTAGGCAACACCAAATGTTAAAAGACAAAACGGATGTTGTTCTATTGGGACATTTCGAGACCTCACACCTGGAAGGCGCAGCTCAGCCATCACTTCAGGAATGACAACACTGCTCACATGTTCCACTTGCCTTAGACACATTTCCAGAACACACACATTATGCCTGGCAGGTTCTTGATAGTAGGTTGTCAATAACTATCTTTGAATGGGTATTAAATAAAGGTGGCTGTTCCACGAACAGCTTCACAAAAGCAAATGTTGACAACCAGAAATGTCAAATAGGTATGTACAAGTATAAAGAGGAAGTACTGGGAGCAAGAGAGTTCAGAGAGAAAAATAGAAGCATACATTACTGATCTCCTCTCCACAGCTCTGTGCCCCGTCTGAGCGAGAGAGGAAAAGAGAGTGAGAGAAGTATCTGCTGCTGTTACTGGGGAGCCCATAAGCTGAGTCTAAATTAGGGCCAGATGCTAGTTTTTGGCTACTTTAAGAAACCAAAGTCTGGGTCAGCTGCACTTCCAAGTAGAACACTGAGGAGAGACTCTGGGCTCTGGTGTCCAGCTGATCAAGAAGCCTGTTTTCTGTAGAAGCCAAAACAGGCAAGTGAACAGGCTAGACTTTTAAGAAGTCTGTAGAGTAGCCATAACGTGTGCTCTCCAGCACCGTCTCAGTAAATGGCATTTGGGTTAGGTAAAATGCCTCAGTGGTAGTTTGGTGCTCACTGGATCTGGCAGCCACTTACTATGTGTGGGTGGACTGCTGCATAATCAAGCTCACTGTATACATAATACAAATTAAAAAATAAATAGCACAGACTGAAATTTATGAGTCAAGCTTCCTCATGTTTTCCCAACATTGACATATGGACAAAGAGCATACAGAGTTTAAGGATCAGAGACTGAACAAGCAGTACATTTTAAATTCTCTGTAATTTGTTTTCAAGTTTTGTTAACTAATGCTTTAGCAATGTAAAAAGATCCTAAGCAGTAAAGAATAAGGCTGATAAGTCTTGGGCGTTTATCTTTAGGGAGTGCCAAAGTGCTGGAAGTGCTAAAAATAAAATGGACTCCCTCTCTATAATCACTTGCTTTCAGTACATCCCCAAATATTTCAAGGCGTTCCTTGTTTCCAGTTTGGTCTTTAGTTCAACGGTGAACTTTATTTGGGGAGGAGGTTGACTAAGCATATTTCAGTCATTTGTAAGAAACATGATACTGGAAAATGGTATGTTTCCTCCCAAACTCTACAAAATGAAACTTACATGTAACCCAGCAAATGCAAAAGTAACTGATAACCGAATATTGAGGTTTGAAATGATTGATTCTTTCTAAAGATCAGTGTCACAACTAATTAGAAATCACCAAATCTTTTTTTTTTTAAACATTTATTTATTTTCGAGACAGAGAGAGACAGAGCATGAATGGGGGAGGGGCAGACAGAGAGAGGGAGACACAGAATCTGAAACAGGCTCCAGGCTCTGAGCTGTCAGCACAGAGCCCGATGCGGGGCTTGAACTCACGGACCGCGAGATCATGACCTGAGCTGAAGTCAGCTGCTTTACCAACTGAGCCACCCAGGTGCCCCACCAAATCTTTCTTAAAAGAGTCATTTTTATTGTATCCTCAAACAAGAGAAATCATTCCTTTAAAATATTTCCAAAAACTAGGGAAGGGGAAGACATTAATACTTAGAATGGGGAAGAGAACACATAAAAAAATTAACATCTTTCAGGCATGTTTCTGTTTCTGTTACAATGCCACTGCCATAAAAATTTCTGTGCGTGTCTATGTATGTGTGTGTGTGCATGTGCGCACGTGTGAGCAGGAGACACTATGAGAAATGATGCTAATACAGGTGGTTACAGAGGCTGAAGGACCTAGGACTTGTCAGGTCTGTCACGTGGCTCCTTTCTCTTCATTCCCTTATATCCCACTGGCCAGGAAGTTTTGCAACCCTACCTCTGAAGTATTTCTCTGAAGATCACTTCTTCTTTACTTTCCCAACCATAGTCTTAATGTAGAATTAAGACTCCCTATATCTAGTCTGCATATTCCTATAATTCAGAGTGGCATTCAAGCTTGGCCATGACATAAACAGACCTCTTCCTCAGGCTCATATCTCATTACTCTCGTTCTCTATAGTCACAACTTACAGTTCCCTCCAAAAGACCATGTTATTTCAGACATCTAAACTTTCTGTATATGTTCTTCCCGTCTACTTAATAAAACCTCTTCCTTGCCTTCTAACTCTACTTATTTTTTAAAACTCAGCACAAAGATCCCCTCCTCCAGGAAGTATGCTGTGGTGGCTTTGTTGTAATGGCCTGAGTAATTTCCTATATTCTCCTTCCTAAGAGAACGCCAGCACAAGAGAACCCCTTGTACCTCAGGGAAGAGGACCATAGCTCTAGTCCAAGCTTATCAGAGCAATCCCACTCATTTGACTAGCAAAGGGCCACGGATGGCAGATGACTCAACACTAGCCCAAGGAGATTGCAGAGGTCTGCTGGGGAATTCTGGGAAAGCTATTGGACATCATCTCTGTTTCTACAGATGGAAAAGAATGTGGCCCTGATTGCTATTGGTGGCTGGCCTACAGCCATCTACAGGAACCAGCTGACGGTAAAACCCAGACCAACTCTGGATGTCAGGTCATGTGTGACAATATATTTCCTTACAGTTAAGGACAGTTTGATTCAAATTTTCTGTAACTTCTGAAGCTAAAAGTATCCTACTTTGGGAGAAGGGGGTAGGAGGAAGGAGACCAACTTCCTTCAAAGGTTGCAATGAGACACAGAGGCTCAAATTGTATATTTTTAATAAGAGAATATCTAGCTCTGCTGCTTGCTCAGGTTCTGCCTAGGTGGTAGGTAATGGATGGCACAGATTAGGAGTCACACACCGATGTGCCAGTGCCACTGCCCACACCCAAGTGGGTGGCTCTCAGAGTGGCAGAGCTTTAAGCAGGCAGGTCCATTCATGTACCAAACAGGCCATGACCATGTGGGGCAAAAGGAGATATCTGTCAATCCTTCTGGGTCTCCTGACTCCTATTTTATTTATGTGTTTATTTATTTAAAAATTTTTAAAAATGTTTATTTAGTTTTGGGGGGAGAGAGGGGCAGAGAGAGAGGGAGACACGGAAGCAGGCTCTAGTTTCTGAGCTGTCAGCACTGAGTCCTAGGCGGGGCTTGGATCTGTGAACTGCAAGATTATGACCTGAGCTGAAGGGATGCAAGATTATGACTGAGCCACCCAGGTGCCCCTACTGACTCTTATTTTAGAAAAGAATCTATATCAATATACAGTTAAGGTGGAAAAACAACCAAAGTATAATGTCTAGGGCCCTATAGTGGCTCTCTCCAATGTAAGGCCCATGTTGTTGAGGCCCTGTTTGAGCACAGGGCAGCCACTGACCTGTACCACATGCCCTATACCACAGGGCCTTTCTGCAAGAAGAATGGAGGAACAGGATGGATGCCACCATGGCCACACAACCTATCTGATATGCTGGTGAAGGATGATGCCAGCCTTCTATTTAGACTTCCACTCCAGAGCCTTTTTCCTTACCTTGTTCATAGGTTTTATTTTCAACATAAATATACAGGTAATCACAACAGCAACAAATATAATTATTGAATATCTACCATGTGCTGGGTACCATATTAGTAGCTTTATATATACCACCCGATTTAATTTACACAGTTATCCTACTCATATGGCTTGTTACCCCCATGTTTCACAACTGGTTAAGTGGCAGAGCTGGGGTTTGCCGCTAAACCTTATGTTTTTCCAAGTGTAGTATATTGCCTAAATAAAAAAGCCTTAAAAAAAAAAACTCCAAGTAAAATGAATTTTTTTTTTCCAAATCAAAAGACGAAGGTGAGTCCTTGCTGAATGGATTATGTATATTTTTTGGTCCCTAAAAGAGTTAATATCACAGCAAACCTATCTCAAACAGTTTTTACCTATTTCAGGATTAAACTTAAAATTCTCAGCATACCATACTTTTTGAATTTAACTGGTTTGGGACATAAATGCTTGGCACACTTTTTACATTTAGTTTGAATTTTTCTGAAATCACTGATAGCCTTCCTTATCAGAGAAAATCTTTCAAAAATTTATATCAAGAAATATAACAATCTACACCTTTTCTCTGGAGACATCTGAAAAAAATCATATTTTAGACCTGTCTTTTTTGTTGTTTAAAATATTTTGGTTGGAAATTATGGCAAAGATAATGAATGCACACACTGCCTGTACTATATCTAGCAACTTTTAGTAGCATTACTATATGAAAATACATTTCAGAATAACTCTTGGCCCAATTCCAAATACATACTTTTCATAAACTAGTTAACTTCTCTCTTACATAACTTCATTTAAGTAGGAGTTAATAACAGAGAATTGTGTTTATAATCTTAAAGTAACATTTCTTAATGTGAATGGATAATGACTAAATTAGGTGCCTCTCTCTAAATGAAATGGAAATTTACCCTTAGAAGAAATCTTTAGGTTTTACTGCACTGCTCAGTAAATGCTGCTAAAGCCCAATGCATTTAAATCATGTATCTTAATATTTTGCTCATGTTCAGACTGATTAGGAAACTGACTCTGGTTACTGAGGAAAAGTAGGACATTTGAAATAATGGCAAGACAATTTGGTTTCACATCACTTTGCATTTTACATCTAAGATTGAGGTAATTTGTCAATATCATCATATGACTCTCTAATGATTTCAATATTATACCTTAAAAATAAAATAAATGGCTTGGGGTGCCTGAGTGGCTCAGCCAGTTAAGCGTCTGACCCTTGATTTTGGCTCAGGTCATGATTTCATGGTTGTGGGATCAAGCCCCACATCGGTTCTCATATAAAATGCACATAGATTATATCAGAATAATATCCTGGCCCATAATTTTGTTTATTAACGAGCTACTTCATTGCTTACAAATATTAAATGGATATCTAATATAATTGAGACCTTCTCAGAATGCTCTTTATTATTTTGGTCTGTTCACAGGGCACCCTTCTAAGTCCTCACAGCAATGTTCATGCATAATAACATAGTGGGGCAATTTTGAACCCTGGGCCCGTAGTGTGGGCCTCTGGGGAAACCTCTCACCCTATGGCTTCCTTGATAATATGACATGGGGAATTGAAGGAGGGGGCTAGACAATATGACTTCTAATGTCTTATAATCTCTAAAATTCTCACAACCAATAAAGAGAAACAAAATTACTTCAACACTGGGGTAAAGTGAACTGCAGTTTATTAAAAAAAAAAAAGATAAGTTTCCCTTCAGAGAGAGCAGGAAAGATGGGAGAACGATGAGTCTGGATGGAATGGAGAAACCGAGTTTGGAAGGCACAGGCAATAGAAAATATTCTCTACATCTTTTGAAATCCTACATTACAAACTTCTATCTCCTCCACTACATTGTTAAACTGCAACCCAAATTCTGGAAAACTAGAGCTGGGCAAGGAGAATAGGTAATGAGAGTAAGTAAAAGGTAGAGATGTGGCCAGAAGCAGGGTTACATTTGCCATACAACAAGGCCCCAGGAGAGCATCTGAGGAAGTATTTTTTTAACATTTAGAAATTGTACAACCCATATCTTTCATGATGCAGCAAATTTGTCAGTTTGAGTCTATTGATCCAAGAAAGCAAAAACTCTGGCAAAACAGATGGTTATGGTGGAAAAGACTCTAGGGGAAAAAGAATAGCTGGCATCATTCTCAACCTTCCAGATGTACTTAATACTCACTATTGTGTATCTTTTATTGGAGAGAGGGTAAATATTCCTAAAGAACTTGGGAAGATGGCAAGAAAGACCATGGGGGCAGTGGTGAAATTTCCATTCTGCTAAGATCAAAATACCAGAAACCTATTTAGTCTGTCTCAGGTTTTGAATGTAACTGTAACTGACTTTCACATCTGAACCTCTATGCCTAGTTCTCTTCCACATTTCCCAAACCTGCTAAATCTCTCCACACTAACACTGACTTCAGTCTCAGCATGTGCAATATGGAGCTCAGCTTCTTTTCTTTCTTTTTTTTTATATATGAAATTTATTGACAAATTGGTTTCCATACACAATAGCCAAATTATGGAAAGAGCCTAAATGTCCATCAACTGATGAATGGATAAAGAAATTGTGGTTTATATACACAATGGAATACTACATGGCAATGAGAAAAAATCAGCTTCTTTTCTGCTGAATGTGTGTCAACCCATTTATTTCCTACCCCTTTAATGTACCACACACCCCCTGTTAGGAGGGATTAAAACCATACAGTCATCTTGGATTCACCCTTCTACTCTGCCCCGACGTTAATCAGTTGGTAAATTCTACCACATCATCCTAATGCAACATCTCTGTCAACTGGAGCTGAAATTCTGATTTGTGCTGGTCTGGGAATTTGGGTAGACTGGGACAGACAAGGTCCCTGACTTGAGAGTTCACAGTCTGAAGGGAAGATAAGCACTGTAGGAGGAGGAAAGAGAGTGACAAGATTTACACAAGACAAGTAGAAGATACTAGGAGAGTACAACAGCAAGGGCAGTATGCCAAGCCTTGGGAGCTGGGGAAGACTCTCTGGGGAAGTGACATTGAAACAGAGACTTGAAGGATGAGAGGTGAAAAGCAGTGGGTGGTCCAGGCACTGCGATTAGTTTAGTCTTACTGAAATCCACCTCAAATCATGTCTATTTTCAATCTTCATGGCTCTCCATTGCCAACAGAGCAAAGCAGACTTCTCAGCTTTGCACTGAAATTTTCCATGATCAGGCACCAACTAATCTTTCTATTTTCATCATCTACTGCTTCCCTTCTGTATGCAATGCTCCACACAGAGCATTCCATCACATATTCCTTGGTCACAGTCCTACTTTCCAGCTTCTATACCTTTGTTCATCTATTTCCTCCACTTAGAATCCCAGGCATCTAAATGCTATGTAGCTTTTAATGCCCAGCTCAAATGCCACCTTCCCTGTAAAATATTCATGGATCTCTGCTCCTTCCACTCCACTCCAGGTCCTCACTACCTTTAAAGCTGAAAGCACTTTATCTGTACTTTAACTCCCACAGATACCCTCTCTTGATATTTACTACTCTCTGCCTTGGGTCACTTATGCAATTTGAATTACAAAGCATTTTCTTTTCTGAGTGCCAACCATGTACCTAGCAGAATGCTGTAAGCAAATGTTTGGAGGGAAGATGGTGAATTCTGTCTTAGAGGCTCTGTGCTTGAGAAAGTCTTTGAGATACCAAGATGGTAATGTCTAGAGGGCAGGCTGTATAGAGCTGGGTGCAGGGAGAAAACTGGAATGGAAACAAAAGTTTAGAACCAGAGTGCATATGGCTGTTGAAACCCAGGAGTGGAAGAATCACCCAGGGAGGGTATGCAAAGTATGGTGAAGAAGGGTGGCAGGTAGGAATGGCTATGTATATGTTTTCTCTTCTACTAGAGCAGAGATTTTCAGCAGGAGCATTACTGACAGTTTGGGCTACATGGTTCTTTGTTGGGGGGCTGCCCTATGCACAGCAGGATATGAAGCAGCATCCCTGGCTTCTATCCACTAGATGCTACTAGTACTCACCACTGGTTGAGAACTACTGGCCTAGACCTGTAAGTATATGTTCTAAGCATGTTTCTTTATTCCTGTGATTTAGTCATTTGATTAAATTAATTGTTAAGCAAATACTGTGAAAGCATATAATATATATAAGGCATTTTTGATAGCTCTGAAGGCCTGTGCTAGATGCTTAATACATATTTAGTAAATAAGTGAAAAAAAATGCTACATTCCAGGAAAAAAAATCTAGCAAGGGTATTCATAAAGGGATATGACCACCAGAAGCATGTAGATCAAATGGTTTAATGTTCATGCATCCACAGGCCACATATGCTAATAAATAAACCAGGGAAGTAGGAATATAATGACTTGATATTCATGATGATCTTTCTTAAAGCAGATAACATAAAGACACAGATGATGTTATTTCTTTCTTTTACTCTTCAGACACAGAAAAGTTTGTTGACTTGTTAGTTATCACAAAAACATGAAAGCTTATTTGTGAATAACTTGTGAATACCCACAAGATACAGAGTAAGACAATTTTGTCATTGCAAAAACAAATCCTAGAATTTCTGTGGCTATATAGCTTTACCCTGAATCGAACTTTCTTAAATCTTTATCAGAACCTCCTCATTCTAAAAAGAGTATACCATAAGAATTACCCTATTATTTGTAGACAATCAGCAGTTCAGATTGAAGCTCTTTGCCATATTATATAAACCAGCAACTCCGTCAGTATTATTATGACACAGTTTTGCAATCCCTTCTTTTTATCTAACAAAGAACTTTTCAAAACCTTTTTCGTGGAGCCAGAATTGCTCAGAAAAAGTGAGTGTTCTTTGCAAAATATGAAGTTCATTTTTCACAATAAGGAAGTTAGGTCTTAAAGAGCTTTTGTACCTGAACACATTTGCTGCGTATAAAATACCATTTGTTTCCCTGTAAATGATCCTGATGTGTTCCAATGCAGAATATAATGTCAGACACATCCTATTTCTCCTGGTGCATTTTCTTCGGAATTCTCTGCATTCATACACATGCGGATTCATGGGCCTTCTGCTCCACATAAAGACCTCCAAATAAAGGCATAAACTGGCAGCAAAACATGTGGGCAAACTTCTGAATAGTTTCTTCCTTGTGCCAAGCTGCTATTGGATGTAAATACATTCCCAGACTGTGTTAAAAATGGGGCCCCCCTTTTTGGTTCAGCTGCAGTTTCTACAACCCAGGTTTTGCTCATTAGAAAGTCATTATTACGAATGTGTCAAAATATGTGTTGTAGTAAGGCTCTTCTGCAAGCACACATAAAACTTTTATCTAGGCCTCTAAATAATGCTTTTTATCTTTGTCAGTTTTCAATTAATTTACAATGCTGGTCTGTTTATCAGAACTGGATTTGGGCCAGGCTCTCAGTGTATTTGATGAGTCTTACAATAACCCTGAATGCACCTGTTAATTTTGCCTCTGGGTAAACAGTTGAAAACTCCTCAGCTATTTCCTCAAATTGGGTGGAAACAAAGAAACATGAGATTAAAAAAAATGTCTAGATTAGGGAATTGGAGATGCATTAATTTAAAAAGGGAACAGGGTCAAACTAGGGGCTAGGAGGCTAATAAGCACAGAGCACACAGCAAAAAAGCTCCCAGCAGGGTAAGAGTTCACTTAATTTATCCAGGCGATCTATTCCAGACGCAGTCAATGATACATTATTGGATCCAGACCTGCAACTGCTTCCTAAGACCAACCTCACTTAAGTGTCATTGCCCTCCCTTTTAGAAATATCACTATTACCCAAACCTGTTCACAGGGAGGGCTTTACTCAGCTGGCAACCCACTAACTTTTGTTCTTTATGATGCTCCCTCTAATTCCCTTCTCTGCTGTGGGAATTAGGCATAACAACCACCATGCAAACCGCAGAACACCCAAGTTGATCCTACTCTACGAGATTTTTAGTACTTTATTACACGGAAAGCCAATCCCAGGGATAACAGACTATAAACAACAGCAAATGCTCTATCAAGCAGGCTGCACAAGGTTAAGGACTTTGAGAGATTTACTGGAGGGGTTGTGGAAGGGGATGTTCCATCAATCAAACACCCTTTTTTACACATTAGATTAAAAAAAGAAGAGTGGAACACAAGGCAGCCCAGTTAAGACATCTAGAAAACACTTGTTTGTTCCAAACAATGAGAGGAAAGGCTGAGTGATTAGCTGTAATTAAGGTTGTCTTCTGACCATTTAATTATTATTAATGTGGAGAGTTATAAGACTGAAAAAATATATTTTATTGCAACAGGAAATAAGTTTTAGGTGTTTGCTGATGTCATTTAAACATTTAAATATTTAAATACATTTGGTGAACAATAATATAATCCTATACTCATATTAAAGGGGTTTACTGGAAATAACATACTTTATTAAACTTAGGAGCTTCAGGGCAGGAATTTGCTTCTTACTTGTGCTGGTATCTAATTGCTTCAGGACACACATACTGTACAGCAGAGCCCACACTGAATGGCAGAATTTAATAATGGGAACGTGTTTGCAGGGCTATAAATACAAGCCAACTAATAAGGAAGTGATCACCAATAGTGAAGTGCCAGGGAGCTTTCTCTTAGCCTGGTGATTACCACTAAACACCACATTTTTAAAAAGTGATAATAAAAAAAGAAAGGCTGAAACTGAGAACTATCCACAGAACATGAACTGCTTTTAATGATAATCCGAGGTAACTGTTGTGTCATTTCTGTAACATATGGACCTCTCTCTCTCAAGTGCCTCTTCTATTTCTTATTCAGAAAAAGATTAACTCTTTCAAATGAGAAAAAAAAAAAAAAACAAGGTAGGCTGCTCAACAGACACTGCCGAGCACGCGCCCACATGCATGTTCGATCATCACCTGTGTTGTTTCTGTAACAGATCAAACTACTGTCTCCTGCCCTTGCTGACAGCAGATGGTAAAGAGGGAGCTGAGCTCCACTGACACTAAATCACACAGACTCTCAGACAGAAGTCAGGGGGTGACATGGAGTGCTTGCTTCTAGATAGACAGCAAGGTATCTTCTCTTCTGGGGCCGCAGAGAATGCTCTGAAATATGTCTCTTCCATAACTGTCACTCCAGCCACCACGATTTCGGAGGTGACTGAACTGCAAGTTACCTATTGAAGCAGCAGTAGCTGCTGACGACTCAGGGGTATTTGCGTCCCCTCAAGAGGTCACACACGCCCTTGGAAGGTCTGGACACAGATGTGGAGCCGAGAAGTTGAAATCAAACAATAAATTAAATTTACGAATGCTTCATTTTCATCAAAATCTTTCAAGTACATTTTCTTTAACAATAAAAGATTTTTGCTTTAATAACTTAACTCAAAAATGCATATGCAAGACGCATTTGTTAAAACTTTAGTATCCTTTCCATTCTAGACACAGTGATACATTTTCTGCCCTGTGCTCTATAGCAAACCCATTTAAAAGCAGTATTTTAGTATTTTCCACAAGTTTTTCCCTTTGTTAAAAGATGTTTTCCCCCATAACTCATGCTTTGACAGTTTTGCATTTTACCTTTCCCATTCCCACTTCTTTCCTTGACTTTCATTATTAACTACCATCAGCTACTTTTTCCTATTCCTGGGGATGGTGGAAGGACAGTAGTAAGTGGCATTAGTCATGAAGTATGTTTATCATTTGGAGAACATTCTCATTTCCGTCCTTGTTGAGAAAAAGAGGAAACAGAGGTGGGCCTTGCTAGAAGTCTTTCCATTTCTTCCCTCCTCACCAAGTGCATGTAGGAAACCTCTGAAAAGTATCTGGGACGTGCAATAATGCCAACACCAAGCACATAGTGTCTTTTTGTAAAATGTTGTCCCAAGGAGATAACAGGGTGCATGTGTGTGTGCATACCCACGTGCATGCACTTTGACAGCAACGTGTATGGAGACAAAAAATATTATTTCAAGCATATCTTCTGTGTTTATTTAGAGCTACAGAGTCTACCAGGAAATTAAAATATTAAGGTAGACTAAACAGAAGTGATTAGTCTATAAAAAAGAATACTTATCACTGGGTTACCATTTTAGCAGTTCAAGAGTCAGTTAAGATAGTCTCAAAGATGGAACCAGAAGGCATTATCATCAGTTTGATATACCATGGGTGGTGAAACATTCAAATCCTATGTGGATCAAACCTAGTTATTCAACTTAGCAAATCCCCTGAGTTGAATGAATGAGTCATGCACATAAAGTGTATTTTTTATTTTAAATTATTTCCCCCACTCTGATATCAGTGCCAAATCCTTCCCCTCCTCAGTCCTTTAGCACCATTCAGAGGCAGACAATGCCACCACTGTTTTCAGAACACAGACATGGTCAAGAGTGGAATAATATAATGATGCCATTCGAAGCAGGGCAGCTAAGGTTGTGTCAGCATTTCCATTATAAAAATCTCTTTTCAAGGATTAATATCTCAGTTGTAAAAATTCACACCCAGGTAAAATTTGGTAGCAGGAACGATTTCATTCTGTAAAACTGGAAATACACTTGGTCAAAAAGACATATTTTTAATGCACACTGAATTCTCACATACAGATATGTGACTTAGAGAAAGAGACCTTAGAGAAAGATGAATATATGTCTCTGTGTGTGGATGAGGCCACCAGCATTGAGACTGATCTTGGTGGCTTTATTTTACTGAAAGTAAGGGCACAAATACCATGT